>NC_059072.1:51485080-51793157 GCF_020497125.1 Mauremys mutica | reverse complement strand
TTGGGTAACATATAAGCAAAAGTAACTCTCATAATGCAGCACACACTATAGGTAGTGCTATTACAACAGCGTCTGTTCACCTTTTTTTGGTCCATTATCAAAAGAATCTGTGCATATTGTCAAAATAATGAATGAAATCACAAGTCTCCTCATGCATTTTAAATGGCTTAAAGGATTTCCTCATCTTCATGTGAAAATTTGAGTACTGTATGCTTAAACTAAAGTGGTTTTTGAAAAATTAAAAATGATGCATTTTAATGAAACTGCCCTTTTATCAATATTCTGTAAAATCCCTGAAACAGAAAATAATTCCGCAATCTTATAGCTTTGTTTTCTTAAGTTAACTAGATTCAATTTACTCTATATCTCCTATAATGAAAATATTTAGTCATTCTAATGCAATTCTAATGTGGGTGGTGGGGGCCCTAGAGTTCCGAGCCCCTGCGGGTGGTGGGGGCTCCAGAGCTCTGAGCCACCATGGGGGACCCAGAGCAGTTTCCTTTTATATCATCAACCCAGATCAGCAGTGACAAAGTTTTTACCTTCTGTACGTGGGTAGACTACAGGCTTGTAATGACTATGGAAATTCGTACTGGTATAACTACATTGACACATGCTCAACCTGTGCAAACAGTATTTGCACTTACATTTATCTACCCTGGTAAGCACATCAACACTGGCTATTTGCGTCAGCATAGCTACACCACAGCACAGCTAGGTTCTAAGAGAAAAAAGATGATCTCTCAATACAATTTCCAGCAAACTGTCCATGTCACTGAAACAACAATAAGAGAGCCCAAAGACAGAAAAGACATGGAGGCCATTCTCTTTCAGGTCAAGAGGGGAGAGAGGGCAGAAGAAGGATGTTTCAATGCTACAGCATACATTGTACATGATTTGTGGGTTTTTGAGGGAATATTATACCTATAAAGTAAAGATCAGCTTTTAACTCTCTATGTTAGAGACTTTATTTGCCACTCAGACTTCATTAGCCATAATACACTTTTATAGGTTTATCAATACCAGGAAAGTTGAGTGATTTTCTTAGTGATAGAACTGATACTCTAATGAACTACTAAGAAAGTATCGGTGTGAAGTTTTGGGAATCACCCAGACCAGTAAGGAATTTTGTCACTGCCTGCCCTATAAACTTGTGGGGCCTTAACGCTCTGCTGCTATGGCTCAGAGCCCTCCCCCAGTATCCTGCCCAAAAGCACAAGGTCTCACCCTGGCTTCCACCAGCCTAGTAAATTCCTTGCAGGGTGACACCAACAGCCCTTCCAGTCCTGATTCTCCCCAAATCCACCCTTCCCACATTCTTAACTACCACACATTCAGACTTTTCTCCTCTGGTTCATCACCCAAAAAGGTGTGAAACCTGCCGCCCCAGATACCGGCTTACTTTGGTCCCCACATGCCACACAATTTGCACAACAGAGGCCTGCTTGGGATAAAAATAAACAAAGTGTTTATTTAATAGAAAAACTACATATTCAAAGATGAAATAGTACGGAAGAACAAACATATACGCGTTACTCAGTAAATAAGATGCAACCTTTACGTTTCCATATTAGATAAAATCACTTTTCTAATCTGAAAAAGTGGGCTTTTTTACCAATGAAAGCTTATGCCCAAATAAATCAGTTAGTCTTTAAGGTGCCACCGGATTCCTCATTGTTTTTGTGGATATAAACTAACATGGCGAACCTCTGATACTTTTCTAATACAAGTTATCTATTGTCTTTGAACAGTTTCCCAGCATTCCCCCTAGCTAGAGGGGAGATCTCATGGTTCATAGAAGATTAGGATTGGAAGAGACCTCACGAGGTCATCTAATCCAAGCCCCTGCTCAAAGCAGGACCAACACCAACTAAATCATCCCAGCCAGGGCTTTGTCAAGCCTGGTCTTAAAATCCACTAAGGATGGAGATTCCACTGCCTCCCTAGGTAACCCATTCCAGTGCTTCACCACCCTCCTAGTGAAATAGTTTTTCATAATATCCAACCTAGACCTCCCCGCACCGCAATTTGAGACCATTGCTCCTTGTTCTGTCATCTGCCACCATTGAGAACAGCCTAGCTCCATCCTCTTTGGAACCCCCCTTCAGGTAATTGAAGGCTGCTATCAAATCCCCCCTCACTCTTCTTTTCTGCAGACTAAATAAGCCCAGTTCCCTCAGCCTCTACTCATAAGTGTATTTTATAGCACAATAACATTGTACATAGGCTTGGAAAAGAGACGACTAAGGGGGGATATGATAGAGGTAGATAAAATTATGACTGGTGTGGAGAAAGTAAATATGGAAGTGTTATTTACTCTTTCTCGTAACACAAGAACTCGGGGTCGCCAAATCAAATTAATAGGCAGCAAGTTTAAAACAAACAAAAGGAAATATTTTTTCACACAATGCACAGTCAACCTGTGGAACTCCTTGTTGTGAAGGCCAAGACTATAACAGTGTTCAAAAAAGAACTAGATAAGTTTGTGGAGGATACGTCCATCAATGGCTATTAGCAAGGATGGGCAGGGATGGTGTCCCTAGCCTCCATTTGCCAGAAGCTGGGAATGGGCGACAGGGGATGGATCACCTTATAGGCAATTGATTCAACCGCTTATTCTTTGCGATTCAAACCCCCATTCTCTCCTTGGGATGTCTGGACCCTGATCATCCTAACAGGATAATCAACTTTTAACTCTGCTTGGCCAGGTTTAATAAAAATGACTGGGAGTGTCCCAGCATTTGTGAATTAATCGAGTTGTTAATTTAAACTGCAGTACATTACACATGTTGATTGAGCAACATGCAATGCCTATCTAGTATCTGTCAACAAATGACTATGCAAATAAAAATCAATAACTGTAAAGAGGGACTCACTGGCTATCCTACTACAATACATATTGAAACCTTATTTGGGCATACAACGAATGAAGTTTGCAAAGTATTGTGGAAAGAAAAAGATAAAAACAATGGTCTTCCATATTAGCAGTTCATAAACAGACTATGCTAAATGCAGTCCATGTGTGCTTTATTTTCTGAATTAAATGTTTGGGTGTCTGTCAGATGCCAATGTCAAAGTGACACATTGACTTGACTATAATGCTTAAAATATGGTAAAGACCAAAGACCCTTTGGGTTAGCAAACTAAGGACTCATTAAATTTCAAGCACATAATTCTAGTATTCAGTTTTTCCCTCATTCTTCTGCAACACTTATTCTATTATCTGGGAAGAAACTGATATTTCTTTGGGCAAACAAGTGGTAGTATTATTTCTAAACACTGAAGTGGAATCACTTTCCTAATGAACAATTCTTGACCTGTGAAATAAACAACACTCTGTCAGTAGAATTCAGTTCAGCCCTCCCATACCTTTCACATAAACTCACAGCTCAGGGATGGCTGGATTAGGCTCTTCACCCCTCCCACCAATCACAGAATAGCTTTGTATCGAGCCTTATCATAGGTTATGCCTTAAGCTTTAAGGAACCCTGTAACTGGCTGCGAGGGAGGAACTGCATTTTCCTTTACATTCTGCTTGACAAGCTGCAAAGAACCATTCAAGCTCTCCTGCTTGCAGCAGGGTTCTCATTCCCACCCACCCACACATGCGGTGCAAGGTTAGGGGCAAGCTCTTGGTCCATCTCCCTAAGAGATTTTGTGCATGTGGAATGCATGTTATTTTACTTCACATTTTATTTTCTTTTAATGTCAAGCCAGAATTATGTTCAGATACCCACTGTTCAGCGTGTTAAGTCTTTTCAACTTTGGGGGACTATACAGTCTTTGCAGTAGGTTAAATTTATTATTCCGTTTGGGCAGAGATGGTTGAAAGGGATATGTAGGATTCTGTGTGTTGTTGGGACAGAGACACTCCTCGGTGGAGACTGCTTAAATTTAACACACCAGTGGCCCTATCCCACCCTGACTTATGTGGGGGGGAGGGGGAAGGAAGGGGGGAATGTGGGGCTGAGAGTCCAAGCCTTGTGTCCAACCTGAGTGGACCAGGCAACTTATCTGTTTGGGTATCTATTCTGACCTTAGTGTTTGCCAGTTAGGACAAAGCGTGGCTTACAGTTGGGGCAAGAAGTTACAGTCATCCTTTGCTTCACAGGCTATGGGCTAGATTCACAAAGTTACGTAGGGTTCGTCTGCACTTGAAACACTACAGCAGCACAGCTGAGGCACTTCAGTGTAGACACTCACTACAGCAAAGGGAGGGGTTCTCCCATCAGCATAGTTAAGCCAGTTCCCTGATAACTGATCAACAAAGAAGAATTCTTCCGTTGAACTAGCACAGTCTACACCAGAGGTGAAGCTGGCTTAAATACAGAGTGTGATTTTTGGGCATGCATCCATATTTGTGTCTCCAGAATACCTAACAGCCAAGTGGTAAGTCATCTGGGATACAGCAGAACCACATTCAAGTCCCTACTCCAAATCATGCAAAGCAGGGATTTGAAACTGGGTCACCTGCCTCCCAAGAGAGTACCCTAACCACCAAGCTATTAGGTATTGTAGGGACACACGCACACCTGCCCAAGCGCAAAGAATTCCCAACCTGCTCACCTTGGCTGTCTTTTGTACAGAAAGAAAGAGAGATTGACTCAATAGCCTGCTGACTAGGGCACTCCTAGAGACCTAGGGACATAAGCTTAGCTTGCTGGCTTCTGAAAATCCCTCTCCTAGGCACTTCACTTCTTCCATGTATTATGTGGGGGGGGGGGGAAATCTAGCTTCTGGCTGAAAATTCCATTAGACAGCAGGGTGCATAGGAGTTAGGCACCTAAGTATCTTTGTGAATCTAGCCCTATGTTCATCCTCCTTGACATAAAAAGCAAGCACTGATGGTTTAGTAAAGTTGATGCCTCTTATGCCATCAATTATCCATAATTTGTAAATTGTCTTTTTTGAGAGCCTGTGAGAAAAAAGGTCATCCCACCAGAATATTTACATTCATTGAACTTATTCAGATAGTAATTTCAAGATGGACATTGTCATTTCTCATTGTTTTTGTTAATAAAATAGTTTTACATCTTGAAAGCAATGTATAAAACAACAAATTAATTGGCACAAATCCTCAGCGAGGTAGGTATGTTATTTTCCCCATTTTACCAATGAAGATGTCAGATTTTTTCATTGATTTAGCATTGTTATGCAAATCACTCTAATGATGTAATAAACTATGTTTGGCTTCAAGACCCTGTTAAGAATATAGGTCATTTTCAATTTAACTGATTCCAAATATTGCTGTGGAGTATAACAATGCAACACCACTGCTCATGTTTTGCAGAAGTATTCTTACACAGTACCTTTCTTTAAAAGGAAATTGAGAGAAACATTCAAAGAAGTTTCATATATGATTAGTAGAAAGATTACTATCTCTACAGTGGTTTTTCATAAGGCTATGCATCCACTCCCTGTGGTCAAAAGTAGTATATTAGATGATAGTGGCCCACAAGAAAGAAGAGGTCTGGGGAAAACAAATAATTCATATGGGGCTAATTAAGGTTACCAGAGAGAGGTGTGTCTGACCACAGGACTGGAGGTCAGTAGCTCCTGTACTCTAATTAGAATTGGACAAATACCAGATTTTTCATTTGTCTGGTAGTTCTTCGGGGCGGAAAAAATGGTTTGATCTGAACTGAAATTTTTCAGAATTTTCAGCAAATCAAAAAAGCCCACAAAAATTCATTTCAGGTTGAATGAAAAGTTTAGTTTAACCCAAAATGAAACATTTAGTTTCCAGCCACTTTCAAGTTCTTTTTAAGAAAGCAAAGGAAAGGAAGGACTAGATCAACAAAACAGCAGGTGGTAGTGCAATACTTAATAGCTTAGTGGTTAGGGCACTCCCCTGGGATGCCCAATGACTACTGAGGTATTTTATACAAAGTGGAACAGCATCCACAAGAAAGATTAAGAAATCCCTACCCCATAACAGCAAACAGCTCAGTGGTTAAGAGACTCACTTAGGAGAGGGGGAACCTGGTTCCCTGCTACAGAAGCAGAGATTCAAAGCTGGGTCTCCCATATCCCATATGAATACAATAAGCACAAGGATATTGGGTATGAGGTGGAACTACCAGCTTCTCCTATGGCATATAGGTGCCCTTGTGAATCTAGCTCGAATGTTTTTCTACAAAACTATTCCATGAATTTGTGTCAAATCTGCAAATAGCGTCAGGTGATCCATAACTGCATTTCTTGGCAAATAAACGATTTACCCAATAAATTTTTCTCAGCTCTAGTTATAATTCCACCTCTGCATCTGAGGTGAGAGTTCAGTGATTTTCAAAACACTAGTAGGTACCTAAATACCTTTAAAAATCTGTCCCTGACTCTTTCTATGTCATCAGGCAATGTAACATAGGAAAACACTGCTTACTTAGTTCACAGAGATATGAGCTGCATGAGTTTACACATACAGAACATCAAAATGGGAGGGACACAAGGTTAATCTGTGTATTTCTATATAATTTTCTGGTGTTAGCTTTTATTTTAGTAATTTTTTTGGCGTTTAACTAAAAATCATTGATAGAAAGGAACATTACATTGCTTTCAGTATTCTACAGTGTATTAAGAGATCCCCACCCCATAACAGCCAATTGCCCGGTGATTAAGGGACTCATCTTATAAATTCATGGTACACCCACACCTTAAATATTGCGTGCAGTTCAGGTCCCCCTCTCCCTCCCTCCCATCTGAAAAAAGATATTTTAGAATTGGAAAAGAGCAACAAAAATAATTAAGGGTATGGAACACATGAGAAGAGATTTAGGGGTTTGGGACTTCTCAAATTGGAAAAGAAATGACTAAGAGAGGATATGATAGAGATCTAATAAAATTGTGACTGATGGGGAGAATAAGAAAATGCTATTTACTCCTTCACATAACCCAAGAACCAGGGGTCACCTGATGAAATTAATAGGCAGCAAGTTTTAAACAAACAAAAGGAAGTATATTTTCACACAACGCACAGCGAACTTGTTGAACTCGTTGCCAGGGGATGTTGTGAAGGCCAAAACTATAACAGGTTAAAAAAAGAATTAGATAAGTTCATGGAGGATAGCTCCACCAATGGCTATTAGCCAAGATGGTCAGGGATGCAACCCCTTGCTCTGGGCGTCCCTAGTCTCTGATTGCCAGAAACTGGGAGTGGACAACAGGTGCTGAATCACTCAAGGACTGCCTGTTCTATTTATTCCCTCTGAAGCATCTGGCACTGGCCACTGTCAGAAGATAGGATACAGGACTAGATGGACCATTCGTCTGACCCAGTACTGCAGTGGATAACACAGCTTCAGGTACACGCCTTCAAAACAGCTAAGAGAACAGTAGAACCATTAGTGGGAGATGCTACTTCCTAACACCAGGAAAGTTAATAGGTTTTGTTTTGCCAAGCCTGGGCAATCAATTGAAAGTGGGGAGAGTAGGTGGCCCTGGATGTATCAGTGAAAAAGGATGTTTCATTAAGAGACAAAGGGAGAAGGCTGCAAGCAGTATAGGCCAGTGGTTTTCAAACTGTGGGTCGCGACCCAGTATTGGGTCATGGAATGTAAGGCACTGGGTCGCAGCGGCTCTGGTCAGCACTGCCAACCCGGCCATTAAAAGTCCTGTCGGCGGTGCTGCCCAGCTAAGGCAGGCTAGTCCCTACCTGTTCTGACACTGTGCTGTGTCCTGGAAGTGGCCAGCAGCAGGTCCAGCTCCTAGGCTGGGGGGTCACGGGGTTCCGTGCGCTGCCCCCCACCCCAAGTACCAGCTCCACACTCCCATTGGCTGGGAACCTGCCACTGGCTGCTTCTGGGACGCAGCGCAGTCTGCAGTGTCAGGACAGGCGGGAAGCCTGCCTCTGCACCCCAGCTGCGCCGCTGACTGGGAGCTGCCAGAGGTAAGCCGGAACCGCAATCCCACACCCCAATCCCCTACCCCAGCCTTGGGCCCCCCCTCAAACCTGGAGCCTCTTCCTTCACCCCAACTCCTCATCCCTGGCCCCACTCCAGAGCCTGCACCCACAGCCCAGAGCCCTGACACCCTCCTGCACCCCAACACTGCCCCAGCCTTGAACCCCCCCTAACCCAGAGCCCCCTCCTGCACCCCAAACCCCTCCTCCCCAGCCCCACACCAGAGCCTGCACCCCCAGCCTAGAGCCCTAGAACCCCCATCCTGCACCCCAACCCCCCGCCCCATCCCAGAGTCCCCTCCCACATCCCAAATCCCTCATCCCCAGCTCCGTTGGGTCACGGGCATCAACAATCTTCTTCAACTGAGTCACCAGAAAAAATTGGCATAGGCTGTTCCTCCTAGCTCAGAGATGGGGTGTAAGCTGGACCCACCTGAGCTATGTGGATATGATCTGAGTGCTGATTCAGGAATGTTTCTGCTACCCAGCAGTCCAAGCTTAAAGGTTAAGCTTAGGTAAGGGAATATGTGGTAAGGTCTCTGCTATTTGAAATCCACTTCTGTAAGTGCTGCATTCCTTTAAATAAATCATGCTTTGCTTTAAAATAAAAAACAAAAAAACACTTTCTGTCTTACTCCAAATGTGTTACACAAACATATGCTGTCAAAGGCTTCCAGAGGAAATACTCTTCCAGGTGCGAAGCCCATTAGTACTGCTAAATAACATAACTGGTAATCACAGGAGTCTAACCAAGAAACCCAATGGGAGTAGCTGGATCACTAGATCTCACCCTAAAGAGAACTGGAGGCACAGACCTGCCACTTGAAAGAATGCACTTTCGGGGACTGAAAGAAGGTCTCAGCAGGGGGAGGGCAGCCTACCGAAGGACCATGACGCATGAATCTGTTACATTCTCTAGTAGTTTTATATGTCAAGGGAACACAATGCAGTCCAAAATGAGCAAGGCCTGTGCTGCTTCTATTTTCTCTGACTGCAGTTCAAAGAGCATAGTAAAATCTACCCAAAAATGTGTGAAAATTCCCTCCTGCTGTACCAGTACGAAAACATCAGTATCACTTCCTGTGCTTTGCTGCACAAGCTAGTTTGTCACTTGAAACCCCAAGTATTTTTAGAGTAGGCAAAAGAGGCCAAATATTCAAGATATTTCAAACACATTTAAAAGTTCTTGTTTCCCCTTTCATATTTAAGACATTTGGAAAAGTTGTTCTCCCCCCTTCACATTTTTCCAACATATTGGGGGAAAAGTGTCTACTTCATTTTGTTTCTGGCTTAAAACTAAAATACATACTGTTCTTTATCTTTATCTAGGGAAGCTAAGCTTAAAATGTCATTCACAAAATAAGGATGAAAAAGAACAGCCAATACAGTTAGAATCCCTAGCAAGATAAAATGTAGTAAGATTTTAAATTTTGATTATGTCACTTTTATTCATATCTTCTACTGTATACACAGTGATACATGATCTCTGAAATAAAAGCACTATGGGAAAATGTGCAGGAGTATATAGCGCATTCTCACATAATATAATGTCCTAGTGAAATTCCTTCAAATTCTTGAACTGAAGTATGGAACAAAGAAGAATCTGATCACAGTGACTTCTTCCCAGGTTTTACCCTGAGCTCTGTTTCAGGACACTGAGGCCTACATTTCCTAAGAGCACACGCACTTTTGCATGCATTCAACCCCAACCTTACACACACATTCTGAGTGTGCAAAACTGAGCAAATGTATTTTTGCAAAATTAAACTTGAGAGTCTAATCAGTATTCTGTAGATAATCAAGTACTGCAGACAAATTCCATAGATCAGTTTAGTCTCAGGGCTCATGATACACAATAAATACATTTATTTTGCATACATTTCAGTTAGCACAAGATGGCTCTCTGCATCACAGATGTGAATACAGGAGACGTTAGCCATGGGGTCTGGTTCTATACTCTACTGCTTGCATAACTCCCACTGACATCCACAAGAATTGGGAACACAGATGGAAAGGAGATGGGGCCACATTATGCTTCATTCTGATAATATAGGCATAGCTTTGTAAAGCTTAACGCAGGAAGGCCCATGACTTACAAAGACAGCATTGTCAAAGCTGTTATAAGTTACTTCACATTAAAAAGTGTACTTTTTTCTACTACACAATTGCCTTGGCTACTGCTTTTAAAAATAAATTGTTCATATACCCTTTGTACTACCTGATGATCAACTATAGCATAATATTTGGGTAGAGTATTTTATCATTTTAATTGTTTTAACTTCATGTTCATCATTGCCTTTATAGTTACATCTCCAGCCTGTTCCTTGCATTATATGAAAACAGAACTGCCTCAGGCAGAAGGCAAGAATGCTGTGCAGTTATTGACCCATAACTGTATACTAATTTCTCAATTATACAATTTCTTGCACTCTGACTGGCTGAAGAGAACTGATTTACTTAATGGCTGCATGGTTATTTCTCAGTGACCACACAGTGAAACCTCTTCACTTTGTCAATAGTCCACAGAACTTCACAACTACATACAAAACATGGCCACATCAACTTCTGACACCTTCTCCCCCACTGTCAGTGTTCTTTACTTGATTAGTAAATTTTGATTTAAAAGTTAATTATTGTTAGTATGGGGATCACTTTTTGCCATAGGCAAAAAAGAAGTGAGCTTGGAATGAAAAGAATGAGCACATTTCAGTATAATGACGACAAATCTGCAAGGCTCTTTGTTGATCCAGCAAAAAATTGGTGGGAATTTTCTGTTGATTTAATAAACATGAAGGGTGTTTTGAAGTCAACAGAAAATTCCCACCAACTTCAGTGAGGTCAGACTTCACCCTAAAGGTCTAATTTTATTTACCAGAGAACACTGGTCTACAATTTTTGAGAAGTCGTCTGCTTCAGAGATAAAATGTGCTATTTATTATGTATTTTGATGTGCTGAATTCAAATATGACAATTAAAACAACTGATTGGCTACTGTTTCTAAGATATATAAATTTTTACATTTTATGTCTATGTATATTGTGTAGATAGTAGAGTTTTAATCATAAATTGTAAACCTAGGTCTTTTCATGTGTTTATGGTTGCTTTACATGATAATATTTCACCTGTCCTGTTTATGTAACACTTTAAAAATCAGCAAAAGGGTTATATAAATAAAATCTATTATGAAACAAAAGGCAAAATACTATTATGTACGTAGTTTAGTCCTATTCAGTGTCTACTCGGCGCTTCTTGGCTTGTCTCTTGTATTCATTAAATGGAGCATCTCTTGTCACTGTCCAGCAATAGTCTGCAAGCATTGATGGGCTCCATTTGCCCTGATAGCGTTTCTCCATTGTTGCAATGTCCTGGTGAAATCGCTCGCCGTGCTCGTCGCTCACTGCTCCGCAGTTCGGTGGAAAAAAATCTAGATGAGAGTGCAAAAAATGTATCTTTAGTGACATGTTGCAACCAAGGCTTTTGGATGCCTTGAGGAGGTTTTCCACCAACAACCTGTAGTTGTCTGCCTTGTTGTTTCCGAGAAAATTTATTGCCACTAACTGGAAGGCTTTCCATGCCATCTTTTCCTTGCCACGCAGTGCATGGTCAAATGCATCATCTCGAAGAAGTTCACGAATCTGAGGACCAACAAAGACACCTTCCTTTATCTTAGCTTCACTTAACCTTGGAAATTTTCCATGGAGATACTTGAAAGCTGCTTGTGTTTTGTCAATGGCCTTGACAAAGTTCTTCATCAGACCCAGCTTCATGTGTAAGGGTGGTAACAAAATCTTCCTTGATTCAACAAGTGCTGGATGCTGAACACTTTTCCTCCCAGGCTCCAATGACTGTCGGAGTGGCCAATCTTTCTTGATGTAGTGGGAATCTCTTGCACAACTATCCCATTTGCAGAGAAAACAGCAGTACTTTGTGTATCCAGTCTGCAGACCAAGCAAGAGAGCAACAACCTTCAAATCGCCACAAAGCTGCCACTGATTTTGGTCATAGTTTATGCACCTCAAAAGTTGTTTCACGTTGTCATAGGTTTCCTTCATATGGACTGCATGACCAACCAGAATTGATGGCAAAACATTGCCATTATGCAGTAAAACAGCTTTAAGACTCGTCTTCGATGAATCAATGAACAGTATCCACTCATCTGTATCGTGAACGATGTTGAGGGCTGCCATCACACCATCGATGTTGTTGCAGGCTACAAGATCACCTTCCATGAAGAAGAATGGGACAAGATCCTTTTGACGGTCACGGAACATGGAAACCCTAACATCACCTGCCAGGAGATTCCACTGCTGTAGTCTGCAGCCCAACAGCTCTGCCTTACTCTTGGGTAGTTCCAAATCCCTGACAAGGTCATTCAGTTCACCTTGTGTTATGAGGTGTGGTTCAGAGGAGGAGGATGGGAGAAAATGTGGGTCCTGTGACACTGATGGTTCAGGACCAGAAGTTTCATCCTCTTCCTCGTCTGACTCAAGTGAGAATGATTCTGGTGCATCAGGAACCGGCAGTCCTTCTCCGTGGGGTACTGGGCGTATAGCTGATGGAATGTTTGGATAATGCACAGTCCACTTTTTCTTCTTTGACACACCTTTCCCAACTGGAGGCACCATGCAGAAGTAACAATTGCTGGTATGATCTGTTGGCTCTCTCCAAATCATTGGCACTGCAAAAGGCATAGATTTCCTTTTCCTGTTCAACCACTGGCGAAGATTTGTTGCACAAGTGTTGCAGCATATGTGTGGGGCCCACCTCTTGTCCTAATCTCCAATTTTGCAGCCAAAATAAAGGTGATAGGCTTTCCTAACCATAGTGGTTATACTGCGCTTTTGTGATGCAAAAGTCACTTCACCACAAACATAGCAGAAGTTATCTGCACTGTTCACACAAGTACGAGGCATCTCTGCTCACTTTGGCTAAACAGAAAAACTAGAGCCAATCAACAATTTTAAGCATCATTTTCGTTCTCAGTGACCCAGAATTAGAAAAGTTTGACTACATTTATTTCAGAAGCATTTTGGCTGTAGAGCAGTGGAATAGGAAGAACTCTGACATCCTCATTTAAGTAAATCTTCATCTATGTAAACTACACGAGATGTGACATGATCCAAAACATTTATTTTCAAATACAGTACTTCACATTTTAGATAGTTTACCTGTCTAGAAAACAAGCACAATACAAAACAAATTCCCAGCTCTCATTTTTCTCCACTACTTCCACCATGTTCGATGACTATTCAGTTTAAATCTTCCAGGTTTACAAGTATCAAATTATTCTGTTTAAAGGTATTACGTATTTTGATTTTCATTCTGTAGTCTCAGTATAGCAGAATAAAATAAAGTGTGCACTTTTCTCTACAGAATGACTGGGATTTTTCACTGACAATGCTGTTATGCCAAGCAAAATCTCTGTCAAGCCATTTTAAGTTTCATATAATGCAATGCCATTAAAAGCAATTTCCAGACTTAATGGTACACTAGCCTTGTGTAACTCTGGCATCCCCTTAAATTTATTCCATTAGTCATCTCATGAAGTCTTTTTAACTTTCCTTCATCAGTTGTCCTCTGGTTTTCAATTTATCAATTCTTATCCTTACTTCACAGGACCATATTTCACTTTCCAATAACATTCTTCATTTAAATGTTCAAAAGCTTTAGCTCTGTAAATCTGTAGTTGATTGTTACGTTTTTGCCAGCCTTCTGCAGGTAGTACTAACGACACACAGAAAGGTTAGCACTAAATCCTTGCCCCAGTTTACACAGTAATAAGGTTCTCAGTAGCCCTACATGTAAACCAGCAGTGCCCCAGACTGACTAATACTGACGACAGGTGGGCTGGGGCACAGTACATGAGAGGGAAATAGAAGGATCCTGATCCATTGACAGAAGATTTAGAGCTGACCAAAGATCATTCTGGTAAGCTCACCCACCTCTTAAAACAGCTCCAGGCCAATCCAAGTCTCATTTTTTCCCCACTCATGTCGAGTGTTGAGACTTACTACAGATCTAGAATAATGTCCAGGGACCAGTCCCTATGTGGAGGTTATTGGGTGATACTGCATCTCAGATCATCAAATGGATTAATCTTCACCTCAACAGTCCTTATTTCCACCCCCTGGCTGACAGCTCCATGTCAAAGCTGTCAACCAGCGGTACCATTTTAGGCAGTTACCCCACATTCCAATCTGTAGAGCCCTACGTGGATACAAAATTTGTATCTGCATCCGATCCTCAAACGTGGTCCGTGGATATCCACAAATTTTCAGGGTTCCAGATATAAAATTTAGATCCACATCCATCCACAATCAGCAAATGTGGTCCAGGATATCTGCAGATTTGCAGGGCTCTGCCAATCTGTGGCTGAGATGATGGGAGATTATTATAAAATCACCCCTACAGGAAATGACTCTAATTGACATCTATAGCAGCTTATGGTGACCAGTCCCTTTCAGGAGACACTCCTTTTTCTCACTGGTCCACATATATTATCATCACTTTAATACCTTCCTGAGCTCCAACAATATTTTTGAAACTAATTTGCTTTATAAACAACCAACTCAAAATATTCTGAACAAATGTCAAACCTCTTGGGCCAAGTTCTGATCTCACCTACGCTAATGTAAATCTAGAGCAACTATATTGACTTCAGTGAGGTTACTGGGAAGGCAGGCTTCTCCATGGGAGTTGGGAGCCTTAAAACGGAACTGGTATTAGGTGCAAAAAAACCCAACAACTTTTCAATTTATTCTAGCATGAATAGAATGTAGATGAAAGATGAGATTCTGATAACTTACACCTGTGTTAATCAAGAGTAACCTCACTGAAGTCAATATAGTTGCTCTAGATTTACATTAGTGTAGGTGAGATCAGAACCTGGCCCACTTATATAATTAGGATGACACTGATGCAAGGCAGCTGACATAACTCTGCAGTGTAGACCAGGTCTTAGACTCCACCATCTGAACACAAAGGAGATACAAACTGAGGAGGACACTAATTTCATCTACCAGTCACACACCTCATCAGTCTATAAAAGTTTTGCAGTGAAGAGAAATGAGTGCAAGGCTGATAGTCAGGAAGTACTGAGATCAAATCCTGAATCTGTGGCTTAGTATATCACTGAGCCTGATTCTTAATTACTCTTTTCCTGCACTTGGGGCTTAAAACCATTTTAAAACCATGAGTCTAAAATCTGGGTCTGCAGAGTTTATAGGAGCAGCCATGCTCCAACCTTCCATTTGCCAGCCTGCTGATGTTTACCTTGGACCCATGAAGCTCAGCCCCAGTTTGAGACTCCATCCCTGCAGGCCTATTGGCAGAGTCCTGGACCAACTGATTGGCTTGCTGGCCCTGCATAAGGCAGCCGAAGGAACAGGAAGCTGTCTAAACAAATGGGCTCCACCCTGTTCTGGTCTGTGTGCTTGCTGCTCCTGCTCCCTTGGCTTGATTTCCTGGTATCCTGACTCGGTGCAACTCCGATCATCTGATTTGTGGTTCTGATCTCCAGTCCCCTTGGGGCTTTCCTGCTTTTCTTCCCTGGACTAGGCTTCTTATTTTCCCAATCAGAAAATCTCTCTCTTAAGGTGTCCACAGGTGAAAAACTGCTTTGCTCAGGCTTCTGGACTCCTGACCCTGGGGCTTCTTTTCTTGTCCCAGCCTCTCTGCCCCCTGCTCATCTCCTGATGAGGATCTTCAGCAAATAATGCTGTTCTTCAACTAACCGCTTCATATAGTTCTGCAGGTATCTCTACGCCTCCCACTGTCCCCTTCTGTGGTTTCAAAGTCTTTCTTCAGCCGACTAAGGCAGTCTTCCCATTCACTGCCTAATTGCCACTTCCTCAGCCTCAGACAGTTTTCCCACTCACTGCCTGATGGTACCACATCCTCAGTGGCTGGCAGGGGAAACCAGGCCTGCCCTCTACTCCAGGTTCCAGCTCAAGGACCCTGTACCTGGCAACTATAGTTCTGCTTTCCCTCAGGCCCCGTTGGGCCTTCCCTGGACTCCCTCTTCCCAGGGAGTAACTACAGCTTACTGAACCCTGTAGCCTCAAACACACTCCCTTCTCCCAGGGAGTGACAGCAGACTATTTCCCTGCAGCCTGCCACTGTTGCCGGCTTCCTGGCTTTATAAGCCTGGCCCTGCTCTTCCCCCAGCTAGACTTCATCAGCCACTTAGGCCTTAGCATTCCCTGGCTTTCCTGCAGGTGCAGCCTCTAAGTTAATTGGCTGCCCTGAGGGGACTCCGACAGGAGCAAGGCATAGTGGCCTCCTATGCATCACACTTACGCTGCTTCACAGTGGATATAGAGAATGAAGCAGCACAGCTGTACCACTTGCAAGGGAGCTTGCGCAAAGAAATCAAAGATGAACTGGCCTGTGTAGAGATGCCAACGGGGCTAAATGCCTTTGTGGATCTCACCATTTGCATAGATAATAGTCTTGGAGAACAAAGGGAGGAGAAAGGAGGTTGCCTGCAGCCTTCCTTACCACATACCAGGACCCCAGCTTCTGTATCACCCACCAAACCCATGCAAGCCAGCCTGGCTCACCAGCAACTCACATCTCAAGAAAATGAACAGCACTGCCAGTATCATCTGTGCTTCTACTGTGGTGAAACTGGCCACGTCATCTCAGCCTGCCTAGTATGAACGCCGAAGAGCATGGAGAAAGAAGCCAACCCAGGCCTAGTGGGGTAACCAACCAGGATCTTGAGAGACGAGAACTTCCCAATCAGGGCCGGCCCACAGCATTTTGGCACTTGAGGCAGGGAGCTCAAATGACGCCCCCATGCTGCCTCACTTGGGCCAAAACTTTGAAAGGTCTCAATTCTGCCTTCTTCCTGTTCTACTCCTCTCATGGTACTGCTCTGCTACCTACCCCAATAAAGGAGAACTAACAACTTAAAATGCCTTGTTCAAAAATTTTAAATAACATTTAACTTTCAAACGCCTGAACAGCAAATGTAACTTTTCTTGTCTGCATAGTAAACACTGGCATTTTTATCTGTTTGAATAATCAAAGTGGTGCTTTCCGTGCTTTCTTGGCTGCAAAGATTTGAACTGCCTCCTGAAGGTCCACAGTCTGGGCCAGCTCTTGCTCTACTGAGATGGTTGCAAGGCTGACCAGCCTCTCCCGTGTCATTGTGGAGCGTAGATGTGTTTTTATTAACTTCAGCTTGGAGAAGCTGTGTTCTCCACTAGCAACTGTTACAGGAAGTGTTAGAAGTATGCGCAGAGCAACAAAAGCATTTGGAAAGAGGGTGGTCATCTTATTTGTGCACATATATTTCAGAACAGCCTTTGGAGTTGATCCTGCTGAAATGTATCTCGAAAGGGCTTTCAGTTCATCACCTAAATCACTTGCAGACCTGGGGTTCATCCTGTCTCCACAAGGCACCCAAATGGATTTGTGCAAGGTCCAGACTGACCGTGACTGGGCAGCCCTCCACAATGTGTGTGACCTACAACATTTTTTAGGCTTTGCAAACTTCTACTGGAGGTTCATTTAGAATATTTCCAAACAAACCAAGCCCCTCACTGCCATACTCCGAAAAAACACCAATTTCATTTAGTAGTCTGAGGCCCAGCATGCATATGAGCAATTGAAGCTTGCCTTTGCCACTCCAATGTTGTCCCACCCTGACATGGCACAAGCTTTCGTAGTGGAAGCCGATGACCCTAGTGCAGTGATCAGAACAGTCCCCCACAGGCATGGACCCAAGCAAATACTGCTTCCTATCGCCTACTACTGAAGGGAGCTCAGATCTGCTGAGTGAAACTATGAGATCCTGAACAAGGAGCTCCTGGCAATTAAAATTGCCTTTGAAGAGTTGCAATACTATAAGGGACCCGTCACATGTTTACGGACAATAAGAACCTGGAGTACCTGCACAGCGCAAAGGCCCTGAACCAACACTCTGATGGCCCCTATTCTTCTTCTGGTTCAACTTTACCCTAACTTACACCCTGGAACAGGGAATAGCGAAGCAAATGCCTTGTCCCAAAGATATGTCCCTGACCCACAAGGCTCCAGTCTGGAACTAGCCAACGTTTTCAAATCCCATAAATTTCTTAATGCAACATGTCATCAGGACCTGATCACACTTGTCCACTATACCTCTGTCTCTGTAATTCCATACGATAAGTTGGCCATTGTCAACCAAGAATTGCACAACACCCAGCAGGAGATTGCATTTGTGAAAGATGCATCTATGTTCCCCCTAGACCTGCAAGGGTGGTGGTTCTCGAACTGGGCCACAACTTAAACTTAGCAGGACACTGAGGCGATATAAAATCCAACAATTAATGTCCCGTTTCTTGTGGTGGCCCCAAATGTGCTCCACAATAAAAACCTTTACAGCTTCCTGTCAACTGTGTGCCTGCACCAAGATCCCTGGCCAGAAACCCTGCAGTCACCTTCAATCCCTGGACACCCTATCTCTGCCCTGGGAAGCCATTTCCTTGGACTTCGTGGTGGAACTATCACAATCCAGTGATTTTACGAGCATCTTCACAGTGGTAGATCGCTTTTCTAACACAGCTCACTTTATTCCATGCACAGGTTTACCCTCTGATGAGGAAACCACCCAGCTCTGGATAAACAACATAGTCTGTCTTCATGGGCTCCTGGATCATATCACCTCTGACTGGGGACCACAGTTTACTGCCTGCTTCTGGCACAAGGCCCTATGTTTATTAGGAGTCCACTTGTACCCGTTCTCTGCCTACCATCTGCAGTTAAATGGCCAAAAGGAAAGAAATAACCAGATCCTTAAACAATACTTACAATGCTATATCAACCATCACCAGGATGACTGGCCTTCACTATTACCATATGCAGAGTTCTCATACAATAATGCGGACCACACATCCACGGGCCACACACATTCCCTTCTTATTAACTATGGGTACCCCCCCGATTTCACCCAGAACTACCCACATCCTCCCCCAACTTATCTGCCTTGGACCTAGTAGAACACATCTATCACATCCAAAAGGAGGTGAGGGGACACCTTGAAAAGGCAAAGAGGGACTACAAAAGGCATTTGGACGAACACAGACAACAGGGCCCCCATCACTCTATGGGACAAAAGGTATGGCTTTCAACAGAACATCTCCACACAGACAGACCCTCCCAGAAACTAGACTACTGGCATCTTGGCAAAAATCAACCCGGAGTTTCAGATCCCTTAGCGTCCACTTCTGATACCGTTCACTGAGCGCGCATTTCCCCATAGATCCCAAGCACCACCCCACACCAGTACAGGTACAAGGTCAAGAGAAAAATATTTTATATGAAGTCCTCAACTCTAAGATCAAATGGTAAATTACAGTACGTGATAGATTGGGAAGGTTATGGCCCACAGGAATGCACGTGGGAGCGACAGGAAAATGTTCATGCTCCTGCCCTGATTTGAGCCTTCCATAGAAGCCACCCAGAGAAACCTGGACCCACATTACCCAGAGGGATCCCCTAGAAATGGGGGTTGATGGCATGAACCTGGTCTTGAACCATGGTCTTGAACCTGGGTCTGCCACGCTCCAACTCTCCATCTGGCAGCCTGCTGATGACTGCTTACCTGGGACCCAGGAAGCCCAGCCCCAATTTGAGGCTCCACCCTTGCATGCCTATTGGCAGAGTATGGGAGCAGCTGATTGTCCTGCTGGCCCTACTTAAGCCAGCAACAAGCACAGGAAGCTGTCTGAACAACTGGGCTCCACCCTGTTCTGGACTGTGCCTTGTGCTACCTGCTCCTTCTCCTGCTCCCTCACCTTGATTTCCTGGCATCCTGACCTGGTGTGACTCCTGGCATCTGATTTGTGATTCTGACCTCGTTTGTCTCCTGACATCCTGACGCAGCCTAACTCATCTTGTACCGCAGACTCTGGCTCTGACTAATAGGTCTGGCCACCCATGACCTGGCTATGACAAGGGCCTGCTCAGCCCCCAGTGTAAATTAGCCTATACACTGATTAAATATTAAATAGCAAAGCATTTAACACATGCACTTCTAAATGAAATGTTTCTCTCTATTCATTTTGATACAAAAATTTGAGTTTTCCTTTAAAACGCCCGTACAAAAATACTGTTCTAAATCCCTCTTTTAGATCAGTAAGAAACTAATTAAATCAAGTTACTGAACTGTATCAATAAACAGTGGCTTTAATTCTGTCAACTTAATACCATTAATGCCAACCATAAATTGTCATGTTTACAATGAAACCATGAAAAAGTCACAGCTTAGCTACATAATAAGTTATGCTCTCTTGTGCTACTTTAATGGGTTCGGTTAGCATGATAACAGCAGCTTACCAATTTAAAATGTTCAGGCTTCATTTTGTCAGCATCTGTGATCCAAGGGATCATCCATGAAGTTATGACCTTTTTCCCCCATGTGGTTTATCAACTTAACTTAAAAAACAAAAAAATACAAACAAACAAGACGACCCACCTAAATCTGAGCATGGAAACAGTATGAAAGACAGCCAACACTACCCATTTAGTGTACTACTAGAACTAATTAAACAGATGATTTATCATGGCAGGAAGAAAAACATATGGTACCGTTAAAGACTCCTGCTGGTATACTCTCTTTTTCATTTTATTTTTATATCACTTTTTTAAATAGAATACACAGTGATTGTCACTTTAAGGAAAATCTTCTATCACAATAGGAGGGCCCAGAATTGTGTAGGGAGAGGAAAGAAAGAAATATTTTACATACCATAGGATGGAGAGAGACATTACCTGTCAAATGTTATTAACAACAGAAGTGGGTAAATTATCCTGCCAGAAATACTTATTTGAACTTTTCCCACTAAATTCATGTTTAAATTTCAACAATAAAAGGCCCTATTATGACATTCCTAAATATAACACTCCTAGGATATCTCATTTTGGGAGACAAATTCAGAGATAAATCTTAATGAATCTTGGGTATTTAAGTTGGTGTTACTTACACCTTCTTCTGGCCCTTGAGGATATGTCTACACTGTGATTAAAAACCCACAGTGGGCCTGTGCCAGCTGACTTGGGCTCACAGGGCTCAGGCTAAGAGGTTGCTTACTTGTGGTGTAAATGTTTGGGCTTGGGCTGGGGCCGGAGCCCAGACTCTAGGACCCTGCAAGGTGAGAGGGTCCTAAAACTTGGGCCGCAACTCAAGCCTGAACGTCTCCACCGCAGTTAAACAGCCCTTTAGTCCTAGTGCCTATGTGACTTAAAAGCCTAAATTCTATTTTCAAAAGATGTAGGTAATTAAAAGCCTAAGTTTGCTGACTTTCAATGAGATACAGGTTCTTATGTGCCTATGTCACTTTTGAAAATGGGATTTAGGAACGTGTGAAAAATTTACCCACAAGCTCTAAAGGAAACCCCACATTTCTCAGACCATGCTCCCTTACATTCTCCACTACTTCACCAGGCCACATAGAGGACTATGCATGGGTGAAGACCCTATTTCCCCTGACGTCCTAATGGCCCATAAGCTTACTTTTAGAGCTCTGCAGCCTCAAGAGAATGCCCCATATAACTGGAACCCTACAAACAACTGTACCAGTGCCCCTAGCAATGTCTGTATCTGGGGCTATGCAGAGTTCAGAATTCCATGAGATTCCACAGAAACTTAGAAAGCACTTTTAATTACTAAATAATTCCTTCCATCCACCTCAAACTTCACAGGCATATCTGAAGGCACAAGCCCCCATAGAGACCAAAAGATCAAAACATATTTGGAGACTGTAGCCCAAGCTATTTTTGAGTTATAATTTACCAAAAACAAACATTTGAGGAAAATATTCATGATACTATCACATCTGTGCCTGTTTTGTTTTAGGGTTTATCGGTAATAACACTTAGTTCGGCGCAAGTTGGGGTACAAATCTACCCTGCACCGAGTGTCTATATGCACCCTACTGCTGCACACTAGAAGTTCAGTAATTAGTTTGGTCTACAGCACTTTGAAATGGGAGTAGATTAACATGCACTAGGGAACTCAGTGTATGGCAGTAGAGTCCACACAGACACTTAGTGCACAGCAGGCTAGTACAGGGTAGATTTATACCCCAGCTTGCCACAAATTAAGTGCTCATATAGACAAGGCCTTAGACTCTCCAGAAAAATCTAAGACCAGACCAATAAAATTTCAGATGGATCAGGTTAAGTTTTGCAAATTTACATACAAGTGTGTGTAGACCAGTTTAATAAAAGACCAAATAAAGGTATAGGGCTGCTATTCACAGTGAGGTAAAAGTGAGAAGCATCTGCCTATTTAAATACAAACAGAACTCAAATAAGAGTTTTAAAGTTCCATGCAGCTTTATTAATCTTTATGTCTACTTTTTAAAAAAAATTATCTATTCAGTGCTGCAGATGGACAATACAATTTTTTAATTCTACCAGCTCTAGCTATACATTACTGCCTAGGCAGAAAGTTCAGATGCTTTCTAATTCTAATTAATAAATAAAATAAAATAAATAAATAAGAAATAAAATGCCGTTGAAATAAATAAAGTCCTATGGCTCTATGTAAAAGAGATTGAATGAATTGATACAAAATTTAAAAGGAATTTTAAAACTCTCTACAATTCTCAGTGCTTTGATTGGTAGTGAATCCCTTTTATAGAGCTCTATCCAGCACAAAGTCTCTACCATTATTACAGTTGCACAGCCCCAGGTAGGTCACAGATACTGGGCCATAAGCAAACTAATCTACAAAGTGGAATAAAGTGAACTACCTTTACTGATCACATGAGAAAGTGGTGAGCAAGTGGTATGTTTATAGCTCAGAAATAATCAGCTTAAATGGTTTCTTTATAACTCTTTTGTAATTATTTTCTGAGTAGGTGCTTATTTTGCAACTTTTTATTTTCATAACATTCAGAGACAGAAAACAAAGAGCAGCTATACTGAGGGATCTTCCACTTCATGGTTTCTTGCTGATATAAGTTATGCAATTTACTAGAGAAAGTTGTATGTTCACATAAATATAGCAAATGTGCACAGTTCTGTTCTAGCACAGTTACAACTACCACTCATCCTTGCCTCTGCTTTGCCAATAATGTCAGTTTGGATTGCCCATTTACATTTGCCCCTTTACAGTTTATCCCATGGCTCTCTTTTATGCATAGGATGAGCGCCTATAAAAATCCGCAGGACATCACATTGTTCTCCTTCTGACATGATGCCTAAAAAAAGACTGACAAAAGGTTACACTACTAATCATCTTGTTGTTCTGGTGTCTCACTGTTTTACCCAGTGCTCCCCATATCTATTTGTATGTGCTTGTGTGATAACAGAAGAAGGGAATTTGTATGTGCTTGTGTGATAACAGAAGAAGGGTTTCCTTACAGAAACAATTGATACATCAGGAAATGCGCACACAGCAGAATACTTACAAGAAGTAGCAGTAAAAGCTATAACAAGCTGTGAAAAAAAATTCAAATGTCTAGTATGCAGCTTGGTCACAGACAATGCTGCAAATGTATCCAAGATGAGAAGAAATTATTTAGAAGAGAGTCCAAAGCTACTAACATACAGTTGCAATGCTCATTTGATGCGCCTCTTAGCCAAAGACATCAGTGTTCCAGAATAAAGGCTAATGTTGTTGAAATTGCAAAATACTTCCGTAGCAACCACTTTGCAGCAGCTGCTCTGAAAAAAGTGAGAGGAACCAAGCTAACTCTCCGACAAGATCTGTGATAGAACTCAGTAGTGGACTGTTTTGAGTACTATACTAAGAACTAGCCTAATCTGATGACAGTTTGTGAACAAAACCATGAAAAAATAGATGGCACTGTCACAGTCAAAGTTCTCAACATTGGGTTGAAGAGAAATGTTGAACACATGCTGGGGGCCCAGAAGCCTATTTCTGTAGCCATGAACAAAATGCAGGGAAATATTTGTTATTACTGATGCTGTTGAACTTTGGAAGGAACTAAGTGAGATCTTAACAAGAGAAATATGCAATGACAGAGTTAAATTACAAGCATTAAAATAACGAATGGGACAAGTACTATGTCGAGCTCATTTTCTTGCAAATATTCTCAATACTTGGTACCAGGGTCAAACCTTAATTGTTGAAAAAGAGGAGTTAGCTATGACATGGCCATCCAGCAATCATCCCTCCATAATGCCAACTGTAATTAACTTCAGCACTAAGGGTGAACGATTCAAGAAATGTATGTTTGCTGATAATGTTTTAAAGAAAGTCGCACCAGTGAACTGGTGGAAGTCACTTAAGCACTTGGATTCAGAGACTGTTGAAGTGATAATCTCACTTTTAATAGCAGTAGCTTCTTCTACTGGTGTAGAAAGAATATTTTCTTCCTTTGGACTAATACATTCCAAATTGAGAAATCATTTGAGACCTGAAAAAGCAGGAAAGCTTGTTTTTCTTTTCCAGATTATGAACAAAACAGGAAAATGAAGATGAAGACGACTGAGTTAGCTTAGAGGCCAATATTTTAAGTTTCTCATGTTGACCTGGCTGACATAGATGATTTAAATGAATTTAATAAAAAAAATTAACTATTTTAATTTAAAAAAAATTAACTAAAACAAACCTGATTTTAAAAAGCTTGAATGTTTAACTAAATAAAAAAATTCATATGCTTGTTTTGTTAAAATATTTATATGTTTGTCATTGAAGAAAAAAATCCAGAATACAAAACGTTGTTGTTTTAGTTAAATAAAACTATTTAAATGTCTGTCTGGTGATATTATCCTCCTAATACAGCATGGCAAGAAAATCCTCCAAATATTAATGATTAACCTGTTGAATTGGAGATAGTTCACCTCCCAATGTCTTCATAAATATCTGCTTCAATTACCTTTGGTAAATGAAATAACCAAACAATCATTCATTTTCTGATATAGCTGTAAAACTAATCTGAAAAGTTTTCAAAATAAATCACTTTAAAAATGTATAGTGTATACCTTCTAAAAAATGAAACCTACATCTATCTCTGAGTTGTGAAGAATATGTATTAAGGTTATAACAACCAACAAAAACGCACTTTTATGTAGAAATCCATGATTAAATCGAGTCACCCTGCATTTTGATACATTTGATAAACAGCAAAACAAATACAAATAAATTTACTTAACATTTCTGCTTTAACTGTTTAAAATGTTTTGATTATAAACTATGCTAAAACTATACTCGATTTAGCCCTAAGAGAAAGGAATACTAAAAAGTTTCTCCTAATTTGTTTCCCCCTCCCCACAAGCTATCTGTCTTGTCACAAAGCAAGATGACCTTTGTAGACACCAATAAGTATCAACCTTATAAATGCAAAGCATTTCACACCTGGGACTCCCACATTTAGATGGTATGACTTACAGGCAAAGGAAGGTTACTCCTACGAAATACTGGAAATATGCAGTGAATGATTTTATAATGTGTACATATATAAGTCCTTACATGATGGACAACAGTGAGATTTTGGACCCATTCTGATACTGCATGACAAGTAAATGCTTCAGGATATGAACTGTATGTGTATAAAAACTGAATATTTACCGAATAAGCTATTGTATTGTTTGTTATATGTATATAACAAACTCAGTCTAGCCTTTCATTTTTAAGAAGTAATACCCTATTACTGGTTCAGAATGAAGGGTTAGACTGCATTTGCTATATACGTATAATAAGCATTATCCAAATTAGCATGCATACCAAAGGAACCTTGTATTTGTCAGCAGATATCACAATCCTAACAATACTAGAACTTAGCATTTTGTATGATCATATTTCAATCCAGCATCTACCAAGTTTTGGTTGATTATATTCTTAATCACTGAAAAGACTTATGTTAATGTTTTATGTTGTAACAGAATACTGTTTGAGATTTAACGTGTTTTTATGACCAGTGAAGCTACAGTGAGTTGACTGGAGGATTTAGGCATAAGAAGTACGGGTGCACTGCAGCACCTCCAGGTTTTATGCAGGGCTCCACTCCCAGCCCCATATGCAGGGTCCTGGCCCCCAGTCACCCACCCAGGGTCCCGGCTGCCACCTGGCACCCAAATCTCTGCTGATGGCCCCGCGCCTAGGGTCCAGACTGCCGCTCCGCACCCAGGGCTCCACCCCAGGCCCCATACCAGCCCCCAACTATGTCCTCAGCCTCGGCCCCTTTACCCGTCTGGGTCCCCCCTCCCAGAGACACAGCCCTGCTCCCAGTCCCAGCTTGAAGAGGAGAGGGGGCGATCAGGGGTAAGAGGTGTGGCTTTCAGCACCCACACTATTAAAAATGTTCCGGTGCCACTGGACTTAGGGATAGACAGTCAAGCTGGTGGAAATCAATATTTCTCCACTGATTTCAACAGAACCTCACCAATTTACACCAGCTGAGCATCTGACCCATAATGTTGAAATATAAGTTCCCAATGTAGCTGATCAACATAAGAATCATTTTGCATCATTGTAGTGCTCATACCACAGAGATGCCACATTTTTGCCCCCATTGGGCACAAGATCAAAATCTTGAAGTCACTTTCAAACTCAGGTGTCTCGTGTGTTGACAAAGTAACTCGCTATCATGCCAGTTACAGAGTACATAACTTTCACAGCTTTTTAAAGGGGAAGAAAAGAGTTAAGCTATCCACATTAAAATATTCCCAAAATAGACTACACTAGCCTTATCTTCCTGAAGATACAGCTTACTACAAAAAATTAATGGCACATTATTCATTTGTATGTGTTTATTTTAATTCCGTTCTATCCTGTCAACTGCAGCCATGTGATTCTGCAAGACTGGAAAACAAAGCTTAGTACTTTTACTAAACCTGTGACACAGTAACAGTTGCAATGGCATGAAGATATCACACAAAACAGGACTAAAACTAATAGATTAAGGATACCCAGATGGCATGTCTCTAGCCTAAAGTAATACTTTGTACTAATCAGAAGATTAAATGCTCACTGTATGTTTTATGAATGCCGATGGCTGTCACATATGATTGCTAACAATGGCACAAGTACCTAGAGAATATATTTGTTGGTGCAACGTACTACCTCAAGGGCTCTAGCAAACAGTATACAGCTGAATATAGTAACACTCAAGCAATGCATTATGAGGATGTAAGCAGAGTCAGGATGAGCCCCACCCTGACATCTGGTGGTAAATTATGGGGAGTGCGGAAAGTGTTGCATGGGTATTTCGGTTATTTGCATGGGCACTCCCACCCCACTTAGCATACCGCAAAGCAGCATGGGATGGTTATTTTCACAGCTGTGGGAGCCCCAATTTCGTGGTTATTGGGGCAGGAGGAATGATTGGGTAAATGGGGAACCTGATTGGGTAAATGGGGAACTACAAAATTGTCTGGTGATGGGGGGTTTCATTGTCAGCTGGATAGCGCTTGCTAGATGGGGCACATGGGTTCCAAAACCCATTGAAAGGAGAGAGGCTGGGGACAGAGATCTGTACTTGGTGGTGCAGGCTCTTTGTGTGAGCCAGAAACACCAGTTCCACCTGTGCCTCTCTCCACTGTGGAATGTCAGAGTTAATTTTTGATTCCCTTAAGAATCTAAATGCAGGTTACTGAGCTGAATTCACTGGTACTGGGGCTCTCCTACTAAGAGCTGGAATCACTAAGAGCTGAAATCACTGAAGAGCTGGACTTGCTGAGCTGAGAGCACTGAGTACTGTGCTAATGAGTGGGGGAGCCTGAAGCCATACTGTGGAGCAAAGCAGCTGGCAGAGCAGAGTGGAGCAGTTTGTGCAGCCACTGGGTGAGTGGAGCCAAGCAGCTCGCGAGGACGGCTGGAGTGGCTCACAGGACAGCTGGTGGACCAGAGCAGCTGGCAGAGCGGAGCAGCCCACAGAGCAAGCGGAGCTGAGCTGTTCGCGGGGACGACTAGTGGAAGCAGAACCCCACGAAGAGGCAGGCCAGTTGGCCCCGAAACCACGTAAGGTGCCTCTTTTCTACCCAGGCTGGGGAGGGGGACCTCTGCAGAGAGACTCTTGAGCTCTGGGGCCGCACTGACCCGGGACAGAGACTTTTGGATTGTGGGACTTTTGGGACTGTGGGTGATTTGGGGGTTGCTGGACTCAAGGGCCCCGAGAGAAGGACATGGCCCAATTTGCTGGAGTGGGTCTTTGCTCACGGTTTGACCTATGAACTCTAGCTGAGGTATTTTCCCAGTTTAATGCTTGTTGTTTGTCATGTAATTAAACCATTTCTGCTACACCAAGACTCTGTGCTTGCGAGAGGGGAAGTATTGCCTCTTCGAGGCGCCCAGGGGTGAGTGTAAGATTTTCCCAGGTCACTGGGTGGGGGCTCGAGCTGGTTTTGCATTATGTTGTGGGGAAGGGACCCCTATGTATTGAACCCGGCCCTTGCTGCTATCGTTTCGGCCCGGCAGAAGGGTTACAAGTAAATATATGATTACTGGCAGAAATTTCTCGAACAATACCCCAAGAGAGCTTTTACAAATCATGAGAGGAAGTCCCTTCAACTTTAAATTTCCCTTGTCATTTAACTGTTGCTGTATTAGCAAATTCTGTGAACTGAAAAACCCTGCTGAGTTGTCTTGCATATAGCTACAACCCCTATTTAAATCCTTAGTCCAACAAAAAAGAGCCTTTACAAGAGAAAAACATTTTCAAATAAATTTAACTTCATTCATACGTTTTACAGATTTTATTTTGTTTGCGCCTGATCTTCAACCACACTAGAAAACCAACTAGAAAAAGGCTATAAACATACCAATCAACAAATAATGTTAATTTCTCAAACAATAACAAAGGAACAGTGACTATTTTGAATCAGAACTTCCTGGATTTTCATGGGGGCAACCAGCTTTTGAGGGAGAAAACTGAGAAAATCTCTATAGCTAGACAGTGGGTGGGTGCTGCAGGAAAGAGGGATTTAACAGAAATAAGGGCCAATAGCTACTGTGCTGAGAACAGACTGGGTGAAAGGGGCAAGTGTGGTACAGAAATGTAAAGTGGCTGTTTTTAAAGTCACTGTTACTAATCCTAAAGGGAACCTAGGTGAGATTAGCAGAGATTCAGAATTCCTGTTATGCAAGCAGGGTTTTTTTTGGTTTTCCTCTGACCTTCTCCTCTATTCTTATCGTTCTTGTTTTAAATTAAACCACCTGAGTCTATGGGCTTGTCTACAATTGAGAATTACATCATGTCTGAACTCAGTTTTGACACATGGTAGCTGACTCAAATTTAAACATAATTTATCACTCAATATAGGTACAAATGCTCATGCTTAAATTCATTTTTTAACGTGACTCATTATGGCTGCGTTCTAACATGACATCATAGAGTTTAAGGCCAGAAGGGACAATCAGGTCATCTACACTGACCTACTGTCTATCACAGGCCACCAACACCTGCACATTAAACCTAACAACCAAAATTGGACCGAAGTATTACAGTCCAAAGGAGATTACACTATTATAAAGGGTCATAGGGAGAGAACAAGGCATGCCAATGCCCAAGGCCCCTGTAATGGCAGGGCAATGATTAAGTGAGATATACCCAGATAATACTGGCAAGTGACCTGCCCCACATATGCTTCTCCCCTCATTTCCTAGTTTAATGCCCTTATCAATCATTCCAATCATTCCAGTGGAGTCCACCAGTCAAGAGAAGTTTTCTTTCTGTGAATGAATCCAAATAGTCAATCATCCCAAAAACAGCCCCACAGCACCAATTCTTGAGGTACCTGTTGATTTTTTATTTTTATTTTTTTTACACCTTCACCCTCCTTCTCTAGGGACCAGAAGTCTTTAAGCATCTTACCCAGCCAAGTGTAGTCATCCTTGATCCATTCCAGTGGGACTATAGCGGTGTCATTCATCCCAACATGCAGCACAAACAGTTAATTTTTCCCTACTTCCATCCGGATCCTTTTCAGCATCATGTCCACACTTCATAAACCATTCATAATCATCTAGTCTAACTTCCAGCACATTGCAAGCACAGACTCTTGGTCCACCCACTTCTGTAATAGACCCAGTGACCTCTAGCTGAGTTACTGAAGTCCTCAAATCATGATTTAAAGATGTCAAGTTACAGAGTCCACCATTTACACTAGTTTAAACCTGCAAGTGACTCATCCCCCATGCTGCAAAGGAAAGCAAAAAACCATTGGGTTCTCTGCCAATCTGAGCTGGGGGGAAATTCCTTCCTGATCCCAAAGATGGAAATCAATTGGACCCTGAGCATGTGGGCAAGGCACACCAACCAGATAGCTGGGAAAGGATTCTCTGTAGTAACTCAGAGCTCTCCCCATCTAGTGTCCCATCACCAGCCATTGGAGATATTTTCTGCTAGCAGTCACAGATCGGCTACATGCCATTTTAGGCAGTCCCATCATACCATCCCTGCAATAAACTTATCAAGCTCAGTTTTGAAGCCTGTTAGGTTTTTGTCCCCACTGCTCCCCTTGGAAGGCTGTTCCATAACTTCACTCCTCCGATGGTTAGAAACCTTCATCTAATTTCAAACCTAAACTTTTTGATGGCTAGTTTATATCCATTTGTTCTTGTGTCCACATTGGCGCTTAAGTTAAATAACTCCTCTCCCTCCCTCGCATATATCCGTCTGATGGTTTTATAGAGAGCAATCATATCTCCCCTCAGTCTTCTTTTGGTTAGGCTAAACAAGCCAAGCTAAGCTCTCATGAAGTAGGATTTCCATTCCTTGGATCATCATTCTCTTCTCCTGTTCTAGTTTGAATTCATCTTTCTTCAACATAGGAGACCAGAACTGCACACAGTATTCCAAATGAGGTCACACCAGTGCCTTGTATAACAGTACTAATATTTCCCTCTCTCTACTGGAAATACCTTGCCTGAGGCATTATAGGAATGCATTAGCCTTTTTCATGGCTGCATCACATTGGCAGCTCATAGTCATCCTATGTTCAACAAATATACTCAGGTCTTTCTCTTCCTCTGTCACTTCCAACTGATAAGTCCCCAGTTTATAGCAAAAATTCTTGTTGTTAGTTTGTAAGTGCATAACCTTGCACTTTGCACTATTACATTTCATTCCATTTCTATTACTCCAGTTTTCAAGGTCATCCATATCTTCTTGTATGATATTCCAGTCCTCCTCTGTACTGGCAATATCTCCCCACTTTGTGTCATCTGCAGATTTTATTAGCATCCTCACACATTTGGTGCCAAGGTCATTAATAAAAATATTAAATAAGATTGGCCCCAAGACCGATCCCTGAGGAACTCCACCAGTAACCTCACTCCAGCCTGACAGTTCACCTTTCAGTTTTCGCAACCCTATACATAGTTATGGCTCTGTATGGCCAATTGTCGGTCCACGGCCATCTTGTTCTGCTAAAAGGACAAGGCAGCCTCCATCTTGGACCAGGTCCTTGTTCCACAGGAGAGGGCAGAGACCTAATTCTGCCCAGCAACACCGTGGTGTCGTGTGCAACCCTGAGGTGCGGTGTGCAACATTCTAGTGCTGTGTGCATTTTCCCGCTCTTTTTCGCCTGGTCATCTAGGGGTCAGGCTAGTGCCTTGTGCAAAGACGCCAGTGTGCCATGTGCAGATCCTGTTGGCGTGGGGGGCAACAGTTCAGAGCCTGAAGGTTGTAGGAGCCAGGGACCAATCAGATGCTGACACGAGTGAGTGAGACTCTTCGAATAAAACTAGGTTTCCCCCCAAAATCTTTGTGGAGTGTCCGCGTGTCAGCTGAAGGGCCTGATCAACCTCTCAGCCAGGGTCTCCTCCCGGTATAGCTAGCTCGTGTCGTGTCGTTTTGGATTCGTTGTCGTTTTGGATTTATCGTTTTGGATCCATTCTATCAGCTCATCATGCTTCTGGTGTCTGTTCTGCTGGTCAGCTGCGCCTGGAGTGCAGTATTTGCTTTCTAATTTCTGACAGTTTACTTACCTAGCTTCCTCTCTTTTTCCCCCTCCCTAACTCGGTACCAAGTGTGTATACGGTATATGAGAGTTGAATTATTGAGCTCATAATTGCACAGTTGTTTAGTTTGTATAGTTGTTCTGGGTTTTAGTAGATAGTTAACTATAGACTGTTTTAAGTTGTGTGAGTTACTGCTCTGTCTTTGTCTGGAGTGTTTGGTGCTAGGTGCTGTCTTCACCTGAGGATTAGCTGACCAAGGGGTTTCTGTCCCCGCGGTCTGTGTGAGTGGAATCTGCACAATCGCAGCCGCACCACACTCTGGGTAAATACCTTAGTGTGAAAGCAAAGGCGGTTGAGGCAGTGGCCTGTGGGTCTCTTTTTCTGTGTTGCACCGGGCACCGCTCTGACGAACCCGATTTCCATCTTGTGTAATTGGTGTGTCTGCCTACTCAGTGTGAAGCAGTGAGCAGTACAGATTTGTATTGTTAATGATTTTTGGGTGTGTTTGTATTGTTTAATAACATCCCAGCTAAGAATTGCCCCCCTCCTCGGCCAACGTTGTAACTATCCCCCCAATAAACGCAGCCACTTGGCTTTAAACTTAATTCTGGTCCAGCCTGGTTTTTCCTCTCCCAATACCAAAGTTTATCGAACCGCAATCGGTTTCAGACATCAGTATGACCCACTGTAGTCTTCCCTTTAACCAGTTCCTTATCCACATTTCCATTCTCATATTAACCCCTGTCTTCTCCAATGTAACTAATAATTTCCCGTGTGGAACTGTATCAAATGCCTTACTGAAATCCAGTTAGATTAGATCGGGGTCGTCAACCTTTCAGAAGTGGTGTGCTATGTCTTCATTTATTCACTTAAATTTCATGTGCCAGTAATACATTTTAATATTTTTTAGAAGGTCTCTCTCTATAAGTCTATATATTATATAACTAAACTAGTGTTGTATTGTAAAATAAACAAGGTTTTCAAAATGTTTAAAAACTTCATTTAAAATTAAGTTAAAATGTTGATCTTACACTGCCGGCCCACTCAGCCCGCTGCTGGTCTGGGGTTCTGTTCACCTAGGCCGGCAGCGGGCTGAGCGGGGCCTGCAGCCGGGACCCCAGCTGGCAAGGGTCCGGCAGGCAGAACCCCAGACCGGCAGCTGGCTGTGCGGGGCCAGCGGCCGGGACTCCAGACTAGCTCAGCCCACTGCCACTCAGGGGTTCCATCTGCCGGCTCCTGCCAGCCGGGATCCTGGCTGCCGGACCCGCTCAGCCCGCTGCCAGTCTGGGGTCCCGGCCCTACCCACATACAGTGGGTACCTACCTTCTCCCTGGTTCTGGTCCATTCTCTTCCTCTCTCTGCACAGAGCTGAGGGTGGGAGTGCACTGAGCACAGGGATGGGGGTGAAGGGTCTGGCCAGGAACTAGAATGAGGGAGGGGGCTCAGGGTTGGGGCCACTTACCTTGGCAGCTCCCATTTGGTGCGATGGGTGCAGGTGGGAATGTGGGGGGAGGGGTGCAGGCACTCCCATTTAGTGCTCAGGGTGAGGGTGGGGAACCCCCAAACCCCCCCCCGCTCCTTGTCCCCTGACTACCCCCTCCTGGGACCCCTGCCCCTAACAGCCCCCCAGGACCCCACCCCCTATCTAAGCCTCCCTGCTCCTTGTCCCCTGACTGCCCCCCTAGGACCTACCCCCTACCTGTCCCCTGACTGCCCCGACCCTTATCCACCCACCCCGTCCCCAGACAGACCCCCAGGACTCCCATGCCTATCCAACCGCTCCCCACCCCGACAGGACCCCCAGAACTCCCGACCCATACAACCCCTCTCCACACCCCTGCCTCTTGACAGCCCCAGAACTGTCGACTCATCCAACCCCCCCCCAGCTCCTTGTCCCCTGACCACCCCCTCCAGAGACCCCCTACCCTAACTTTCCCCCCAGGACTCCCCTTGCTCCCTGTCTCCTGACCCCTATCCACCCCCGCCCCCTGACAGACCCCAGGATTCCCATGCCCCATTCAACCCCCCCTGCTCCCTGACTGCCCCCTCCAGAGACCCCCCCCAACCACCCCGCCCAGGATCCCACCCCCTATCCAACCCACCCTGCGCTCCCTGTCCCCTGACTGCCCCCACCCCTTATCCAAACCCCGCCCCCCGGCCCTCTTACCATGAGGCTCCTAGGAGCATGTTCTGCTCTGCGCAGAGCCAGACATGCTGCCCCACGGGAGCTCACAGCCCCACCCCTCAGAGCACTGCAAGCACAGCAGCATGACTCCAGGGGAGAGGGGAAGGCAGGGGAGGGGCCGGTGGCTTGCTGTGCTTGGCCGGGCACTCTGGCCCAGGAGTGCAGACCCCATGGCTTGCTGCGCTGGGAGAGTATGGCCATTTGCTCACCCCTGCATCAGGGTGTGCCTGGGCACACCCCATGCGCACACCTATGCTTCTGTCCCCTGCCCCCGCGGCGGGGGGGAAGGGCAGGGAGCGGAGGGCGGAGAAGAGCAGGCCGGGCTGGGCTGGACAGAATTTTTAATGGCACGCTGCTGCCTGCCATTAAACTGAGGCAAAGTATTTGTTTAAGTGTTGGGCCATGCCTAGATTATCTCCACCCCATCCTCAGTACTTAGAAATCAATGACCATAGCTGCAGAATATGGTAGGAGCTATCACAGCTCTCATGTTTGCTAGTGGTCCCACTCCTTTCCTTGTTTTCTTTTTATTTCTGTGGCTATAGAACCTTTCACTATTGGTTTTAATTTCCTTTGCAAGATCCAACTCTGCTTGGATTTTGGCAGTCCTCACTTTATCCCTACCCTTTCTGATCTCCCAGAGGTAACTTTCCTTGCTGATCCCTTCCATCTTCCATTCCTTCTAGGCTTTCTGCTTTCTCTTAATCACCTGTTTGAGATGCTTGCTCATCCAGCTTGGTCTGCAACCCTTCCCAATGAATTTTTCCCCCTGCTTGGGATGCAGGCTTCAGATAGTTTCTGCAACTTTGACTTAAAGTAATTCCAAGCCTCCTCTAGATTCAGATTTTGAGTTCTTCAGTCCAGTCCACTTCCCTAATTCCCTTATTTTTTTTAAATTTATCCTTTTGAAATCAATGACCCTAGTTGAAGATCTTTTTTTGTTTATCCTTCTATTTAGTTTAAGCTGAAATAGCTCATGATCACTTGAACCAAGGTTGTCCTCAACAACCAGTTCTTCTATGAGGTCCTCACTACTCACCATTACCAAATCTAAAGTGGCACCACCACTTATTGGTTCATCCCTACATCTGGCAAATAGCACACTCTTCTGTTCTCTGGATCTGGTCCTGTGACTCTCCTATCAATTCTTCTGAGCATGGAGTCCCCAACCACATAGATCTGTCTCTTCCTGGTGTTGGTATGAATCTGTGTTATGTCCTCTCACACAGTGCCCTGTTCAGTCCCCTCATTTTTCCTTACCTCTGGTCTCTGGCTACTGCCATCACCTCTTTTTCTCTTCTGCAGGGACTGGTGTGCCTATTTTTCTTCCTCACCACCTCATCTTCTGCCTGTATTGCCTCCTCATTCCCCTCTGCAGCAAACATGTTACTGAACTTGATTTCACCACCACTAGTTAGTCTCTTCTTCTGCCTTGTCCTTGTGGTCACGTTCGTCCATGGATCACCCTGCTCTTCTGGCAGTCTGGTCCTTTTTCCCTTGGGAAGTGTCCACAAATTTTGAGTTGTCTGTATCTCTTCCTCTCTCCTCACCTGCATTATACCTACAAATCCTTGTCTGAATTCCATCATCATGTACTGCTAATCCTTGAATATTCTCTACCATGAGTGCTATTGGGCCACATTTCATGCATAGGTAGCTTCTATCAGAAATCCACTCAAGGATGATGTACATCTATGGTCACCAACCCTCTGGGATTGTCCTTGAGTCTCCAGGAATTAAAGATTAATCTTTAATTAAAGATTATGTCATGTGATGAAATCTCCAGGAATTCATCCAACCAAAGTTGTCAACTCTGTACATCTCACAGCTCCTGTATCCTACCATATTCTTTGTCTCCTCTCCTCCTTGGGTCACTTCTGGTGCTGCCTAAGTAGCCGTTATTGTTTTCCTAGACCCTCCTTCTGGAAGAAAGAAGAGAGAAAGAAAAAAATTCCTCTACCCCCCACTTCCCTTAGCAAATCTCCCACTTACAAACTTCCAAAGAAACGCCCCCAGTTAGCTGCTAGCTATTCACAGCTCTCATGTTTGCTAGACAAACTAGGTCAGTACTTCCCTCTTGTTAAGGGATACCAGCAAGCATCGAAGCAAGCCACACACCTGGAACAAATCACTGCACCGTCAGAACACAAAATCACCACTCTCTTCGCAGAACAAATTCCCACAGAAACTCCACTTCAGCTGCTAGCTGATTGTTGATGTAACACCTTGTAGACAAACCCATAGATTGTGATTTGTAGAATTTCATACAGACTGTATGGACTGTTTCACAAGCACTATAATTGCTAAAGTCTTATCTACACTGGTAACTTACTATGCTAAAAATGTGTTAACTAATATGTATCAAGTAATGGCAATGTTAAACATGTAATACCATTGAACTAGACAAGGACAAGTTGTGTTCCGCTAGGACTGATCACAAGCAGTTAACACTTTTTAAAACACAATTTCTCCTTGTCTATACTTAGTGCTAAATCATATTTAACACTATATTAGTTTAAACATGTTCATTAACACATTTTCTAACATGATGCATTTTCCTCAATGTAGACATACCCTAAGAAAAGTTAGAGAAGGAAACAGTGTCTAGAACCCACCCCACTTGGGAGGTTCATTAAAAAGCATATGGACTAAGGTGTCCCCTACCATAAGGTGTGCCACTTGCAGGGCTACCATCCCTGCATACCAACTGATGCACAGAAAACACCAACTGACCATGGACAGGAATGAGATTTAACGTGGTAGTATCTATTTATTAAAAATTCTGGCACACATTTAATCAATACATCAAATATCACACAATAATATAGAGTATACTTCAAAGGCTTTGAATCATCATAGAAGGCCACAGGAAGGCCATAAAAGATTATTGTTCTTATAATTTTCTAGCTTTACAGAATATTTATTTTTACTTGTTACAGTAAATACACAAACTATAGCCAACAGCCCTTAAGTCCTCTCTTTCTCAAGAGTCTGCTTGTGAAGTGATAATTTTCTAGACTTAAAATAATCTACATTCTTCACAAATATTACAGAGAAATCGTATCACTAGTAAGGATCAACATAAAAATATAGTTTCAACAAATTAAATGATTTGATATTCTGATTATACGTAGATCTTCCTATTTTTAATCAGAAATCCCGGGACTGTCTGACCATCAAACTGTTAAAAAGATGAAACTATGATTCAACCAAGGTTTCAACCAAAATATTACTTGATTAAGGATATGGAACATAATTTTTAATTAAAGTTTTCACATTTAATGTTAAGCAGATACGTCTTAACTCAGGAAAAGTGCACACTAATACAAATCTGCTGTGTGGGGGGCAAAAAAACTTTGTTGTCAGCATCCTATAGCACTGCAGAACACAGCATGCACAATCATGCATTTAAATATGTTCCAACAGCATTTCTTTACTAAGGTCATATCCAGCACCAATTTAAAAATAGACTGTTCTGAGGGTAAAGGGGATCATAAGCAGACACAAATATCACAGCAGGCCTTCTGGGCATACAAGATGCTATTATCATTTGCTTGCTGACAATATACTTTCTGATTGTATGGCAGTACCACACTTCTCTCATTACAGTTGCCCTAGTTCTTGCAACATCAAAGTTATTGTTCTGTCTCAAAATGCCACTAATTTGTCCCTTAAAGCAAAACATATAAAACACTATGTGACACAAGAAATATGCTCACAAGGTGTCGCTTTTATTTGCTTTAAGATATGCATTGTTAACCATTGAAGCTACATATCTCTGTTGTGAGTGAGGTACAATTTAAGTATTTATTCTCTACCATCTTCAAATCCAGATTCTTTTTCACAGTAGCTCCCCTGCCATTCAACAAATGTCAGATTTATACAACTAATGTTATCATGAAATAATGAGAAATGGCCATACAGATAAACAAGGACATGCTAGAACTATAAGGTAAACTTTTTAGTTGCATGTGAAACAAATCTAATACAATACTCATAATATTAATATAAACTGCACAGGAAGGAACCCTTAATGAAAGGCAGAGTCTGGAGTCTCTGTTATTTGAAATCTTTAACTCAACATTGGATAACTTTCTGAAAGATATGCTCTAACTCAGCAGTTCCCAAAGTCCCTTAGATCTCCACCTACTACTCACATAAAACCAATCCTTCAATCAGACCACTCTCTTAATGCTGTCTCTAGAGACAACAACTATAGAATATTAAGAAATGTTGGGCTGCAAGGGACCTCGAGAAGTCATCTAGTCCAGCCCCCTGAACCAAGTAAATCTAGACTAGCCCTAACAGGTATGTGTCTGAAAAAACATATCCAATGACAGGGATTCCATAGCCTTCCTTGGAAGCCTATTCCAGAGCTTCATTATCCTTATAGTTAGAAAGATTTTCCTAATATATAACCTAAATCTGCCTTGCTGCAGATTAAGCAAATTACTTCTTGTCCTATCTTTAATGGATATGGTGAACTATTGATCACTATTCCCCTCCCGCAGATCCGAAGGGACTTTGGGGATTCTTGTTGCCTAGTGGGACAATCTCTGGGCAGTTCTGGAACCTGGCCACCTGAAATTGAAACCAACATCCAAGTGCCTGAAGTCTGCCAGCAGTATGAATGGGATGTGCACAATATCCAAATTTTGGCCCCTGATCATCTTGCGATGGAGTACATCAACCAAAAGGGCTACTTCTCCATGGTCTTGCAGGGCAGTTTCACTGACATGAATGCAGGGTGGTCAGGGAAGGTGCATAACGCATGCAGCTTTCAGAATACTGGACTGTATAGAAAGCTGCATGCTGAGGCTTTCTTTCTAGACCAGCCAATTCCAATGGGGTATGTGCAAATGCTCATAGTGATCCTTGCATACCCTGCCTATTCTTTGCTCCTGTGGCTCATGATGCCTTACACCACAAACCTAAACAGCAGCCATGAGCGCTTCAACAACAGGTGCTGAATGACCACTGAAAGTTCCTTTGGCCAATTAAAAGGTCGCTGGTGCTGTCTTTTTGGCTGGTTAGACCTCAATGAGGAAAATATTCCAATGATCATTGTGGCTTGCTGTGCTCTGCATAATATTTGCAAAGCAAAGGGGGAAAAGTTTCCCCAGGGTGAACGGCTGGCTGCTGTTTTTGAGCAGCCAAATACAAGGGCAACTAGAGGAGTGCAGCAGGAGGCTATTCAAAACATGGAGGCTTTAAAGGAGAATTTTGATAATGATTCCCCGTAATGTGTCTTTATGTTATGCATTCAGCCAGGCAATGATTACTTGCAGCGTTGAATTACTCCTGTAGTGGTTGCTTCCTGAGCGTTAATTTTAGTGAGCAAATATTCCTACTTATAGCCACCGTGTTTCAATGATAATACTTACTGATGTATGCATGTCACAAAGAAATATTCATTTTATTTCAAAGACAAGTTTAATAACAGGACAAAACCCAAAATTCTGGTGAAACGGGACATGACAATAAGGAACAGTCTCATGGTTAGGGCTGTCACAGCTGTGTGTAACTCCAGCTTTCGTTGGGAAACCAGTTCCTAACCATTTGAATGCACAGGGTACTGTGAGAAACAGGGAACACTCGAGGACTGCAGTGGAGGAGTTTTAGGAGGGTATGGATAGGAATTCTGTAGTGGCCATAGGGGAAGTCATTCATGAATGTACTTAGACTGCAGAGTAATGAGGAACTTCATCATCTCTGTCTGGTCTTCCAGGAGCTTTATAATCCACTCCTGCCCCCAAATCCTTTCCAGGCTATCCAGACTCAGTCTTTCATTAATTGTCTCCCTCCATGCTTTTGTTTCACTATGTGATGCATTTGATGACTTCAGCACTTTGCAAAACATATCCTCTTTACTCATCCTGGTTTGCCACCTTATCTGACAGAGGCGCTCCGCCAGTGTGGAGGAGAGTCCTCAAAGGCGCATCTGCAGAAGCCAAAGAAATAATGAACAGAGAGTATTGTGAGTGCGCTCACGGCCATGAGTCACAAAAGTTACACAGAGCTTTCTTGCTGACCCTCGGCTAGCACACAAGTTGGTGAGAGTCCCAAATATGGTGAGTTCAGGGAAGGAGGGGGTGGCAAGAGGCAATGGGCAAGAAGGGACAAAGGATGGTTTGTGAAGGGGGTTACTACAAGCGGCTAGGGAGACTATTATGAATATTGGTACCCTTTTCCACAGGCTAAGGTAATTGAACCAGATATCTCATTCCTATGGGTAACTCAGGATGCAACTCCTGCCTGTGTATGGTTTCAGACTGGCTCTGAATGCTGCTTTCCTGTGTGCCGCTCTGGTCCCTGCAGAAATAATTACCAGGTGGTGCAGCAAAGTTTCCTACAGTGGAAGGAAAACAAGGCAGCTCTGCCAAGGAACCTTTGGAAGAGGATTGCAGAAAACCTACAGGAAAGTTTCCTAGAAATCACAATGGAGGATTCCAGGGACATACCCATGTACATTAACAAATTTTCTGCTGTGGCCCCACTACATAGATGGACAGGCTCTGTTACTTTCTGTCCCTTATCCCTCCTCTACCACATAAACTACATGAGAGCTCAATCTCCTCTCACCGTGCAGTATCAAAGCAAAATGAGCAATTTACCAGAGCTCCCCTCTCCTGCATACTGCATGCCAAAGTGCTGGAACTGGCTAGATCCCTCTGGAGTAGAAAAGAGATCCTGACTCGCCGCACAACCAAAAAACCCTGTTGTGTGCTCCACATCATTCTACAGCTCCACTTCCTCGTCCACCACTTCGTCCTCAGGGTTGAATGCACTAGCTGCTGCCTCCAGCCCCCCAAAGTATGCATGGAACTCTTGGTGGTGGAGGTGGGGTCACCACTGAGGATGGCATGCAGCTCGTTATAGAAACAGCATGTTTTTGACACCACACCAGAGCAATGGTTGGCCTGTCTTGCCATCTGGTATGCCTGTGTCAGCTCCTTGATCTTAGCCTGGCACTCCTGCATATCCCTCTCATAACCCTTCTCCTGCATGTCACTTGCAATAAGCTCATAGGTATCAAAAGTTCCTACAGCTGAAGCGAAGCGGGAACTGCACAGCCTCCTTTCCCCATAGACTCGGCAGATCCAACAGCACTGATATGCTCCATGTGGGAAAGCGTTTGCTGCAGAAAGCCAGCATGGTGAGCAGGGAAGATGCTGTCTGAACTGTACATGCCGAGCAAACAGAAAGAGGCCTTTAAATGGGGGAAAGGTGCATATCTGTGTACCTTCTGGGCAGCAGATTTCAAACTGCTGACCAGAGCGATCAGGATGGGCATTGTGGGACACCTCCTGGCGGCCAATCAGGGTGAGATAAGCAAGTGCAGTATCTACACTGATGCTGTGTCATTAACTTCATTGCAAAAAGCTCTATGCCACTCATCGAGGTCATTTTATTCTGTCGTTGTAGGGGAGTTACATTGGTGGGAGGAGCATCACAGCATGTACACCACCGTTCTGTTGATAAAAGCCAACTTTTGTTGACAAAACTGTGTAGTGTGGACAAGGCCTAAGAAACAACAACAGAAGAGAGAGAATCTGTTCCACTGATATGTGGAATGCTAATGGAATCTGAGGTACATAGGCAAGGGCCAGACCGTCATAGAAAGAGTTAAGTTGTAGTTTGAAACTTAGCTACAGATTTCCAAACCTTAAATAACCTTCAGAAAGATTTTTGCCTATTAAGTGTAATATATATTTTACAGATGGGGAAAGTGCAACAGAGAAGGAATAAGTGGCTTGCCCAAGGTCATACAGCAAGTATGTGAACGCATTGTTTAAATCACTGTCTGGAGATCCTATCCTCCAATTCTATTCTAGGCCCCCTCCTACACAGCTTCTGCCCCTTGCACTCCACTGAAACTCCCAAAGTCTTTAATTACCTCCTCCTAGCCAAAACTCAGAACCAGTACTCCATCCTCATTTTCCTTAACCTGTTGGACACTTTCAAAACTGTTGACTATGCTCTTATTGAAATCTTGTCATGTCTCAGTTTCCTTTATGGTGTCCTCTCCTGGTTCTCCTCCTACTTCTCTAATCATTCCTTCAGAGTGACCTGTGGAGGATCAACCTCATCTCTCCTCCAATTTTCTGTTCAAGTTCCACAAGGTTGAATCCTTGATCCCCTTCTCTTCTCTCGCTACACGTTATCTCTGGGTAATCTCATCCACAAACACAAATTCAACTTTGTGCTGACACACAGATTAACACCATTTCCTGGGGAAGAGTCCCTTTTGTAAAGGGAAATCATGCCTCATCAATCTATTAGAATTCTTTGAGGGGGTCAACAAACATATACCAGGATGATCCAGTGGATATAGTGTACCTGGACTTTCAGAAAGCCTGTTACAAGGTCCCTCACCAAAGACTCTTACGCACATTAAGCAGTCATGGGATAAGAGGGAATGTCCTTTCATGGATCAGTAACTGATTAAAAGACAGAAAACAAAGGGTAGGAATAAATTATCAGTTTTCAGACTGGAGAGAGCTAAATAGCGGTGATCCCCAAGGGATCTGTATTGGGACCAATGCTATTCAACATATTTATAAATGATCTGAAAAAAAGAGGTAAACAGTGAGGTGGCAACATTTGCAGATGATTACAAATTACTCAAGATATTTAAGTCCGAAGCTGACTGCAAAGAGTTACAAAGGGATCTCACAAAACTGAGTGACTAGACAAGAAAATGGCAGATGAAATTCAATGTTGATAAATACAAAGTAATGGACATTAGAAAACATAATCCCATCTATACATATAACATGATGGGGTTTAAATTAGCTGTTACCACTCAAGGAAGAGATCTTGGAGACATTGTAGGTAGTTTACTGAAAACATCTGCTCAATGTGCAGTGGCAGTAAAAAAAAAAATGAATAGAATATTAGGAGCCATTAGGAAAGAGATACATAATAAGACAGTAAATATCATTATGCAACTATATAAATCCATGGCACGCCCACACCTTGAATACTGTGTGCGGTTCTGGTTGCCCCATCTCAAAGAAGATACATTAGAAATGGAAAAAGTACAGAGAAAGGCAACAAAAATGATTAAGGGTATAGAACAGCTTCCATATGTGAAGAGATTAAGAAGACTGGGACTTTTCTGCTTGGAAAAGAGATGACTAAGGGGGAATAGGCGATCTATAAAATCATGAATGGCATGGATAAACTGAATAGGGAAGTGTTATTTACTCATTTATATAACACAAGAACCAGGAGTCACCCAATAAAATTAATAGGCAGCTGGTTTAAAACAAACAAAAGGAAGTACTCCTTCACACAACACAGTCAACCTGTGGAACTCATTGCCAGGGGATGTAATGCAGGCCAAAAGTATAACTGGGTTCAAAAAAAGAACTAGATAAATTCATGGAGGATAGGTCCATCAATGGCTACTAGCCAACATGGTCAAGGATGCAATCTGGGTGTCTCTAAGCCTCAGACTACCATATGTTGGGACTGGATATAGGGGGAAATGGATCACCTGATAAATGCCCTGTTCTTTTCATTCCCTTTGAAGCATCTGGCATTGGCCACTGTCCAAAGACAGGATACTGGGCTAGATGGACAATTGGTTTGACCCCCTATGGCCATTCTTATGTTCTTATGACAACTTGGTCCCCTTGCTCTATACTCCAGAGCAGTCTTCTGTCCAAACTAAAACCTCAGCCTGTTTCTTGGATGTCTCCTCATGGATGTCTCACCATCAGGTCAAGTGTAACATGGTTAAAACAGAGCTCCTAATCACTCTTCCTCTCAAGCCCTCTCCAATGCCTCCGTTCATGATCCATATCTCCATCCTGCATGTCAGTCTGGCCCATAAGAGACCTCTCTGTATTCAAATCCAGGCTCTCTCTAAATACTGCCCAATTCTTTCTGCATAATCTATCTGAGATACAGCCTCTCTTATCCATCCACAAAGCTAAACTGTCACCCACATTATCATCTCACACTCAATTAGTGAAACATCCTTTTCTCTGGCCTTGGGAAATTTAAATTTTACAAATTCTTCCCCCATTCATATCCATTCAGAATGCTGCTGCTGCATACCTCCACTGGTTCCCCCTTTTCTATTGCATCAAACATAAGCTGGATGCCTTCACACACCTTACCAATCATTTCTCATTCACTATTGAGATGTAAGCTTCTGCCTACAATGGGCCAATGATGCCAGAATCCACACTCCATTTGTTAAATTTTCAAAAAAGCTACTTGATGCTTTCTCCCACATACTTGGGAGGAGCTCCCTGTAAACATCCACAAAGCTACCTCATTATTCTCCTTTATAAACCCTCCTGAAATCTCGCCTTTGCTGTGATGCCTACAAAAAAACTTTACAGTTAGGCTGCTAGTGCACTGAGACCTCTGCATATCATTCTGGTCAGTAATATCTCATTATTTCCTTGTACTCTTCCATCTATGTGTCTATCCATCTGTTGTCTCTCATCTTAGATTGTAAGTTCTCTGGGGCAGACACCATCTTTTTGTTCTGTGTTTGTACAGCATCTACCACAACAGGGTCCTGATCTATTCCTGGGGCATCTAGGCACCACAGTAATACAAATAAATGTGAGTGGAACAGAACCTAGAAGTCATCACTCCCATAATGAGAGATAACACTTTCGCTAAAAGAACTAATTAAAGCAGGGGTTCTCAAACTGGGGGTTGTGACACCTCAGAGGGTCACGAGGTTATTATGTGGTGGGTCATGCGCTGTCAGCCTCCACCACAAAACCCCGCTTCACCTCCAGCATTTATAACTGTGTTAAATATAAAAAACTGTGTTTTTAATTTATAAGGGGGGGGTCACACTGATAGGCTTGCTGAGTGAAAGGGGTCACCAATATAAAAGTTTGAGAACCACTGAATTAAAGTCAGCATAAAGTATAAGTTATATCAGACATTGGACACTAACTGATATTATAAAAAAGACAACATAATTATGTCTCATTCCTCTCTTAAAATACTCCATTGCTAAAATCTGTTCAATCTACAAATCATGCTATAAAAAAATACAGCTTTTGCTAAGGTTTGCATCAGCTGATTTTTTCATTTGGTTTTTACCAGTTCCATTTGTTACCACTATTTCTTTATGCATAATGCATGTATTTCGGTAGAGAAGGTTTCCAGTACTAACTATTTGCATTAAATACAATGACAAGATGAATTTTCCATTCATGTCTAGAGGCTAATACTTACCTAGAAAATATAGCAACAATCATAATTACCATTTTAAACCTGATTTTTGCCACTGTCTTGTGTTTGTTTTTTGAGAAGGAGACATCATAATACAAATACGGCCCAGGCTCACTTATTACATTTAAAAATATTCATACTGACAATTTATTCAGCACTGTTCCTGACCCAGGGTTTGCTTTTATCTTCAGTTAGATTTTAAATAAATGCTTTTGATGTGTAAGCAGAATTCACCTTCCCAGCATATATGCAACTTGTTGAATGATTCCTAGAAGTAACATCCTGCAATTAATACTTATGACTGGTCATACTATGACTGACTAAGATGGCCTAAGGAAATCTTGTTATATAAGGTCAGCTGCAACAGACTTTGAAGATATTTAAACTATTAAGTCATTTCTGGAATACTGTATTGTGTGAAGAAATATCACGTATAGCGACATAACAGATCAGTATTTCTGTGATTGTACGGGAAAAAAAACCAACAAACCATATAAGCGTGGCTCAAACATTATTAGGACCCATTTTTTTTTAACCTACAAACTGTAGAAGCAATTCCATTCTTATAGCAGCATTATCTAAAGGGAACTATTGTTTTCCTGATAAAGTCACCTGAGTATTTTGTTCAAAAGTTCATGCTTCGTAGCTTCCGAGTGTAGTGAACCAAATCATAAACCCTCTACATGCATTTCTTCATTAACTCTTTGGTGCCACTGGAGCCATCATTTCCAGAATATTTTAATATATTTTGTGTAGCAATTTAGCAATGGAAAATGCAAACCCTGATATCAAGGGATTGACATGCTTCAGAGGAGAGTAAATGCACACAACGAGAATGAATAAGGTGATCTCAAAAGGGTTATTATCACTATGAAAAGATGTTACATTTTTTCCATCCTTTTTGGGGGGGGGGGAGGGGAGACTCTTCAGACTGGATTGTTGTAGTGGTACTTACATATAGAAAGATTTTTTTATTTTAAATTTAATTCTTAAATTATTTAAAATAAATGAAAAGGAGGAACTGGGCCACACTCCAGAAAGCTGCTCTTTGTGAGCAGACCTCTGCACTTGGAGATTCATTGGCACCACCGAAACTTAAATGCTTTGATGAGGCAGTGTCTCAGATTATGCTTAAGAGGAACATTAAGATCACAACCACAGGATATAGAACTTGAGATATACAACTGAGAGTTCTTCAATTATGAAACTGGATGGTAAGATAGAAGTTGAGTAGCTCAGAATTTAATTTTAGATACTTTTTTGGCAATTTTTATCTATAAAGAGGTCTGCTCGCCACAGGAACCACCTAGTGGTTGGGCAAGGACATGACATTCGCTCTTCTGGCTTTGCGGCCCCTGTTGATAGCTGCTCCCATCCTGTGGTGATCTGTCCCTAGTGAGACTCAGCGCTCCATCTGGCACACAAGTTGCTTCCCATCCTTTCCGGGGTATGTAAAGAGTCTAAAAAATACTAGTTCCACTGCTCAGTAAGGAGCTTCAGTCTTCACCAAGCCAAAGTCCCAGAGTCACACAGGGCCGCCCAGAGGATTCCGGGGGCCCGAGGTCTTCGGCGGCGGGGGGCCCTTCCGTTCCGGGACCCGCCGCCAAAGTGCCCCGAAGACCCGCGGCGGGAGCCCCCCGCAGCCGAATTACCGCCGAAGCGGGACCAGCCGCCGAAGCGCAGCCTGGTCTTCGGTGGTAATTCGGTGGCGGGGGGGGGTCCCCGCCGCGGGCCTTCGGGGCACTTCGGTGGCGGGTCCCGGAACAGAAGGGGCCCCCCGCCGCCGAAGACCGGGCTGCGCTTCTTTGGCGGCGGCGGGTCCCGCTTCCCGCCCCGGCCCCAGCCTCTTACCCGAACGCGTCTCCGGCGGGACCTGAGCTCCGTCCCGCTCAGAGCCGCGTGGTGAGGGGGCGGGGCTATGAGCTTCACGCCGAGTGGAGGCAGCTGCCCCGCCCCCTCCTCACGCCGCTATGAGCGGGGCGGGGCTCAGGCTCCGTTGGAGCTCCCAGCCCCACCCCCTCACCACGCGGCTCGGATCGGGGCAGGGCTCAGGGGCCCCGGCGGAGACTCGGCACTTGATGCGCTGAGGCTCCCGGAGAGGGGCGGAGGCGGGAGCCTCCGCTCTTTTCTTGGGGGCCCCTGCGGAGCCTGGGGCCCGGGGCAAATTACCCCCTTTGCCCCCCCCTCTGGGCAGCCCTGGAGTCACAACTCTCTGGGATATGTGATCTTCCTAATCCTGAGCCTCTAGTATGAGGTATAGGATTTTTGCCTCCAGCCTCATCAGAGAGTGAGTAGAGATTCTGATCCAGGGCCCAAAGGTAGGCAGCTGAGTCCTGCAACCTGTAGTGCTATGTGACTGCATCCCAAGATCACTTTCTACCAGCCTCCATGGGCAAGAGCCCCCCGCCCCCTTTGGCTGCCAGCCCCCCACCCACCCCAGCGCTTTCAGCCCTGGAGCGCCACAGCCCCAGTGCCCCCAGATTCCCCTGAGCACAGGGCAGGCAGCCCCAGTGCCTCCAGCTCCCCCGAGCACTGTGCGCCATGGCCCCAGAAGCCCAAGTGCCCGGGGGCCCCCCAGCGCTGAGTAGCCCCAGTCGCCCTAGTCCCATCCCTAGCATGCTTTCGAGAAAGGGAGCAGCCTGCCTGGTCTGGGGCCAAGAGGGATGCAGCAAGCAGTAGGGGGGCCTTGGGGCAGAGCGTTGTCGGGGCCACACGGGGCTGTTTGGGGAGGCCTAGCCTCCCCCAGCCTACAATACGCGCTGCCCATGGTAATCATCAAGTGATCCATCCCCTATCGCTCATTCTCAGCTTCTGGCAAACAGAAGCCTTGTCTCTTAATATCATGGACCTGATACAGCTACAACTACACTGCACAGAAATGACATGGCAGTTCATGTATATGCGGGACAGTTATTAGCACCCTGGAATAATCAGTGAAGGACAAAGCCCAGCTCCTGACCTTTGGATAACTGCACAAAGCAGACCTTCCAACCACATATCTCACCTCCTCTCCACATGGAAGGGTGCTATGCCACCGAAGGCTGTATAATGTTTTCTGCAGAGGGCAGCTGGAGCTAGGGATTGACCTCAGTAACACGGTTCACCACAATGCAGAGGGTGGGACTGTCAGACGTGCACAGAGCCAACACTGAAGCACAGATCACTATTGAGGTACCTGTGGAGCTCAGCAAGGTTAAAGGGCCACAAAGAGGAGAGACTTCCCTCCCTCTCACCCAAAAGTACACAGAGTTAGTTTCCTTCCATGGATGTAGTGAAGGAGGGAATGATCTTGGCCCATACTCCTTCTGTAACAAGCTAAAAGGAATATTTAAAATAAGAAAACTACAGGAATTTTATTATAAGAAAGAGGCAAATTTATAGCTTTTCTATAGTTTATGTAACCCTCTAGGATTCTCTGCCCCACTTCAGGTCCCTTTGCACCACTTGCACGAGCTCAGTGCAGGACTGAATCTGGCCCTTAACGTATGTCTATAAAGGTGTAGGGAAAAAAGTCAATGTTCCCCTTACTATTCTAATACAAAAAGCTACTATTTATTGTGGGTTTTGTTTTTTTAATCTGGGCACCTAAACTGACCACCACATACTTCTATAGGCACTGAAATCTGCAATTTCTTGCTGAAGTACGCAGTTTAGCTGCCAGTCTGAGTGCAGACCAGATGCCAGTTCATGCCAAGGTCTCTGAGTCTCAACTGAGCACTAACACACACATAGCTGGAACCAGTCTGGTTCACCTATGTGTTACCATTATTAAAAAACATGCTAAATTTATAAGAAGGTGTTTAGACTTTATGAAACACTTTTAGGATGCTGCATGTCTGAATCTCACTTATAATATCTGTACGCCATGTTATAAGGTGATAATAAGTGCTTGCATTGTAATCCTCTGTAATTGTGTAAATCAAAGGAAAAAGCAGCTTTAATTAATGTAAAATGCTGGCTTCCTACAGCAGGTGTTAAGTCCTGCCCACCAAGAAGGCCCACTGAAACCAAATGAGCCATTGTGAAATATCAAAGAACAAAGACTTTGCTAATTGCAATCTTCCCCCACCCCTCCACGAAGAGGAGACATTAGCATGAACTCACCCCATCAGTTTGAACTCTGTGGGGAAGCGAATAAAAATCCCCCAACAAGAAGAAACTGTATCTCTATGCTGCTTGGATTTTGGGAGGGCAAGATTTCTAAGCATAAGAAAGGAACCCCCAGCTATTTAGCCTGGGTCAGCCCTAAAGGACATATTCAGCTTGCATATTACAGCAGCTTCTATCATCTTTTGAAACGTAAAACTAACTCATTGTGTGTGTGTGTGTGTGTTTATCTGCTTTAACCTTGTAAACAACTCTTATTCTTTAATAAATCTTTAGTTAGTTTATCGTAAGATTGGCTACAAGCATTTTCTTTGGTGTAAGATCTAAATTGCAGTTAACTGGGGTAAGTGACTGGTCCTTTGTAATTGGGAGTTGTCAGGGTTTCTTCCCCACTCTGAACTCTGGGGTACAGATGTGGGGACCTGCATGAAAGACCCCCTAAGCCTATTTTTACCATCTTAGGTTAAAAACTTTTCCAAGGCACAAATTTTACCTTGCCTTGAACAGTATGCTGCCACCACCAAGTGATTTAGACAAAGAATCAGGGAAAGGACCACTTGGAGTCCTATTCCCCCAAGCCCTGCACCCCACCCCTTTCCTGGGGAAGGCTTGAGAATAACATCCTCACCAATTGCTACAGGTGAACACAGACCCAAATCCTTGGATCCTAAGAACAATAAAAAATCAACCGGGTTCTTAAAAGAAGAATTTTAATTAAAGAAAAGGTAAAAAATCACCTCTGTAAAATCAGAATGGAAGTACTTTACCGAATAACAAAAGACTCAGAAACAGAGGATTTTCCCTCTAGGCAAAACTTTAAAGTTACAGAAACAGGGATAAACCTCCCTCTTAGCACAGGGAAAATTTACAAGCTAAAACAAAAGGTAATCCAATGCATTTCTTTGATATTACTTACTATTTTTGTAAGACTAGACACTTAGTTCAGATATGGCTCAAGGAGATGTATTTTCCCTGCCCTCTTTCCTGGTTGACTCCGGGGGAGACAGACAAAAAACCTTCCCCCACAGATTTGAAAGTATCTTCTCCCCTTATTGGTCCTTTTGGTCAGGTGCCACCCAGGTTATCTGAGCTTCTTAACCCTTTACAGGTAAAAGAGGAATTAACCCTTTACAGGGTAAAGAGGGATTTTATGCTACCCTTAGCTGTATGTTTATGACAGGAGTAATCTGAATAATTGTGATTTTTGGTGTGAGGGACCATCTATCACAAAGACAAGCTTGCCTGTGTGGCAAGATAGATCAGAATACCCTAGGCAACTGACTGCAACTCTATGGTTAGCTTGTTATAGTGCCTAAGGAGTTTACACTTCATACTTGGTTGGAAAAATCTAAGGGCTTGGCTACACTTGAAAGTTGCAGCGCTGGTGGAGGCTCTCCAGCGCTGCAATTAGTAACTGTCCACACCTGCAAGGCACATCCAGCGCTGCAACTCCCTGGCTGCAGCGCTGGCTGTACACCTGGTCTGCTTGGGGTATAACGAGTGCAAGTGTGGCCACACACCAGCGCTGTTATTGGCCTCCAGGGTATTAGGAGATATTCCAGAATGCTTTTAACTAAATTATTCTCTTTGTTTTGTTATGCAGCCTCTCTTTGTTTTGTTGTGAACTCAGAGCTCCGCGGCGCTCCGGAGCACAGGGAGCTGCTTATCTAAAAAACAAACACAGCTCCTGTTTGCTGTGATCAATCTGTACCTGACTGTGAACAATCAAATGAGAAAAACCCCTGCCTGTCTCATTCACAGGGGTTGAGTGTTTCCTTGATGAGGAACAGCGGGGGCAGAGGGGAGAACGGGAGTCCGTTGGATGCAGGCTGTTTGCAGTTAAGAGTTAAGATTAAGGGGTCGGGAACATTTTCTGATTTTGCAAGTCAGGAAGCTAACATACAGTGTTGGCTCCAAAAATCCACTCTCTCTCTCTCTCTCCCCCGCTCCCTGTCACACTACACACCACCCCACCCCCCTCTTTTGAAAAGCACGTTGCTGCCACTTGAACGCTGGGATAGCTGCCCATAATGCACTGCTCCCAACAGCGCTGCAAATGCTGCAAATGTGGCCACACTGCAGCGCTGGTAGCTGTCAGTGTGGCCACACACCAGCGCTGTCCCTACACGGCTGCACGACCAGCGCTGTAACTCCCAGCACTGCAACTTTCAAGTGTAGCCAAGCCCTAAGTATAGAACTCACAACCAGTTTGGAGTTTGTGTCCGGCTTCTTAACAGTCTGCCCTGAGTTTGGTACTCATGCTCTTGAGCCACTCCAGACGGCTTGGCACTGTGCTCTATCCGTTATACTGAAGTGAACAACTTTTAACAGAGTACCTGCATACCAGTGCCCCAGTGTAAATAATCTATACACACTTGCCTGCAGCAAAGAATTTTATTGGCTTATCTGATTTTAAAAATTCTGCTACCAAATTACCCACATTCTTTATATGGATAAAAAATGTCTAAGATGTGTACTCTGTTACCTTATTGTACATACATCACAGCAGGCATTTATATACCATTAGGCTCCTCTGAAATCAAAGCAAGTTCCTAGGATCTAAATTATAAATATTTCAAAAAGTACAAATGACATCTTTCTAAATCAGGACAGCTTTTAAGCTCCCTTTGCACAACATGAGTTCCATCATGCTGTAAGTCAGCCACAGCAACAGGATCACAGATGGCTTTCCAGCCAATCAAATCATAGGTGTAATTTCTGCAATATTTCAAACAGCTGGCTGCCCATTTAGACCCACTATCTTCAAAATACTATGATTCCTAGTCATCAAGAACAAGAGAGAAAACCCCATTCTATATTACTTACTATTCCACTGAATAGCAGAAAGAATAGTAAAAGTTGTGTCATTTGTAGATTTCTTTGGATTCCCCCAACACACACACACACACACACACACACACACACACACACACACACACACACAATTAAAGGAGACCAAAAAGAATAAGAACCTGATTTCATTTCACAAGTTAGATTTAGAAAATTACTGGTCTTCCCTATATATTTACATTGCTCCTACCACTATGGTACCTGACCACCTTCCAAAATTTATATGAATTCATACAAATGGTCACATATAGACCTAATTTTTTTCTCTCTTCTATCCCACTTCCTAGAATCAATTACATTTCAGGTGGGAACTTAATACAATCCTCATCCTTTTATTTTTCATTCACAACTTAATACTGCCATGGAAGACAACTGCATAACTCCCATTTATTTCAGTGTGAGCACAGTCGGGTCAGAAGCAAAATCTTTGCAATGGCAAGTGCGCTTTTGCACACATGAGGTTATAAAAAACTCAAGTGAAATCCTGACCCTGTTAGTCAATGGGAGTTTTTCCAAAGGTTATGACTGAATCAGTCTACAGGTGTCAGTCTGTGTAGAAATACCAAGTAAAATAATTGTATTATATCTAGTATACCTGTTGATAACTTGATTTTTTACCAGGTCCCCACTGCTACCTTTTAAAGAGAGACTAAAAACTACACACATCCATGCAACAATAGCAATAACTAAACATACTGTAATAATAAATGATAGTTTTTCCAGCACACTTCAGCATTAGCAGTACTTTAGTTGGATGAGGATTGCAGCCTGCCATCTCCCAGTAAAGTAGTAAGTTAGTTTACACTGCACTGGATCGATGGGGGAGTTTCTCCCACCAACTTACCTTATGCTTCTTGTTCTGGTGGAGTACCAGAGTCGAAAGGAGAGCGATCTGCGGTCGATTTAGCAGGTCTTCACTACTGACCACAGCGTCAATCCACAGTAAGTGTAGACATACCCTTATTTAAGGGATGTCATTAGGATAAGGCTAATAAAAGTAAACATTTCCTGCTGCTACAAAATTTATTTTTGAAGTAGAGGATATTCATCGTTTTACAAAGTTCTGTTCTCAGTTACATTACACCTATTATACTAAATGACTGTTGTGATCAGATTATCTAATAGATGTTGCTGTAGTAGAGAGACAGTTGCTTCTTTTATCAATATTGATTGGTATGTTCTGGTCAGCTTCAACAACAGGCAAAGGGCTTGCTTCAGCCAGTCAGATGAGTTTAACCATGAAAGTGAAGGCTGTTTATTTATCAACCTGTAATGTGTGCTAACAAATAAGATAACAAAAATTGCAACCAGTGATAATTTACTGTTTAACTTTTCTCAGTAAGTGGCAAGCAGATACCTGGATAACCAGTCAGGTACAAGAACTGAAATAAAACAGAACACAATATGATAGTCTCACTGGCTGGCATACATTACATTTATCATGCTATGAAAGTGGATCTTTCCACAAATTATTCCATTACAGTCATTCCTTTCATGAGGTTTTCTAAATCTACAATTGATTTCCACACCATTAACTAACAGGAAGCAGACTACTTCCTTTTCAATTCTAAGGATTAATTGTAAGCTTTAAAAAAATCCTTAACACAGCATGTCCATATATGTGGTACTTTTTGGTTCAAGGAAACCAGCCTGCCACTCAGAAGGAAAGATTCTTGCAATCAAGCCAAGTGATATTCCTGGTAAAGCCTGCTAACTTTATTTGGGGGGGGGGGGGTGAGGAAGGAAAGGAGGAGGAGGGAGGACTAATTGGGGCAGCTTTTCCCCCTCTGTAATTTCAATTTCCACAGTACAACAAAAATTGCCTGTCTAGAGCACTCCTGCCCACTTTTAACATTTTTTTAAATGAAACCCAGGATTGTGTACAGTACTTGAAAACATTATTTGGGAAACAGATTTTACCCACTTTACAAATACAAGGTACAATAGGTTTGTCTTTCCACAACTCTATAAAACCTGTAATATACAGTATAATATCTAAGCTAAGAAAAGACCATAAAGTAGATAAGATAATAAAAGTAGAATTACACACATGATTTTTATCAGGAAAAGACATAATGAAAATTCTGTCTCTAGCCAAAGAAAGAGAAGAAAAGAGGAGAATCTTTTGAGGTCACCAAGGCCCAAAAAGTAAAGTGATTATTTAACTTCTGTGTCAGCACAGTTTCTTCATGCAGTGTCCAGCATCCCAGAAGACTGATGACTATGTATTGAGCCCTAAATACAAACAATAATAGAACAGAAATAGGCAGACTCCAGAAGGTCAAGCAGAAATATTCTAGTTCAGAATTTGAGACAGGAAAAAAAGTTTCGGAAATTTTAAGAAATGTTAAGTTTACATTTATATAGGTTTTAAGAAATGCTAAGTTTACACTTGTATAAGTTCTTTAGCCTCCCAGTCTTGGGAGTTGTGGTGACAGGGCTCACGGTAGCATGCTAAAAATAAAATATGAATGACTGTTCAGAGTAGCAATGGTTGATCAAAATTCAGTGCAGCTTTCAATAAATACATTTGTACAGATTATCTTTTTTTTACTTTATGCACAAACTCATTAATGAAATAACTGTAAAATATGTAGCCTTTTATGAATATTAGAGGTGGTTGAAACTAACGAAAAGGAAGGAAACTTTTGTTAATTCATTTTGTATAATTTGAACACTCAAAATGTTGGTTTCCATGAAATTTACAAAGCCCAACATATTTCTCAGTTTGGATCATGAATTTCAACTTTATTTCAAAATTTTTGGAATTTAATAATTGTGACCATTTTTCTGACCACAGCAACTACCTTTAGCAATTCTGACCTGTGGAAAGAAATCAGAGAGCAACAGAGATAGTCACAAACACATCTGTAACAAATATACACAAATTGATACAATTGGATATGTGTATAACTGCATCCAGAAGCGAGCCTCCCAGCTCAGGTCCATAGACTTGGATTAGCATGATTCACCTTAGCGTGCTAAAAGCAGTAGTGTAGACATTGCAGCTCGGGCTGGAAGTTGGACTCTCAAGCCCACCCCACTCCCACCCTTAGGCTTGAGAGCCTGAGCTACAATGTCTAGCTATTTTATTTTTAGCATGCTACCATGAGTCCCGTCACCACAACTCTGTGAAGCTAGATTAGGAGGCTCACTCCCAGATGCAGTGTAGACATACCCATAGAGACACAGCAGATCAAGCAGGGACAGAATGGCCAGGGTTCCATGCACTCTGACTATCTCCAGAAGTAGCATGTGTATCTGTACTGGATACTGCAAATGCCGGTCAAAGAAATACATGATTTTAAATGAGAATTATGGACAGCCCGACTGAGGTAAGTGAGTTGGAGGCAGGTAATGAAAAGGCTTTTGCTGTCACTGAGGGCGATGAAGGTTCCCAGGTGCTCATTTTAGCTGAACTTTTACAACCATAGAGTAAAGTTCAAGAAAACTTTGAATCACAAATACAAGGTTCATTTCAAGGGTGATTTAGGTTCAACGTGAGAATTTTGCTCAGCTCTGTTATTAGGCCCTTTTATCCATCCGTCTCACAATACATGTACATTGTTCCCTACAATATATTTTTCTTTTTGTACCAAAGGTGTTAGTATCATACTAAGCTTCCTTTCTATGATGTTTTACAGTGTGCTGAGATATTTGACAAGCAAAATAACCGTAAAAAACACACCCATACAACTGTATATTATGATGATTTCACAAGAGACTCGGCATCTTTACATTCAGCATCTTTGTGCCTTCAAATGGTTCCCAAATACTATATTTTTAAAATCACAAAATTAATGTTGAGTTGATTCTGGTGTATGGGCAAGACTCTCAAAGGCAATGGAAGTCACAATCGAATTTTACCTAGGACATGTTCAGGCAATTATCTATCTGAATTTACTGTATAAAGCTCCTAGATTTGACAGAATTTCATCATGTTGTAAAGTATCAGTCATATCTCAAAAGGAAAAATAAATGCAGACTTAATCTCATAGGTTTAGTTATATGTGAACTGATATTGCGTTCAGTGAACCTATGACTCAGAAGGTTATAAATGATGAGATTTTTCTACTACAGGCAGTACAGCTCTTGTGTGTTTGACTAGTAACATTCTTACTTTTATTAAACATGGTCTTTTTTCATATTTTATCTTTTTCTCAGCAAGTCCATGATCATGTTAACAAGGAAATAGTTATTTTCTTAATTACGAATTTGCTCCCATGTAAGAAGTTAAGCTACATTAGCCAGAGGACACTGGTTTGGCTTCTGCATACCTAAATTCCATCTATAGCTTGAATTCTACCAGATTCTTTATTTCCTCACCTAATTAGTCATGCAGATTTGATGTACACTGTTAAACAGTTGCTGCAATTTATCTGCAATGATCTGATGGTTGTATTTAAACGGTGACTAAAGTTGTTCTTTAAGTAGAAATCAAAGTGTACATTTGAACAGGAGCCCAAAGTGCTTAATAAACTGATATACAAAATGGAAACACAGGCAGCAAAGTAGTTTAGTGGATTAAGCATGGGACTGGGAGTTTGTAGAGTAGTAGACTTTGAAACTGATGCTACATGAGCCAGAAACAAGAAAAATCTCTCTGCCTCAGTTTCCCTGTCTGTAAAATCGATATAGTATTATAATACTCAGTATTTCAAATATGCTATCTACATAGTTTTATCACAGAGGTTTTGTTAGAATTTATTAGGAAATGTCTATAAACTGTTTTGACTACAACCAGAGACACTGTGGCGTAGTGGACAGTGCACTGGACTGGGACTTAGGAGACCTGGTTTGAATTTCAAGCTCAGCCACTGGCCTGCAGAGTGACATTGAGCAAGTTGCTATACCTCTCTACCTCAGTTTCCCCATCTGTAAAGCAGAAATAATGGTACTGTCCTCCTTTGTAAAGCATTTCAAGAGCTACAAACAAAAAGTTCAGTATAAGAGGTAGGTATTTTTATAATTTATTTTAATAATTATTACCCTCCTCAATACTTTACTGAGTATTGAAATGCAGCTACTAACAGTATGCAGGGAATAGCGCACATCAATATTTCACAGTAGTTCAGGACATGAAGTACATAATGTTGACTATTTGACCATATAACACCAGATAAAAGGTGTTATATAAATATTTTCATTAATTTATTTCCTAAGCCTTGTAAAGGTCACATAATTATATAAATTACACATGAACAAGATCTGTTAGATCATTTATTTCAGTATTTCCAGGATTGTCCCTTACAATATATATTTTAATGTTCTGTCCACTTTAATTTCAGTCCTTTAGAAGGTTTAATTTCAAACCTTTAGAACAGGGGTCGGCAACCTTTCAGAAGTGGTGTGCTGAGTCTTCATTTATTCACTCTGATTTAAGGTTTCACGTGCCAGTAATACATTTTAATGTTTTTAGAAGGTCTCTTTCTATAAGTCTATAATATATAACTAAACTATTGTTGTATGTAAAGTAAATAAGGTTTTTAAAATGTTTAAGAAGCTTCATTTAAAATTAAATTAAAATGCAGAGCTTCCCAGACCAGTGGCCAGGATCCAGGCAGTGTGAGTGCCACTGAAAATCAGCTCCCGTGCCGCCTTCGGCACGCGTGCCATAGGTTCCCTACCTCTGCTTTAGAAGCACCTTGGCAGTCAATATGGATGACTACATGCTGTAATTATAAGAAATTTCATTTTTCACTTTAGATAGAACTCATGTAAAAATTGCTCAACTGGAATCCAAGTGTGCACACAATGTTTTTTTAAGATTTCATTTGCATGCCTAGGTTTCTAATCTGCTTCATTAGTTGTAAGTCACTGTAAAATGAGCAATTTTTAGGTGTGTAAATTAAGCACAACATTTTGAATGTTAATTTAGTTTCTACATTCAGCATTTGGAATCAGAGCAATACTATTTCCACTACTACACTGAGTCAAACTGTCCCTTGGCCATTCATTAGTGAACTGAATGGAGTAGTACAAGAAGCTGTGACAGAGCTATATTAAAATATGTTATATGTCTGCTGTTTTAAAAGTCTGAATTTAAAAAGTGTACTGTCAAGTTTACTCATCCCAAAATTTGACCTACCTTTTTTCTCTTGCCATGCCCGTATAAAACTAATTCTAAGTGTGTGCACTGGAGAAGGCTCCAGAGCAAATGTTCCAACCATATTTTTCTAAAATAAATTAAAAATACCAGTAACTCCGGAAGAGAGGAAATTTCATTGCCAGACACCAGAGATTTTCAACAAACACATGTAAAGTAAATGTTAGCATTATAAATCATTGCTTGGCAATATCTTTTTAAATAAAAAGATTACACAAGATATCCCCAAACCTACACTAGGCATCATGGCAAAATAGGCTCCAACAAAGACCCAGGGTCTGAATTACTTGCCCCAAAGCTGCAGGTTTACCTGAAAGCAGCTCACAGAAGTGTGCTTGTCTTTAACACTCAGATGCCCAACTCCCAATGGGGTCTAACCCCAAATAAATCCGTTTTACCCTGTATAAAGCTTATTCAGGGTAAACTGATAAATTGTTCGCCCTCTATAACACTGATAGAGACATATGCACAGTTGTTTGCTCCCCCAGGTATTAATACATACTCTGAGTTAATTAATAAGTAAAAAGTGATTTTATTAAATACAGAAAGTATGATTTAAGTGGTTCCAAGTAGCAACAGTCAGAACAAAGTAAGTAACCAAGCAAAATAAAATAAAATGCGCAAATCTATGTCTAATCAAATTGAATACAGATAAGCTCCTCACCAGTTCCAGAATGCTCCCTTTTACAGGCTACTCTCCTTTTAGCCTGGGTCCAGCAATCACTCACACCCCCTGTAGTTACTGTCCTTTGTTCCAGTTTCTTTCAATATCCTGAGAGGTGGAGAGGCTCCGTCTTTAGCCAGCTGAAGACCAAATGGAGGGGTCTCCCAAGGGTTTAAATAGACTTTCTCCCCCGGGTAGACACCCCTTCCTCCCCCTCTGTAGAATTCAGTCAAAAATGGAGATTTGGAATCACATGGGCAAGTCACATGCCCATGCATGACTCAGGACTGGCAGGTAGCAGCCATTACCCACATGCTACTTTGAATGTCCTCAGGTAGACTTCTTATGTGGATTGGAGTCTTCCAAGCTCTTTTGTCTGTTAAGTGCTTCCTGATTGAGCACTTAACTTGCACATTCCTTTCCCAAGAAGTGACCAAATGTTCTAACTAAAGCTACCTAGAAATCAAGCAAGTATAGAGCCAATGTTCATAACTTTGAACACACAAATGATACCTGCATACAACTAGGATGAACATAACCAGTAGATCATAACCTGTACATAGATGTGTTACCTGGCACATGTAGCAAAACCCTATTCCAGTTATATCATACATACATTAATAAGCATATTTCCATAAAACACATTCTAAGCATATTTCCATAAAGCCTTATGGGAGGTACCATCACAATATCCCCAAACCTACACTAGGCATCATGGCAAAATGGGCTCCAATTCTACAATACACTATGGGTATGGCTACACTTGCGAGTTGCAGCACTGGTGGAGGCTTTCCAGCGCTGCAATTAGTAAGTGTCCACACCTGCAGGGCAGGTCCAGCGCTGCAACTCCCTGGCTGCAGCGCTGGCCGTACAACTGGCTAAGCATGGGGAATAAAGATTGCAGCACTGGTGCTGCAGCGCTGGTCATCAAGTGTGGCCACACACCAGCACTGTTATTGGCCTCCAGGGTATTAGCAGATATCCCAGAATGCTTTTATAAATTACTCTCTTTGTTTTGTTATGCAGCCTCTCTTTGTTTTGTTGTGAACTCCGAGCTCCGTAGCTCCGTTGATCCCGGAGCTGCTTATCTACAAACACAGCTCCTGTTTGCTGTGATCAATCTGTGAACAATCAAATGAGATAATGAGGCAGGCAGGGAGTGAGTGTTTGCTTGACAGAAATGGGGCAGAGGGGAGAGAGGGAGTCCGTTGGCTGCAGGCTGTTTGCAGTTAAGAGTTAAGGGTAAGGGATCGGGAACATGTTCTGATTTTTCAAGTCAGGAAGCTAACACACAGTGTTGGCTCCAAAAATCCACTCTCTCTCTCTCGCCCACTCCCTGTCACACTACGCCCCGCCCCACCCTACCCCCCTCTTTTGAAAAGTACGTTGCTGCCACTTGAATGCTGGGATAGCTGCCCATAATGCATCACTCCCAACAGCGCTGCAAATGCTGCAAATGTGGCCACACACCAGCGCTGGTAGCTGTGAGTGTGGCCACACACCAGCGCTGGCCCTGCACAGCTGGATGACCAGCGCTGCAACTACCAGCGCTGCAGATTTGTAAGTGTAGCCATACCCTTTGTGTGAGTGGAGCCTATTAAGTTCATTAGTGTTCCACACAGGTTCAGAGTTGTATCTGCATAGAAGTCACTAGAAGATCTAAACTTATTTCACCATGATACCTATTGCAGTATCAGGGACTATTTTAACATTAATACAACCTCTTTGTTTTAATTGTGTGCACCTCAATGCAGTTCTCGGATTCTAACCACTGAAGATAACCCACATGCATTTTTTAAAAAAGAAAAAGGTTTATATTTTTAGATACAGGCTACCCTACATAAATATCCAAGGAAAGCACCATGACAGAAAGGCACATGTATCACACACAATGAATTTACTTCATATTCATACTTCAGAGTCATTTAATTACCAGGAAAAAAATCTGTCATTAGACCTTATTCATTTTAAATTACAGCCAAATTTTAGTGATGGTTAAATTCATTTTTCCTAAATTTGAACCGACTCAAACATTGTGGTTTTGAAAATTTGGCTCAACTTGTGTAGGATTTATGTTCTGCTTAGATGAGATTGGGGGAGGGGGAAGGCATTTATTATGTTTTAACATATGCACTGTATCAAAAGATCGTTGCCTCTAGCTGTCTGAATTACCTCAAACACACCTTTAATAAAAACTTGCAGAAAAACCTCAGAAAGGGTTTAAAAATCAGAAAAAGTTATAATTCTCTTAGTTAGACAATTATAGAGTGGTGATTGAATCAGGACCTCTGGAATGTTAACAGAGTAATTAGTTTTTAAATTAAAGCTTTAATTAAATATAAGTTAATAGTTTAAATTTAGAAAATCCAAAATGGCTGACCAAAATTTCAGAAATGGGGATGATGTAGTGGAGGATTCCATTTCTAAGAGACACAGGGAGCCATTACCTATGGTGTAATAATTTCACTTCCTGTGACACAATGGTAAATTCCACTTCCTGGGAGGAATGACTCAGCAAAATCCCAAAGGAGTACATAGAAGCCCCATAGGAATGTACAGGGATGGTGCAATAGGGGAACAGTGTTGCATTTTTCGGATCAGAGGGACACAAAGGGAAGGAGTGTAAATCTAATCTTCCTTTTTATTCCTAGAATGTGTGGATTTTGTCTGTAAATAAAGCTGGGTGTTTGTGGTCTGAGTGAGATTTTCCCCTACCCATCTAGTAACCACCCAGCCAGTGCTTACCGGATGATTAGTGTTAAGTGTTTCACTGTTAATTGTCTAATGTTTAATTATTAAAGGTTAAATATTGAATATATGATTAATGATAAATGTTAAGTGATTGTTATACAGTAACTCCTCGCTTAACATTGTAGTTATGTTCCTTAAAAATGTGACTTTAAGCGAAACAATGTTAAGTGAATCCAATTTCCCCATAAGAATTAATGTAAATGGGGGGTTAGGTTCCAGAGAAATGTTTTTCACCAGACAAAAGACTATTGTGACAGGGTCAGGCCAGATGGCTACAAGAAATTGGTCAAAGGTAGATACATTAGCTCCAGGTTAAGCAGATCCCTTTTCCATGGGTAAGATAACAGGGACTATTCCAGAACACTCAGGAATTTTCTAGAACTAATTAAGGCAGGCAAGCTAATTAGGACACCTGTAGCCAATTGGGAAGTTACTAGAATTAATTAAGGCAAATCAGGACACCTGGTATAAAAAGGCTCTCACTCCAGTTAGTGCTGTGTGCGTAAGGGAGTGAGAGGATGTGCTGCTGAAGGACTGAGGAGTACAAGCATTAACAGACATCAGGTGAGTCCTCTGGTGAGGACAAAGAAGGTGTTGGGAGGAGGCCATGGGGAAGTAGCCCAGGGAATTGTAGCTGTCGTGTAACTGCTTCAGAAGGCACTCTAGACAGCTGCAGTCCACAGGGCTCTGGGCTCGCCCGGGTTCCCCCCAAAACCTCCCAACTCCTAATCCAACACAGGAAGATCTCTGAGGCTAGCAAAATCCGCCAATAAGCGCAGGACCCACCAAGGTAGAGGAGGAACTTTATCACGCTATATATAAATGTAAACAAACTTGTTTGTCTGAGCAATTGGCTGACCAAGAAGTAAGACTAAGTGGACTTGCGGGCTCTAAAATTTTACATTGTTTTCTTTTTGAATGCATGTTTTTTGGTATATAATTCTACATTTGTAAGTTCAACTTTCATGATCAAGAAATTGCATTATAGTAACCTTTACCCCGATATAACGCTGTCCTCGGGAGCCAAAAAATCTTACTGCGTTATAGCAAACTTGCTTTGATCCGCCAGAGTGCGCAGCCCCGTCTCCCCGGAGCGCTGCTTTACTGCATTGTATCCGAATTCATGTTTTATCAGGCCGTGTTATATCGGGGTAGAGGTGTACTTGTATTAGGTGATTTGAAAAATACTATTTTTTTTTTACAGTGCAAATACTTGTATTCAAAAATAAATATAAAGTGAGCACTGTACACTTTGTATTCTGTATTGTAACTGAAATCAATATATTTGAAAATGTAGAAAATATCCACAAATATTTAAATAAATGGTATTCTATTATTGTTTAACAGTGCGATTAATCGTGCGATTCATGTTTTTAATCGCTTGACAGCCCTAATATATATCTAACACAGGATGAGTAAAAGACCTGAGAAACTGCTATGTGCTGACATGGCATTAGGGGACAAAGGCATAAGCAGGCAATATTTCTTTGTTTAATACATAAGTTGCCATATTTTTCCCTTCTCTGTTTCTTGTAAGAATTGATAAGGCCTGCAGCTGCATGAGAAATGTAATTATCAAATAAATGCCTTGTGTGTGAAAGAAGGTAAAAGAAATGTTATCTCCCCCTCCCTTCCTTTCCTAGCTACATAAACAAGCCCTGTGGCTCAGGGCACCTTCCTCCCTCCCCTGAGAACTGCTCATTATGGAAATTTGTAGCAACAGATTGTTGCAAAGAAATGCATTTTCAAGGCAAAAATGCCTGTATGACATGCGTAATGCTGTGAACAATAGATAGGGATGGGTATACTAGCAGTATGGGTGTTTCTATTACTTAATAAGGGTTTTGGGGTGTTGTAACGGATGTAGCCGTTTACATATTAACTTACACAAAAAGAGTGTGCTGTAATTAATCCAGTGCTTACTTGACAATTGGGTTGAGGGGAACAAGTATCGCAATAAAGAAGCCCGTACTCAAATCCGCCTCTGGGTCAACCTGCTCCTTCTAAGAAAAACTAAAAAGGAAACAATGAAATCACACTAGGTTTTACAAGCCTCACACTACACAAACTTCACCTCTACTACCAAATTCTTCCATCACTCACTCACACTGAAGCCAGGAGAGCAACACCCAGACGCCAAATCTGGCCCTGTATGTCAATTTATATTTTTAAGGATTGATGCCACAGTATAATGCTTCTCATCTACAACCAGAGACTGTGTGTCATGTGGGTGTACATGCAGTTGCTGATTTTGTAAGATGTGTAGTGACGCATACCTGTTATCTCGGAGTCCAACTGAGTCCTCTAACAAGCAGTATAGTGATGCCCATATCAAACACTCAGTGCAAGAATAAGCTAGTAAAATTACACACACACAACCTATGTACTGATCACTCAATCATATAACCATAGGTGGGGGATCAAGATGAGTAGGATAAATAAATTAATCCATTACTCAATAAAAGACTCATGTACCAGAAGTTAAGCCTCTTGAACGAATAAACATGTGCCTGCACAATTTCTTTTCACATGGATACTACATCATACAAGGCTCACCACATCATATTGTTATATTCAGACTTTAAAATGTATTATGATATATTGGCCTAAGTCACAAAATTTGGACCTAAACTTCTCCAAAGTTTGGAAGGAAGTAGGAAAGGCCAGTGTACTAGTTTAACTCAATTTCTAATGAACCCACATAATAAGATTCTCTAAATTAAGTAATGACATATGACATATCCTTCAATATTTCTACATAAAAAAAACTATTGTGAATCTTCTTAAATTTCATCTCTTTGTTTTCCTTTGTGCTCATTGTGACTTTTGAACATACTATTCTGTGCTTTCCGTACACTTCCCAAGAGAATAAGGAAAAAACTCGGTACAGATGCATGGCTATTATGTGACCTCTTCCACATGGGTGGATAATCTTTCCACTACCAACTAACTGAGGGAACAACCCTGTCAAACAGAAGATAAAAGAGTAATGAGGACACAACTGTATAACCCAGCATGTAAAAGGCTGGTAACAAGAAGGTTTCAAAAACAAGGCATCTGTGTGACATTATGAAAGTAATTCATGCAGATGGATCATACAATAGCAGGGAACCTTTGAAAGCATAATGACTATGTAACCATGTTATTCCACTTGTGCCTGGTTAAACTCGCTGACCTTCTATTCAGTCCAATAATTACTAACCAGATATACTACTGAATTTAAAGTAACCTCTAGGATATGACTTGGGCAGAAGTATGTACACACATGTAGAATCTGCTTCTATGCATTCAATCAATAAGCTGGCCTGAATTTGGAGGCCCTCCACAAAAGTGTAAGGTGTCTCAAATATGAATAATATACTACTTTAGTCAAAGCATTTAGAAAAATCTGTCAGAAAACGCAGTAGCCCATTCAAGAACCAGAAAAAGAAATCCAAAAATTCCTACAAAAGAACAGCAGTAGATTTTTTTATATTTGCTTAAACAATTGGTAGTAAAATTTATATATTAATTGCTACCTCAGTAGACAGGTAGCCATAACAACGTGGTCCATTAAAACAAATGTAAAATGCACAGGGAACCTAAGGACATTAGCTTTGGAAGACAAGTTCAGTTGCAGTCTATATACTGTGCATTTTACTTATAAAACTAAAAACCTTAAGCTTAAACCATCCAAGCATATACTATGAGAATGTATTATATCATGTCAGTTATACACTTTGACATTCCATTTCTATATTACATTAAGACTGAAATGGAGTTTTTGTCCTCTAATGGTCTTGAATATTTTCAACAGAGAAACAGTGCCACCTTTTGGCTTGATACATAGGCCTCCATGTTCTAATTCATAAGCCATTTTTTATAAAGTTGTACTTTAAAGAGAAGCTTGATTTTTGTGATCTTACTTAAACTTAAATGTGGTAAATAGACTTTTCCAGATAAAAGTTACTATATGTTAAACATTAAGAAAATAGAGGGTTTTTCTCCTGAATTAAATATATCCATAAAGCAACATGACCTAAAAAAATAGTCTCTTCATATGCTACATTAATCCAAGTGTTTTTACCTACCTACTGTATTCCAGATCTATAATCATCATTGAACTGATCACTATACTTGCTTAGAAATCTCAAATACCTTACTGCACATATATTTTTTTCTTGGCAGTTCTTGTAAACATCTATATAACAACACACAGTACTTGACACTTTTCTCCTTTCAAGCAAATCCATGATACTGAACCCTTTGAAGATTTCTTGTATGTTGAAAATTTACAATAATGCATTTGTTGCTCATACGATCAATTTTCTGTATAGCTTCATTGCCAGCATAAAAAAATACACCATGGCATTACAGATGGAACCTATTACAATGCTGACGGTTCAAGATGTGTATAAATATGTATTGAAATGTATTTGAAATTACTTACACTAATGACACAATGTCTCCACGTTGCACTTCATAATTCCTAATGCTCCAATGGTTTAAAAGCACTACATCAGATATCTGTCTTTCCCCTGGATTCAAGGAAGGCTAAGGAAAGAGGAAAACAGTTTTAAAGTTAAAAGTAAGAAATTCAACATTTTTCCTAAAACTCCTCCTCTCCAGCTCCTCTCTCATTTCCTGGGAGGTCCCAATCCTGATATCATTAAAGCTAATGGCCATTGGTTTTATGGGACTAGGATCTGAATCACTGGTGAGAAGAGTATGTTTGGTGGAACCTACTTATATTAGGTGCTGATATAGTTAAATACCATATATTTATAGTACATCTCGCAATACATTACAATATGCAATGTACATCTTGTAATACACTACAATATGCAAATTGCAATTCAACTGCAATTCCATACTCTTCTTAGGATACAACAGGAATCAAGAATGAGTTGCACTACAACTTCCCATGAAGAGTGGCACCATTTTGAGAGGAGCCTTTCCACCATAGTCTGTATCAAGTACCACTCATGTTGTCCCTGAAATATATAATGGAGGTCATCTGCTAGCACGCCCCTTTGCTTGACAGATTTAGAGTTCGGGAAAGTACTCAGTCAGGTTGGCATCAGTCCAATCAAATAACTGCCTCTTGAGAGAGTTCTGAGACTGCTAACCCCCTCTTCGAGACTATAATAGACAGTTGCCAACAGAGCTCGTTGAAAAATGGTATTTCCATCACGTGGAAAATTTTGAAAAAAAATATTTATCCTGAATCAGGATGAAAAGTTAAAAGTCACAGGACAACCAAAATGGAATTTTTCAGCTTCCTCCCAGCTGCCCTGGGAAGCAGGGAGTGCCCAGGCTGGCGGGCAACAAGGCTAGTTGGCCTACCTGGTTTCCACTGAAAGTTTTGACAGAATCATTATGCTACAGCAGAATGTTTTGATTCTATCAAATCAGCATTTTCCAATGGAAGTGTTCCATCAGAAAATATTCAACCAGCTCCAGCTGTCATGTTGTTATTACAGTACTAACTGACATGTATCTTGATTAATGGCAGAAAAGACTTCAGATTCCACTTTACAGTTCTCTGTTCTTTGACATTTATGTGGAGCATTCCACCAACCATGAGCTAGTTAGCTTCTGGGGCTCTCCAGCTCATATTGGATATATCTATGATGATCACAACAAATGGGCACAATGCATTGAAATGAAGTCTTCCCAACACACTGTCTTAGAGCTCTCATCAACCTATCATCATTCAGTGTAGGCCTCAGTTTACTTATATTCACAATAATTATTTACAAATTATGTTGCTAGTCTAAAGAAGACTACCTATAATCTCTGACAAAGAATTCAGTTTCACTAAAGTAATTGTAATGATTCACTATTTTCTCATCCGCCTACTTATTGACTCTGTTTTCTATTTATAAAGCTGCTTAAAAATTTCTCTTCATTATAAACAGTGTTTCCTCATTCCTCTTTTGTTTCCTACCCAGACAGAGGCTGACAAAGATTTATTTTAAATAGGACTTGTGTGATATTAACTTATGGACATAAGACAAAAATGGATCCACCAAGGTTTAAGGCAGGTATAAGTCATGTTAACAAGAATGAAACTCATGCACAGACATCAGTATCAGAACAAGGTATAAAACATTTATTTACGATACATTATTTTCGTCAGGTACTAACTACTAAAGATAGTTTCTTTTTTATCTGCAGGTTTAAACTCAGAGTCAAATTTCCACTGGTGTAAATTGGCAAAACTCCAATGCAGGTCAATGGAATTTGGCCCATAATGTTTAGAAATGGCAGGTATAATCATAGTTATTTAACAAACTATATGTATAGCAAGCACCAGTTAAGGGAAATCATCTTATTACAACTATATTTCAGTGGACATCAGAATTTTTTTAATGTTATTTCCTACTTATATTATACTTTCTATTTATGCAGCATCTTTCATCAGAGGATATTTTCTACATTTGCATAGCACTTTACTTTGCAAATGATTCACAAACTATATTCAGGACACTGAAATGCAACCACCTCTGGACTGGAGGGTACGTAGCATCCTGCATGACAGTGAAGAGAGAGGATATTGGAGCAATGACAAAAGCACAAACCCTTAATGTAATTGAAAGTGCCATAGAATCTCTGATGTCTGTTGAATGCACAGACCCTATTTTTTATTTATAGGCCCCTTTTATTAGAGAGGCCTCTGAACTTTATTGGGACTGTTCTAGTTGGGAAGATCATGTGTGCTGCAATCTTGCCTTAGAGATTACAACTCCCATGATGCCTTGGGGAAAGACCGAGACTTTCTCTTCCAGGGAGTGCAGGTAGTGGGCTCCATTTTTTTTATTTTATATTTTTTTGGGGGAGGGGGGAGCCAGACTGCGGGTGTGGTACTCTGTCCATACCAGGAGCTGCTGCTAGGAAGATAGAAGCAGCTACAGAAAGCCTGCTGGGGCTTTGATAGAGGAAGAAGCTTCAGAGATGGTTTGTGGCTTCACTGGAGCCATGGGAGAGACTATTGCTGTGCCTGAAGCTGACTGAGGTGGGCCTGCCGTGAAGCAACTGTGAGCAACCTCTACTCTTATTTGGGAAAGTACTTGCAAGGGAAGGGGCACAAAAGAGAGATTGAGTCTGAGGAGAGGCAGAATGATCTTCCCATCGAACCAGGATCCAGAGCTGCTGACATTTGGTGGGACCAACTCCCATCTTCAGACGGGTTGTGCAGCTTGTTACCTTGACTGGGCTGACACACAGAACCAACAGAGTGCTGTCTCCAGCTTCAGCTCTTCAAGCGTGCCTACACAGGCAAGTGTCTAGGACTCTGAAATCCCAAGCAGCTGCACTCCAGAGTTGGGTAAATGGTGACAGTGTAAATGCCAGTTAGATAAGTTTCATTTATTACTGTATACTATATTTATTAATTTATTCAACTGACCCCTGTGGATTTAAATTAGTAGTAACATTTAATCTTAGTCCGTTAAGAAACTCTGTTTCTTTAAGTAGTTAAGTAAAGGTATGTTAACACTAATACCGTATTGTTCCGAGTATAGGACGCTCCTGATTATAAGCCGCATCCTTAAAGTTTGGTGCTATTTTAAAAAAATTAAATTTTTAACTTTTTTTAACAAAGAAAATATACACATTAGTAGAACAGTAAAACAGTATTTTATTTAATGAATAGGAAAACATGTACCAGTATTTTTAACACTTTTGGTAGTCCCGCTTTTGACGGCATATTCTAGGGGGCGGCATGCCGCTCAATCCTAGGGTGGCATGGTTGCTTTTTTTTTTGGTTTTGTTTGCTGCTCTGGCTGCCCTATAGGGTGCGGAGGAGGGGAGCGCCCTGCAGCAAATTCCACAGGGCAGCCCACGTCCTTCCCTCCCTGCCAACCGGAGCAGCGCGGAGCCCTCCCGGAAGACAGCACGGCAATTGGGGCCGTGGGGTGAGCTCCCCGCTGAAGCGCTGGCCGCCCCCCTTCTCTCTCTCTCTCCCCCACCGCTCCCCCTGGCCGCCTCCCTCTCCCCAACTAGACCAGGCGTGCACTCTGTAGCACAGGGAGTCCCCCTGCACCCTGGGTCTGGCCGGCCTGTAGGGTTTTTGGTTTTGTTTTTTTCCCCTGCTTTGCCAGCGGCGCTGTTGTCCCCCTCGTCCCCCCCTTTGCCACTCCAGCCGTGGTTTGTTTGTTTTTCTCCCCCCTGCTTTACCGCTCCGGCTGTGCTACAGGTTTTTTTCTCCCCTGCTTTGCCGTTCCAGCCGCACCGGTTTTTTGTCCCCCCCCACCCTGCTTTACCGCTCCTGCCGTGCTCCCGGTTTGTTTTTTTTTACACCTGTTTCCCGCTTCAGCTGCGCCGTTTTTGTTCCCCCCCGCCGCCGCCGCTTTACTGCTCCCGCTGCACCGAGTTTTTTTGTTGTTGTTTTTTTCCCCCGCTTTGCAATTTCGTCGTCCCCCCCCTCTAGCCGCGCTGTGTTTTTTATTTTTTTTCCCTGCTTTGCCGCTCTGGGATTTAAAGGGCTCTGGGCTCCCTACGGCTGCCGGCAGCCCAAAGCCCTCTGATTCCCCGCTGTGGCTGGGATTTAAAGTATTTTTATTGTTTTTTTTTTTTTTGCAAGATCCTGATTATAGGCCGCACCCCTAGTTTAAAGACTTAAATTAAGGGAAAAAAGTGCAGCCTATACTCGGGACAATACGGTATAAGTATATTAGATGTATATTATTTGTAATTAGTATTTTGACTTAGACCTATGCCACAGATTATTATTATTACAATAGGTTTATTCCTGGAACTGAGTGTGTACAGGGGCCAGCCAGGTGGAGGCACCGCCAATTTAAAATTCCTTTAGGAGTAAAGTGACTGCAGCAGAGGGGTGGACAGAGGATTCCCACCTATCCAACATCATCACTGGGATACTCAGGATCTCCTTTAATGTCAACAACATCAGGTACCCAGGCACACAGGTGAGTGTTGCCTGTTCCTGAGTAACCCAGGGAGGAAAGTAGCGGGGAGAGCTACATAAAGTTTCATATAAAAGATACCCACAAGTGCACTGCCTGGTACTCAACTTATCTACCTAAGGGCTTGTCTATATGGAGACTTAGCGCACAGAAAGCCAGGGTGTAAATCTACAGCACACTAACCTAATGTGCACTAACTCATTTTAGTGCTGCCATGCACTAAAAGTTCCATAGTGCACTTTGACATACTGCTGTTTGAAACATTCACACCCTAGCTTGCTGCACACTAAGGTTATGTCTGAACTAGAGAGCTTAAAGTTGCCAGAAGCTGGGAATGGGCGATGGGATTGATCACCTGATGATTACCTGCTCTGTTCATTCCTTGTGTGGCACCTGGCATTGGCCACTGTCAGAAGACAGGATACTGGACTAGACAGACCTTTGGTCTGACAACCTGTTTGGCTGTTCTTATATTCTTAAGCTGGAAAATAGATGGCTTGAAATCATGCTAATATTTATTTTGGTCTGACCCAGTATGTAGGGATATTAAAGAAGGTTTATATTAGACATGGTTTATATGAAAAATGACTTATTGTTAATTGATGCCTCATAACTAAAGGTTTATGTTAAAAGTAAATTTGTGATTCTAACCTGCAAGCCACCAGCTGTGTCTATGTGAAGCCTGCTCAAAGAAATACTTTGTATAAAACTTGTTAAACATTAATTAACTCTAAGTAAGCCAAAACAGTAGCTGTTATAGTGTATAGATAGAGACCCCCACCCTCTGTAAATTTTCATCTCAGCTTGTTAAAAGACAGGGAGTCTCACCTAAATTGGTAACACCCCAAAAGGTAACGAGACAGTGAAATAAATGTGATTAAGATAGAGAATGTATGTGAATGCATGCCTAGTTTAAACAATAAATGAATGGTTAGGGAGTTACCAGTCTGAAGAATTCAGTGTTGGCTGAAGAAGGTGTCAAGTGGGATCAACCAGATGACCCCCACCACCTCAAAGAAAGAAAAAACAAGCATCTGACAGAATGGAGCCAGCCATCTGCTGATTGATTTAGCAGCAGCAGAATGAAGCAACTCCTATCAACTAACATAGGGAAAAATCCCTATAAAACTGGACTCTAAAGAATAAGGACTTTGAGTCTATGGTTCTGCTGCCAGCCTCCAGGAGCATCAGATGCATCTGACACAGACTCGGCTCCATCCTCATGACCAAGATACCTGGCCAGTAACTTGGCATGAGCAACATCTAGGCTGGTAACTATAACATCTATACAGAACCTGAATGAATGAGTGTGTGAGTGTGTGTGTGTGTGTGTGTGTGTGTATAAGGAATAAGTAGTAATAGAAACAAGTAAGAAAACATTGTCTTTTGTTTTGTTATGGTATTTACAATAAATGTGGCATCTTTGCCTTATCCCTCTTAATAAGATCCTGCTGGTTTTTATTATATTGGTACAACAAGTATGGCCGTTCTTATGTTCTTATGGCACAGCTGTACTGATGCAGCTGCGCCGCTCTCTCTCGTGTAGCCGCTCTATGCAGATGGAAGGGAGCTCTCCCGTCAACATAATTAAGCCACCCCCAATGAGCAGCGGTAGTTACGTCAGTGGGAGACGCGTAACTTATGTCACTCAGGGGTGTTTTTTCACATCCCTGAGTGTTATAATCTTTGCCAACATAAATGGTTGGCATGTAGACATGGCCTAAATCTTTGTGTGAAGAAACCCAATAAGGCTGGAGGGTGGGTTTGATGCAGTTGGAATTTGAACCTCTAACTCCAAGAGTAGATGCATTTCACACCTTATGCTTACACAGCTTTCAAAATACTATGTCAGCATTCATCAAAACTCACAACACCTAGTCCCTATGCGATAATTATCTTCATTTTATTATCTTTATTATCTTCATTTTAAAGATGGGGATTTTAAGGCATGGAAAAGTAAGCTGATCTGCCCAAGGACAAACAGCAAGTCAGTGACACGGTTACAACCTAGCAGTTGCCTCCCAGCCTTCTGTTCTAATGATTAGTGACGTTAAACACTCTCTTATACTTTAAATATATGTTGCTATATTAATATCATTGTATTCCACAGCATTCTAAACCTTATGCCCAGTTTGTGAAAAATATACTGTTTTTAAAAATGTATTACTGACATGGTTTGTTTGGAGGTAGAGGCTTGGTACCCAATTCATTAATAGCTATGTTTTAACATTACATCCAAGGGACACACTGAAATTTAGAATAACTTGCTTTGCTTCTTTCCCACAGCATCTTGATATAATGAAATGACATCTTATTGACACATATAGAAACAGTTCTTTAGGAGCAGAAGGCATGAAGAAGGGAGGAGAACCTGAAGGAGACTACTTTCATTTTACATTAACAATTACAGTCCCCCACAAACAATAAAAAATCTTTTAGCAAAAAGTATAAATTGTGATGTCGTTCCTGAACACTAACACCATATATAAAACTGTGTTTACAGGTAACTTACGCTCCATGCTTTTTTATTAGCAGTAAAACCCCAAGTTTAAAAAAAATCCACAAACACACCTAATGCTACTTCTGAAAGAGGGTTAACAAATGGACCCATAAATGCTGTTATTTTTAAGGAAACAAAATTCAAGAATGTTGCATACGTATCTCTAGTCTGAAACCTCTCTAGTTTGTTCAAACTCCTGGCTTAATAGCTCAGTGCAAATGGGACACATAGGTCTTAATTTAGAACAAGGGTGCAGAAGTCACATCGCACTTTGACTCTCCAATTACTAACAAATCTAATGCTAAAAGAAAGTAAATTAAGGTCCCAGTCATATGATGGGAGCCTCACAGGACACAAGGTTCTATAAGTAAGAGGGAAGCAATACACCCTTTAATAATAAATAATGATTAACTTGATACTTGTTATGTTGCTGGTGGACACCAGAAGGTTAAGGCTTATTTTCTTATAGCTTGAAGAAGAGGAGAAATATTCAAAGCAGCATGCAGGCATAGGTATAGTCATGGTAATCATAATATTACAATAACAATGTAAGGAGAAATTGCCATAGAATAAGTAATTACTACAGGTACACTGCATAATGGATTATAATATTCAAAAATATTTGCTACTGTAGTGTTTACAGGCAGGTGTACTTTGTCAGAAGTTATTGATCATCAGACTAAATTCTTAGTATAACACTCAGTTGTTTGTTTCTGAACTTGGAAATAAAATTGCAAGCTCATTTTGTAATCTAACATTTCAAAGCAGCTAATTTGGATATATGAATCCTTACATTCATTAACCATCAGGGGGTTCCTTTTTCCACATCATTAGGAAAAAACATGATCAATCCACTGAAGTATAAACAAACTTTAATGTATCAAACAAACAGAAAGCATTGCAACTCAACAGGAGAAGCCATGAACAGATATAGACTGAAAATGAAGGTGCATTTATATAGGACAGTAACCCTATAAAATAAGTGTATAATCAACATCACAGGAAAAATTACAAGATCCATAACAGTAAATTACTAAATTATCACATCAGCTGTTTCTATCACATATATTCAAGGCTGTAAATCAACAGGAATCCATTTGAAGTCAATTATTACTAACAAGATGTTAGATAAGCACACCACAGGGGAAGGGATAGCTCAGTGGTTTGAGCATTGGCCTGCTAAACCCAGGATTGTGAGTTCAATACTTGAGGGGGCCACTTAGGGATTGGGGGCAAAATCAGTACTTCATCCTGCTAGTGAAGGCAGGGGGCTGGACTTGATGACCTTTCAGGGTCCCTTCCAGCTCTATGAAATAGGTATATCTCCATAAAACTCTGACATTCTAAGAAACAAGGCCTCCACTAGAGATTTAAAGAAAAGGACATTTAAAAAGAAAAAAAAAGTCAGATGATGCAGCAGTAAAGTGGTAACACTGAATGGTGCATTACTTTACAGATCAGTGATGAATACCCCCAGAGAGGTGACTGAGCAGAAGAAAGGTTCCACCTGGTGGTTCTCAATACTGTGAAAATGCAAAATCAACATGAAACAACTAAATATGTGAAGTCTGCCATAATGATTGAGAATAAATTGCAAAATATCTTGCTAGAGTATCAAAATAGTTACAATCTTTAGTGGTTATGGAGCAACATTATACACGTTCTGGGTTCAAAATAAAAATAAAAAGCAAAATATCTGAAAAGAAAAAAACCCTATTCCTTGCTTCTTGACATAACTTTTAATTTCAAACTCAGCAGGAACTAGAATAATGAGTGCAAAAAGCCAGCTAGGTGTCTAAGCGGTCTAGTACAAATCAAATCTTGGAGATCAAGTGAGAGCTTGAAGTCAACACAATCATATACCCAATAGAAGCATGCTATTGATGAATAAGACTACATGCTGACTGAGCTTCACTTTCCCTCCTATCCTATAGCTTTCAAATGCATTCAACATAAATCACTTTCTGAAGTGCAAGATAAAGAAATGGCATTCTAAAGCAGTGACTTGTAGTTTTCCTTTCTCAAGCTCTGCAGTATGAGAGAGAAATACATTTCTTTAAAATAACGTGCCTGCTAAAAGACTGGTCTCGTTTGGATCTAATAAACCTTCGCATAAAAATAACTGAATATTTTATTACAAATGTTTAAAATGAGTTAAGGTTTATAGTGTTCTGAAAAATGTCATGACATAAGAATGCAAGATATGTTATATAGCATAGAAGTATAACTTTGTTTTGAACTATGCTTTTTGTGTTCTTCAAACTTATCTTATACAAAAGATCGTGTGGATTGGCTTGTAACACTCATCCCTCCAACTCAGCACTAAACCAATATTCCAGCATGGTTCTAGAACATATTGTATTGTTGGAGATGCTGCCTCTCAGGAGATGTAAATCTGAGGTCCTGACTCAATGGGCTAAAAAATTAACATACATTTTTCAGCTATTGGACAAAAGTAGAGCTGGCCAAAACTTGAATTTGTTTAGTGGGAAATGTCAACATTTTGAAATTTGGTAAACCAAATATTTTTGAAGTTTCCTATGAAATGGAAATTCCATGAAATATTTGTTTCAGAAACAGCGACACATGGTGTTTTAAAAGTGAAATCCGCTCTCCAAGACCCTGGCATCTGGTGAGTGAAACTGACAATGGTGGGCAACAGTGAAATTTACAAGAATCACCAGATGCCAAGTTTACAACAAAGGGCAGCCCTATCAGGCTGTGAGAATTAGGAATCCTGGGGAGTCAGCAGCCCAGGAGTCTGGAAGCCCTGGGGTCCCCAGCCCTGTGGCAATCAGCATGCAGGGCTGCCCAAAGCCATGGACTCTGGAAGTCCAGGCTCCCTTGTAGCCCATCAGGTGAGCAGACAGGAAATGCAAACGTGGTTTATTGAAAGTTCATCGAGCCCAAAACATCTCAAGTACTATGAATCAGCATTTTAAAACCTTTAGAGGCTGATCCTAGTAGTGCTGAATACCTTTAATTCTCATTGGGCTCAACATCAAAAAAGTCAGCTCAGTACCTCAGAGAGTCAAACCTTTAATCTGTAAGTACTTTTGAAGCCTTTACGATAAAAAAAAAACCAAAAAACTGTGCTACATAAAGATAAAATTCATGATCAAGTAGTAATTTATACTCATCATCAAGACTGAGCGATATCAAATTGAAATCACACTGCCTGAGACTGCCCTGCTCTCAGTTCCCTCTTAGGGCTTTTCTACACTATCGCTTAAGTCAATGTAAGTTACATCACTCAGTGTGTGAAAAAGCTACTCCCTAAGCAACTGCGCCTCTAGTTGATGTGGGGAAATTATCCGCTCTCCCGTTGGCATAGTGAGTCTACATCAGACATGCTACAGAGCTGTAGCTGCACTGGTAGGCCAGCCCTTCGTCCTTTACAATAATTTACACTCAGGCTAGAATACATAAAATAGGATCCCCTCCTTTGTGAGGTCTTATTTATTTAGTCTTCTCCCAAATACAAAAACTCTTTTAGCTCCTCAGGCCTAGCTCTTTTCTCCTAAGTTCAGGGGTCCCACAGTCCTGTTTCTGGAGTCTGTGTTCAAGCAAGTTTCTTCTCCCTGATTCAGGAGTCTCACAGCACTCCTTCAGGGGTACGTTTGCTAGTTCAAGCAGGTTTCTTCACCCTGGTTCCAAAGCTCCACAGTCTTGTTTCTGGGGCCTGCGTGCTAATTCAAGCACATTCCTTCTCTCTCATTCAGGAGTCCCACAGCCCTCCTTCTGGGACCTATGTGCTAATTTCAGCCCCCTTGCAGTCTTAACCAGCTTCTCCCAGCTGACCCATTTGTAACTCAATCCTTTTCCTCCTGAGCTGGCCCAAGTCAGTAGGCTGTCCCCTGCTAGTATCTCTCGTTATGACAGAAGAGGAAGAATATATAATGCTCTCTTTTCCAGAGCTTATCCTGTTGGCTGGGAGAGAGGGAAGGCCTTGCCCCACACTATACTACAAGGCTCCTGGTCCTGGACCCTTAAAGAAACAGTAGCCTGGGTTTTCCCCAAGACCCTTCCTCTCTCCCAACACCTGCCTCTGCTCTTCCCAAGATCTTCAGCTACTCCAGAAGTCCAGGAACTTTAAAGAGCCATGACATGGAACAGAAGTTGATTCACCCCTAGTCCCTATTAACCTTAAAGAAGACAGAGAAGACAATCCCCTTGCTACACTAAAGTAATTTTCACTGGGAGACGGGCGATTGCACTGTCAGAAGACGACAGATACTACAGCTACACATGTTGGAATATGGTCATCAGAATGCAATGAAGCAACAGGCAAACAGAGTCACTCTGACAGAATTGCAAAATTGAAACAGCATCCATCTGAAAAGTCCCAATAACACAGTAAGGGGAAGCAGTGGTGGTTTTCTGTAGCAAGAATCTTTTGTTTCCTTTTAAATGTCCCTTTAACCTGCAAAAAATATCAGAATATCCATGTGCTTTAGCACACCAGTTTATATCGCAAGCATACACTATAACCCCATTAGAATATCATTTTCCCAATAAACAAAATAAGCATTAGCACAATTTCAAGCCATCTCTTTTCCAGCTTAAGAATATAAGATTAGCCATATAGGATATCAGACCAATGGTCCATCTAGCCCATTCTGTCTTCCGACAGTGGCCAATACCAGGCGCTTCAGAGGGAATGAACAGAACAGACAATAATCAAGTGTTCCACCCCCTGATGTCAATTACCAGCTTCTGGTGGTCAGAGGCTAGGGACACCCAGGGAATGGTGTCACATCACTCATCATGTTGGCAATGCTGCCCATTGATGGACCTATCCTCCATGAATTTATCTAATTCTTTTTTTAACCCAGTTGTAGTTCTGGCCTTAACAACATCCCCTGGCAACGAGTTCCACAGGTTCCTTATTGAAATACTTCCTGTACACAAGTCATGAGCAATAATAAGCCTGGTAATAGTTGTTTGCTCTTTTAAAATTAAAATGTGTAGTGTTTTAAATAGAAAATTTCATAAACAAACAACCCACCCTCCTCCACAGACCCTAAATTCCACACTGAAATTTTTACTACTGTAAAATGAGTATATCTGGATTTGCCAAAATTTTAGAAAGATCTTTTGTTGAAAGAATACCTCTTTGTTTTCCTTGGCATTATAGTATTCTGTGAAGTTTTACTCCCAAGAGCCTTTTCTTGCCATACTACAGAATACCCGTGTGACATATTAGAAAGCAGACCACTCCATGACGTAATGCCCTGTCCATACATTTCATTTTACTACACAATATCCCACCTGCACCCTCCACCTTTAAAACTGGGTTATCAGTTATTTAAAATTGAGAGCCAGGCCTTGCTAAACACATGGATTTAATTTAACAGTAAATAAAGCTTTGTTACCTGCATTGATGCTCCTTCCACTCTTGCGACACAGGCCACTCTATCTAGAAAAGTCACTGTCACAGGAACAGCAACAAAGAAGCCTTTAAAAAAGGCTTTAATGTATCTTCTCCCAAAGCCTTGAGCCTGTGCCATAATCTGAAAAGATGAAGGAAGAAAATGGAAATGCTGTAAAAACAAGTCTTAAATAGTAGCAGGTTTTTTCATCATAATCAAGCAATGAACACTTATTGATAAATGGAGTATAATTTGTCAGTGTTCCTCAGCATCTGCTATGAAAAGATGAATGCATACAACAGAAGGAAAAGTCAGAAACCTGCAGTGATTAAAACAGTGGTTATGTATCTGCTGATATAGACAAATAGAGTTTGATGTCTGGCATTCTCTCACTCACTTTTTATCTATTTTAACCATTTTATGTGGACTTTACTTTTAGAAGTACCAGTAAGTTTGATATACTGTAACAAGTAATAGTCAAGCCATTTGTTTAGCGCAACTGTTAACAGCAATATAACCAAATAAAACCCAGTTAGTATCTGTAGCAAAAACTTATCAACTATAAGGAAACAATAAATTGGAGCATAATGAATCAGAGTATAATGTCAGTGTTTCCAACTATTTTTCTCTGCCATTGGAGATTATGAAATCTATGGCTAAGAAGAGAAACAGTTATATTATGCATATGAAAGATGTCATTCATTTTGTAACATAGGACATAATAGTTCTTCTATAACACACACACACACACTGTAGCAAACATCACTGCAATTGTTTCAGACACCAGCCAAATGTAATTAGTCATATAAGTCACCTGGACATACAGCACTGCTGTAACTCCTTGATTTATTGCCATAACATTAATAAGTTAAAAGCAGAGTGGCAGACTGGACAACTCAGTAGGCTGGTGATGAAATATAGACTGTTTCGACTCTAAAGTCACCACTTCATACCCAAGTCTCCTGTCTTGATTCCTGAAACTTTATCCTCTCTCATCCTCGTAACATCCCATTACCTACCACTCCACACAAAACAAATTTAGGCTTCCTGCCTTAAACTGTCACAGTGCGAAAGACCCTGCTTGTGCAAACTCCAAAAAAGTCAGAACTTGATTTTATAAACTTATTTTTCCAGAAAGCAAGCCTTGTTCTCAAAGGTATGTCATTAGCCCTTAATGGGGACTGGCTGCCTCAGGGCATTGCTAAAAGCAACATAGCTTTTCCCTGTCAATCATCTAATGGATGGTTGGTAGCTCCTATATGAGAGGAATTTGGTGAGTCCCAGTTCCCACTCCCATATCACAAACTCACCACCATGCTTTGCCAGTACCAGTAAGCTCTTCAGGAGAGGGACTGTCTCTTATTATGTGTTTGTACGGTGCCCAGCACAGTGGGGTCCCAATCTCCGCTTGGTTCTGAAGTAAGAGCTTCTGCACGTAAAGTCAAAATCATTGTATTTATTATAAATTTTTAAGAGTTGGCAACACTGTAATTTTCACACACACAGGAGGTGGATGGGGAAGTTCAAAAATCAGGAAACAGACCAAAAACATAATTTAATTTTAAAAAAATCTCAAACTTTGAGTCACTTATAATTTTGAGGAGGGTTGATTCATGATTTTGGGGTTGGGAATAATACATTTGTGTCATGTACAAAACCAAGCAATCTGTCAGCACTTACAGAAGAGCAATTTGTATATTAAATACAACTGATAGCCTCAGTCCAGTTGCTAATATACATGTGTCCATCTCTCACACACACAGATCACCAGCACAATCAGTACCTTTTTTTGATGCTCTCACAGATGAGAAACAAATGACTGGATGAATACGACTGAAATACCCTTTCATCCCTAAAAGTGTTCCCTGAAACCAAGTGTTGAAACACACTGGGGGAGCAGAATGAGGTTATTTATACCCATGTTTTACCCATTTCTCTGGTTAAAGTTCTACCTTCAGCGCTTTCAATATAGCATATTTCTAGAGCACTTTTTAAGAAGCATTTTAACTTACTGAACTCTCAAAACATAAGATTTATTTTCCTCGCCATGTGTGCAACTCTGCTGACTTTAATAGGAGTTATTTGTGCATAGTTAGGAGAATAGACTGGGCTCTCCCCTCTGAAGTCTAGAGTCATTCAGTATGACTATGCAGAATGAACAGAGAGTATTTTCGGAGGGAAATGTTGTAGTTCTTTATGTAATTTGGTTCAATCTTCTTAACTACAGAATTTTTAAAGTTACATATTATAATTTCTTATTGTTCACTCCTTGTCAGAAAAACAGTTGTGCTACACAGACTATTTGTATTGTAAGATATTCCAAGCATATTTAATGAAATAATATTGCTAACTGAATTTCTGTTCCAGACATGGAAGCATAGGTTCATAAAGTATTAAACTTATGTGACAAGAGCCAGCTCTGCAAAATAAATTTTAAGCACGTTTTTCACTTGCATGAGCGCCAGGTTTGTATAATTTTTGGTGGTGCCTAGAACGGGTCCAAGTCCCGCCCACCCCCACCCCCACACACACACCTGCCTTGTAAGCTGATACATATTTTTAAAAATAATATAAAAACAGACTGGAAACAATAAGCGTTTAACAGTTTCCCTATATTTCACAATGTGGGGGGGGATGAGAGCTCTGACTGGGGATGAGGGCTCTGGGGTGGGGCTGGGGTGAGGGGTTTGGGGTGTGTGAGGGGGCTCAGGGCTAGGGCAGAGGGTTGGGGTGTGGGGGTGAGGCCGGAGATGAGGGGTTCAGGATGCAGGAGAAGGCTCAGGGCTGGGGCAGAGGGTTGGGGTGCAGGGAGGTGAGTGCTCTGGCTGGGGGTTGGGATCTAGGGGTGGGGCTGGGGATGAGGACTTCGGGGTGCAGGCAGGCTGCCTCGGGGCAGGGGCTGGAGGATTCCCCACAGCCCTCTCCCTGCTGGCATCAGCGAACTCTGGCGGAGGGGCCCCCATCTCCCCTCCAGCCAGGCCTGGCAATGAGGGGCAAAGGGGCAATTGCCTAGGGGCCCGGGCAATTTAAAATGTCCTGGGGCCCCAGCTGCTGCCACAGTAGCTCTGCCTGCTCTAGGGAAAAGTGTCTCTTGATTCAGACACTTTTGATATGCCCCATGCAGGTTCCGGGGTGGCTGAGAGAGCAGAGTAGCAAACACCACTGCCTCAGCTACTCAGGAACCTGCATGAGGCATATCAAAACTGCCTTTGAATCAAGAGATGCTGCAGCTTTTCCCCACAACAGGTTCGGTCGTCACAGCTGCAGCTGCCCTGGGGCTCCTCCGGACAAGTGTGGGACGGGGCTGCGCCCGGCACAGGGATCCTCTGGTGGGGGGGGGGCCTCGGGGCTTCTCTGGGTGCAGGGGGCTTGTGGCCCCGGATGAGGGTAGGGGCAGGGGCCCCATTGATTGATCTGCCCTGAGGTCCAGAATTGCTGTCGGTGGGCCTGCCGCTGGCGGCACACTCATCCTGCACCACACTGCACATGCTCCTAGGGCCCCTCTCTGCCAGCCCCCCATGGCGCTGTGGGCATACTGCCCAGCACCAGGGAGGGGAGGAGGGGAAGAGTAGGAGGGATGCACCCCATCACCTTGTGGCCTGACTGGTGAAGGGTCAGGGCCTGGGGGGAGGGCTGCCATCATGTCACATGTGCCTCCTCCCTCTGCAGACCATAGCAGCAGCAGCCACCTCAATCCACTCTGCTCCCTTTTAGTTGGAGCAGTGGAGCGGCACTGGTGGGCACAGCGTGAAAGGAGTCAGCCAACAGCCGGTAAGGGAGCACAGCGCAGGAAGCAGCAGCCAACTGCTGCCCAGGGACGCTCTGGGGAGGTGCGCGGGGGCGGCGGGCGGAGCCGGGGGAGAGGCCCAGCCCCAAACATTGGTGGAGCACGGGCACCACGGACCCATGTAATTCGCCGCCTATGTTCACTTGAATTCTTTACAGATTTCAATATTTTATCAATAAGATCTTTCACCCAAAAAGACTGAAATATCTTTTCTATCGTTCTTGACGTTAGCCTTCATGAGATTTAAAACACTTCTCCAAATGATTTTCCTCACGTGGATCTTTATTATCATCTATGATACTTGATAAAAGAGGCATTACTGATGTACAGATTTAATATGTCTACCTGTACGATTCGGTGACTTTTCTCCCTGTACGTTAGATTTCATTAACTCATTTTCTCTGAAATCATTCTCAATTTACATCATTTGATTTTACAAAGTATCTGAAACAGGATGTGAAGCCTAAAGTTAAAAACTTACTGATCCTAAACAAATTGAACAAATACTGTATTTCCATCTTATTGTTTTAGAACAAACCATTGGCTGAACCAGCTGAAATTCACTCCTAAAACTACTCCATACAAAATACAGCCTCTGAAATCACCTTCATTGCCTGTCATACCAACCTTTTTTATCAGTCTCCTCACTGGCTCCCCCTTCTCCACAGCATCACCTGCAAGCTTCCTGCCTTCACTTTCTAGACCCTGCATAATTCTATACCTCCCTGTATCCAGTCTTGTATCCAGTCTCTTCTGTCCCTTCCCACCCACACCACTCCTCCAGTGATGTCAGCCCTAATACCCTGTTTGTGCACTTCCCCCACAACCAGCTCCACCAACTCCTATGCACAGATGACCCTTTGTAAGCTGCTCTGCCAGACTACTATCCCTCTCCTTGTTTAAATCCATCTTGAAGAGCCACTTCTGTGATACAGACAAGAAACTATCCAAATACATCTAAAAAAAAATAACTTCTTTAACCAATCAACACATGCACTAGCCTTCACTAACTACATAATATTATTGGTGTTTCCCCTGTACTTCCTACACAAGCCCACCCTAACGTCTTGTTACCCACTTGTTGCTTCATGCCTAAGGGTACATCCACACTACCCGCCGGATCAGCAGGTAGCGATCGATCTATCGGGGATTGATTTATCATGTCTCGTCTAGACACAATAAATCGATCCCCGAACACGCTCCCATCGACTCCGGAACTCCACCAGGGCAAGAGGTGGAAGCGGAGTCGACGGGGGAGCCGTGGCCATCGATCCCGTGCTGTGAGGACAGAAGGTAAGTCAAAATAAGATATGTCGACTTCAGCTACGCTATTCCCATAGCTGAAGTTGTGTATCTTACATCAACGACCCCCCCACACACACACACAATGTAGACCAGGCCTAATACTAGTTTGTAAGCTTTCTGGGGCTATGATCATGTCTTATCTGTGTTTTAAGGCACCACACACACTCTTGCTTATGTGAGATAATGAATAACCAGCATGACTAAAGGACTTAAGAGCAGAACTAAACATTGTTAAGACAAAATATTCCATTCCCAATATATATCCCAGTCACTATCTAGTTACTTTGGGGCTGGGAGGAATTAATATTTTTGTCTGTCACTGACTAAGCTTCAGGGATTTGATGCGAGACTTAAGTGCTTTAAGAATATTCTGTATGTTACCATGTGTACATGTGACTCATGGAAAAACAGCAGCCACCACCAGCAGTTGAGATCAATACAAGTAACTGGATTCCAAAGTCCCCTGGCTCCAGTGACAGCTGTTGTGCTGCAATGTCTCCAGCACTTTCCTTCCTTCCCTACCGAGCTTAAGATGCCTGCAGCACTCAAAAGCCTTGGGTTTCTCCTCGCTCTGGTAGAGCATGCAACTCTCCTGGCTCCCTACTTAGCTTCCCTGAATCACCTGCCTCCTGCCTCCAGTACAAGATATGCTTCTCTTTGTTGCATTTGTTTTGTTTAACATTATCAGGAGCTGAAGTGGACCTAAATAGAATATACATCAGATCCATGATTCCTGCTGACATAGTAAGGCTCACAGTGGATCCACTGCCATTTAGAAGTTTTGCAGGGAGGCAAAGCTGGGAAAGGAAGCAGGAGTCAAGGTTCAGAACTTAAGGAGCAAAGTGAGGCCAGGCAATTGGGTTATCTAATTCATGAAAGCAAAGGAGCCTGGGGAAACAGAGATAGTCAAGATAAATTCCCAGTTTAGAATTTAAAGATGTATTGTTACTAGAAGGCTGTTACTAGCGCGTTATCACATTTTAAAACTCTAATGTGGATAAGGCAGTGCAGACTTTAACACACACTAAACTTGTTGAGTTGAAGACTACGCTGCCACTAGCATTTATCTTGTCCAACTAATACATTAAAATACAACTTACTATTGGGACACATCTTTCATCCCAATTTAGATAAGCCCATTGTCTCTAGACATACCCCTAAACTCTATAGGGTTCCTTGCTCCCTAAATTCCACCATAAAGCTTAATTCCCCCACCACAACGGTGCCTTACAAGTTTAGGAGTCCTGCAGGGCAATCTGCTCACTTCCTCCCAATACATGCCAAACATACTGTGACTCAAGCACCTTAATGCTAACTAGAAAGAGGATGCAGATGGGTTACAGTAGTGGTGGGCAACCTGTGACCCGTCAGGGTAACCCGCTGGTGGGCCGCGGTTCGCTGTTCCCAGCCGATGAGAGCTGCAGGCGGCCGTGCCTGCAGACTGCCAGTGTAAACAAATGGTCTCGCGGACTGTCAGAGGATTACCCTGATGGGCCACATGCAGCCCATGGGCCGCAGGTTGCCCACCACTGGGTTACAGGAATGTCCTGAGTCTGGTAAGTACATTCTAGATCACAAAATGAATGTCATCTGAGCTCTTAAATGAAAACTGGTGTCACACTGGTCATCAATATCATTGAGAAACACATAAATGGATGCTGCATAAGGAGTTATGCATAGACACTGAATATATGTTCTTAAAGTTTGCGTCTGGGGGTTGGTCACCAGTACAGGTGAAAAACAGATTTTCTGTCAGACATGAAGTGTGTATCCATCTATTTGTTTACATGTAAATTGAGTCATCTTGTTCGCAATGGGTCTCCTATCACTTGTCTGAACTGAATGAAAACAAGAAGACTGTAAGAACTTCAGAAAGAAACTAACAGGAAAAGAAAAATGGTGGAAGGAGAGAACCTTATCCTGAGGTGCACATTAAAGGTTTGCTCTTCTATATTTAGAAGACAAAGACAACATCCCAGTATCCCTCACCCAGGAAGTAAATGGACAGCAAATTTTCTTCATGAAAGTGGGATCTCAACCAGGATTCACTGGAAATGCTGATACTCCTGGAGGAATTCTGCACCAAAAAAAATTAAAGTTCTGCATACAATATTTCAAAATTCTGCATTTTTTGTCAAAATAACACAATATAACCACATCAGTTTCAATTATTTGAGTAATTTATTTCAAAATATCTGTGAGCAAGTATGTCTATAACAATAACAAAAAAAGATTCCCCTAGGAGCACAGGGATAAAGAAACCCCTACAACAACCCAGTTCCTGTTTCTCTATTATGCTTTTGTTGGGCACCTCAGTCAGGGTGTGTCACTTGTCAGCTGGGCACATCTTGGAGGAAATCTCTGCCCCTCCAGACTCAGACAAACCAACACTCCTCTCTCCCGCCCCATCCCCCCGAGCCCAGCCACAGGGCACCCCCATCCGCCCACACACCCATACCCCCTGCTCTCAGAACCACCCAGTCCAAACACCCACACCTCCTATATCCAGAGCCCAGCTGCAGGGTGCCCCCTCCCCGCCCAGACACCCACACACCCTAGGCCCCAGAGCCCAGCCTTAGGGTGCCACCCCAGCCCAGACCACAACACCCCCTACCCCTTACAGCCCAGGGATCCAGAGAGAGAAAAAGCCCGATGCTGGGTCCCGGGCTTGTACAGAGTTTGCTGCGTGCCACCTCCTTCCTTCAGGATGTGCGGAACTGCAGCTGCCCAGACCCCTCCAGCTACCCCTCTAACTCCCCTTTCACAGTGTCCTGTATTTGCGAACTGGAGAGTCGGGCTCTGCTGGCTCCAGTGGCCCCTTAGTGGCATCCAGTGGCTCTGCAGCACCAATTCTGCAGGGGGAAATGAAATTCTATGTAGAACATTAATTCTGTGCAAATTGCGCAATGGCGCAGAATTCCCCTGGGAGTAATGCTGGAGAGAACTTTGGGTGAGATAAACTTCTTTAGACCGGAGGTTAACCTGTTAGTCAAATTTAGTCTCTAAAAAACATGTTATGATTTTGTTTTATATGTAAATGGAAGTTACTTAGCTGTAATTGGAAGTTTTTCAAGAAGGTATTCCACACATGAGCATCATGCTCCTGAATGTGAAATTTTCTTGCAAGCAGCATTGGTTGGGCCGCATATGTGCCATAGCTCTCCTCGTGCTCCAAACCGAGGGTAGAAAGGACAGTGTGGACTGATGACTTTCCAATTCCTACTCTTATTACAAATCCAGATAATCCAGAGAAAGAGGACAGAGCGCAGGTAGTGGATTACAGATACAGATCACATATCTCAAAGAACCTCCAGTTACAAATAAGTAACCTCCATTCCTTCTACAAGTGACGGTCTCTATGTGTATTCCACACATGGGCGATTAACAAACAGTGGCCAAACAGGAGGTGAGTGCAATAATACAGAAGTGATAGCTGACTATAGTACTGCTGTTCCCACAGCTGTATCTGCAGTAGAAGACTTAACCAAAGCATAATGTCTCATGAAGGTGTGCAAGGAGCTCCAGGTAGCTGCCCTACATATCTCTAGTAGCAATACGCCTCTCAAAGATAAAGCAGAGATTGTTTGTGCTCTGGTGGAATAAGCACTCACCCCCTGCAGGGGAGAGATGTGAGCTAGTTGGTAGCAGAGGATAATACAACCAGATATGCATCTTGAAAGTCTCTGCACAGATATATCCTGACCTCTTGAGCTCTCTGTTACAGAAACAAAAAAGTTTAGGTGCCTTTCTAATAATTCGTGTTCTTCATAGATAAAAAGCCAAAGCCCTTCAGATGTCCAGAGAATGACACCTCCTCTCTTCATCAGAGGCGTGCAGTTTATGAAAAAATATTGGCAAATGGATGGTTTGAGTCATCATATGAAACTCAAACTACTTTATGGATAAACTTTTGGGTGATGCCATAGCAAGACCTTCTCTTTATGGAAAGTAGTATATGGCGGGTCCACTATGAGTGCCCCCAACTCACTGACTTTTCTGGCTGATGTTATGACAATGAGAAAGGCCATAAAGCATACGGCTAGATCTTTGAAAGGAGATTTAGTGAGAAACAAAAGAATGAAATTGAGGTCCCATTGGGGCATGAGCTTTACTAATGCTGGAGAGGAGCTACGAAGCCCCTTTAAAAATGTAGTTGTACCAGAGTGAGCGGAGATCATGCAGTTATCCACTGGAGAATGAAAAGCACTGATTGCTGCTAAGTGAACCTGAAGAAAACTAAAGAGAGACTCAGTCTTACGAGTAAGTAAATATTCCAGAACAGCAGGGATCCCAGCAGGATTCTAAAGATGGGCTCAGCAATGAAAGTTAAGAGAAAACACCTATTTTGCTGAATAACATCTCCTAGTAGACTTTCCTCCTTTGATTGAGGATGGATTGCACCATTCTGGAATATGAGCACTCTATGTCCAACGCTCATCCAAATATCAGGCTTTGAGCTGCAGTTCCAGACTGGGATGCTCAAAAGTATCCTTGTTTTGTGTTAGGTCTGGAAATGGGCGTATGTTTATGAGTGTCTGTCATAAACAGATAGTTAAGGGTTAATGTCTCTTTTACCTGTAAAGGGTTAACAAGCTCAGTGAACCTGACGGACACCTGACCAGAGGACCAATCAAGGGACAAGATAATTTCAAATCTCTGTGGAGGGAAGTCTTTGTTTGTGTTCTTTGTTTTGGGGGTTGTTCTCTCTTGGGATTAAGAGAGGCCAGACGTACATCCAGGCTCTCCAAGCTTCCTGAAATATTTCCTTCTATTCAGTATAGTGAGTATTAGCAAGGCGGATTAGTTTTGCGATTAATTTCTGTATTTGCAAATGTGTGTTTGCTGGAGAAATATCTTTATTTCTGTTTGCTGTTACTTTTGATTATTCTGAGAAGAGGGTGGGGGAAGTCCCTCTAGGTTTATAAGCTAGACCCTGTAATATTTTTTCATCCTGGTGTTACAGAGATAGTGTTACTTTCTTTCTTTTAATAAAATCTTTCCTTTTAAGAACCTGATTGATTTCTTCCCTTGTTTGGAACCTCAGAGGAAGAGGATGGGGGAAGGTGAATCCCTCTTTGTTTTGATTCAAGGAGTTTGAATCAAGGTGATCTCTCCCAACGGCTAAGGGAGGGGGAGGTGGGGGAATGGGCTATTTCCCTTTGTGTTAAGATCTAAGGAGTTTGGATCGGTGTTCCCCGGGAAAGTTTTGGGGGAACAGGGAGTGTGCTAGACACTGGAATTTCTAGCTGGTGGCAGCATTACCAGACCTAAACTAGGATTTAAGTTTAGAGGAGCCCATGCAGGTCCCCATCTTGTGGACGCTAAAGTTCCAAGTGGGGAATAAACCTATGACAGTGTCCAAGCTGAGAGCTTCAGCAGATCCATAAACTAGAACTGTCTCAGCCAGTTGGGAGCAATAAGGATGATCTGTAGGCCCTGTGGTATTAATGGAATGGGAGAAATGGTAGCAGCAGGGCGTCTCACATCAAGCCCTTGCCCAGAGCTGGCTCAGGAGCAGTATAGGGGAAGTTTCTTGTTCACCCAAAGCAAAAAAAGGTCGCAGGACAGTGTTCCCCATTGAATGAACACCTCATAGTGAACACAATTGAGAATATCCTATTCGTAGTTTGCAGAAACATGTCTACTGAAACTGTCTGCTAGGAAACTGTGCACCCCATGGTAAGTATACTGCTGAAAGGGTTATGCGAGGGCTGATGCACCAGTTCCAGAAGTTGACTAACTCCATACAAAGAGAGAGGGGATCTCAGCCTCTCCCCTCACCCACTTGTTTACACAGAATACAGTTTGCATATTGTCTGAAATTATTTGGACATGTCAGAATCAGATGAGCGGGAAGAAGGCATTGCAGGCTCAATGCACCCAAAGTTCTAGTAAATTGATATGCATTTTGGACTCCAGGGGGTTCCAGATGCCTTGTGCTGTACGATCTCCCATATGAGCTGCCCAACCTAAGAAAGAGGCATCTGTAACAATGGTTCCTTCTGGAGTTGGGGTGAGGAAAGAGATAGGGGCCTGACATTGGAAAAGCAATAGAAAGCCTCAGAAGTTAGGCTATAGTGTGATTTTGAGTGCTCAAAGCAACACAGTTATGCTTTAGAAGGTCATCTTGAGTGCTCAAGGGAACACAGCTACACTTTGACGACTGATTTATTGAACTGAACCAAGGGAAGACAGGTTCTAGGGTTGCTCTCTTGCGAGAAGGCAGAGGCATCCTAAACAGATATTTGTAGCCGGCAAAAGATAGAATTGGCATGTTAAAAAGGGATCCATAAACAGAGTAATTGTTGTATTGAAGTTTTGATTGAAAACACTTAGGTAAATAGGCCAAGAGGAGAATACAGAAAACAGAACTGGGCACCTATTGTCTAGGGAAGGTAAGTTCTGGGGTCGGGCACCAAGGAGGAAGCACAAGGCCTCGGAAGGCAGACCTTATCCCTTGAACTCAGAAAACAGAGTCGGGCACCTAGGAGGAAACCGAAGGGGTAGGGAGGCAGACTTTGAGGTTGGGCACCTGCAGCAAGAGGCTGTAGAGAAGCAGGCTTTATTCTGAGGATTTGTAGGTTTTGAGAGAAAAAAAGATTCAAGAATAGAGTTGTCTGCTCCTGGAGCAATCACTGAGAGGGCTCAAGGTAGCCCTGATTAAAAAGGAGACAGTGTGCCTGCAGCAAAGGGCTGTAGGCATAGTTAAGGTTTTGAAGGAGGATTTTGGTGGGTTGCAGAGAGAAGAAAGAATTGCTTGCTGCTAGAGGATGGGAGGCATAGCATCTGTGGAAAGAAGCTGCAGGCTGCTTGGTTGGGCGGAAAGGAGAAGGTTGGTGGCTGGTTGCATAAGAGGAGGTTAGTAGGCTTCGTTTAAAAGAGTCTGACATCCGTGCACAGGTTTCAAGAGAGTAGGACCTATCACTCAGGAATGGCCACAGTTGAGCTTTGCATACACAGATTATACATGGGTGAGAATCACTGCCTGGTCAGATATAAGGATTGCACCTATACAAATACACAGACACACTTGCACAGCTGGCAGCCGTGTATGGATCTGAAGCGAGTAGGGCCCATTGCTTGAGTGTGACCAGGTTGTAATTATACCTGGGATATTTGATATACCCCCAAGCACATCTAGTGACCTTTCGAGAAGGTGGCTGGATTCAACAAAAAACATCTCCACACACACGCATAACAAACACAATTCTTTTATTTATTTTTTGTAAATTTAGAAAGTTTAGAGACCCAAGTGCCTAGAGCAAAAACAATCTCCGCTTAGGTTTGCTACCGACATCACTGAGAATGAGTCAGTGGTATAAGAGGTAGCAGAATCTATCATAGGTGCAGCTTGTATGGGGCTGGTGCATAAAAGGCAGGGCAGTCCTGACGACGTATCAATATCCCCATTACAAAGCGACAGTAGCTAATAAGAAGGGTAACAACTGGAAATCAGTATTCCAAAAATGACTGCTAAAGGGAAACTGAGGCACAAGGGAGTTTCAGAGATAATGCTAGGGAACAGCCTAGAGGATTTAATTAGAAAAGTAGGACATGGTCCATGGAAGGCAAATGTGTTTATTGGACTGGATGCTTATCAGCAAGTATGCAAGCAATGGGTCCAACCTAAGAAAAAAGGAATTTTCTTGGGGGAACCTAGTAAAAAGGAGAAAAAGTGAGCTGCTTTACAAGGTTTGCAAATGGTAGCTGAAGTTTTATGTAAGGAAGTAAATAGTTTAAAGTTAAGCAAACAGGAGTTAGAAGAAAAGGAATTAGTAAACAATCTCATAGTAATGATATAAACAAATGGAAAATAAAAGCAGAGGAGTTAGCTGAGGAAAAAGAGAGGCTACAGGGAGAAGTGGCTAATTCAAAGGTTAAGGTTGAAGTTTTAAGGGCCACTATGATGGTGTACAATTCTCAGATGGCTACCTCACAGGAGGAATTGGTCAACATAAAAACAGAAGCTGAAAGACTGAAAGCCATTGTACTACCTCAACAAAAAGAAAAGGACGAGGCACAGATAAAACAAGATAAATTACGGCAGGAGGTAGCAGAGTGGAAACAAAAAGCATTAGATGGGCAAGCTGCAGTAAAAGTTTTACTTACAGAAATAAGGGAGGAAGAAATTGACCTTTGGGGTGAAGATTCATCTGGTTTGTATAGAGGTCAAAGAACAATTCTGAGGAACTTTCTCAGAAACCTTACACTAATTGGAAAGTCCATAGGATCCTTAAATAGGGATACAACCGCAAGTGAGCAGGCTGAGATGTCTGCTGTGCTTGAAACGGTAGGAACAGATGTCTCAACTATGATTGTGAAAGAACTAGATAACCCTTATGTGTTTGAGACAGATAAATCTGAAAGGTTAAAAGATTCCTCACACTGGGATCAGTTGCTTCAGCAGCAACTAAAGTTTGGTTGTGAGGAGAGGGCTCAGCTTGATGCTGAAAACTCCATATTTCAGAAGAGAAGTTTGAACGAGGAATTGCAGATAGAAAAAATACACACTACTTGTGATAAGCAATGGTTTAAAAGGTTAGGGAAGCAAGATTGTTATTTAAAGGAAAGATGTAGAACCACATAAGCAGTGGTAGATGTGATTGTGAGGTCACAAAATCAGTAGACTATAATTGACCATGCATATGGCCAGTATAAAGTAACTTCCCTGCAGAAAAAACGGCAAGATATGCAGGCAGTCAACAACACAGTTCAAGAAAGCAGAACTATGGTAAATAGGAAGTTAAATTCAAAGGATTAAAAGAGAAGAACCGGGTTCGTTCTAGTGCAAGTTCAGGAACCTTCTCTGACTTCTCCTTTGAAGCGATACTAATAGCTAGAATAGAAAAGAAAGTAAATCTCGCTTTCCAGGAGGGGATTCCAGTTTTCTAAGGAGTTTTCCTGAAAAGCAACAATGGAAAGGGGAAACTCCAAAATTTTGTAGTACCTGGGGGTCAAGGCATACACAGGAAAACACTACAACGTGTAATGTATTACAGTCTGAAGAAGCAGTAGTTTCACAGTTTAGAATAATAATAAAAACAGCAGTAGAGTGTAGTTATTCAGATATTGCTTTAAACAATGCAGAAAAAGTAAAAGGTAAAATACAGAAAGGTTGTCCACCCACAAGAGAAAAATCTAAAGGGGCATCAGTAATAATGATCCAAAAGTCAAAGAAACCAACAAAGTAGGCAAAATCAAGGGGAAAATAAAAATAGTAGAATGGTTCCCTTTTAAACAAAGGAGAAGTAATCCAGGAAGAATCTGGCTATGGGGAGAATTGCTGTACTATGAACCTAGAGAACAAGTTCATGGGCTTCCTACAGAAGAACTGTTTTGAAGACTGGCAAATTATCAAAGGAGTACACTTACGGCTCCATCTCACCCTCCAAATTGAGCACAAGGAGGCCAAGTGCCCCCTATTGGCCCAATATTAGAAAAAGAAAATCATGCTGATTGAGTGACACATTCACAAACTGATGACTAGGAGAGATCCACTGTGCATGTAAAATTTAATAAGGAAGCATATGCATAAATAATTATATAGATTATATTAATATTAATAAATAAGACAATAAGATTAGTAAATAGGTATGTAATAAGTTAGGTAGTAAAAAAGTGCTAAGTATGGTACCAAAAGGATAAAAGCATTAAAATGGTTCTATTCATTTCAGTGAAAGAAATGGGAAGGAGAGACAGAATAGTAATAAAATTTCTTTCTTAAAATAAGAAAGAAATAACAGACAAAACAATGCAGAAGGAAGAAAGCAAGATATAGGATGAATGTTCAGGGTTGGAGTTACCAGAATGGGTGGAACAGGACGTTGATGAACTATTAGAAAGTTTGCCTGTTGTAGATGTATTGGTCAAAGTCCATCATCCCAGACTCCGGTTTTGGATGATGTAGTAATGAAACAATCCTGGCATGTAACAGAGAAGAGAATGCAAAAGGAAGGGACACAGGACGAGATCTGGGATGAATCTACGTGGCTGGAGTTACCAGAATTCACAGAACAGGATATGGATAAATTGTTAGAAAGTCCGCCTACTGTAGATATAATAAGTCAAACTCAACCATCTCAGACTCCAGTTTTGGGTGATTTAGTAATGGGACAATCTTGCCATGTTATTACTCCTCTATGGAAGGATCAGTATGGTCGACCAGTAATAGATTTAAATATACAATATGGAAGATTTCATCAAATGTGTTATCTAAATACAGGATCTGTGTGGTCGGTATTAAATAGCATATATGATTCGGGAAATCTTATCCCACTGATGTTAGTAGTATATCTTGTATTATTTTAGATATTCCTTGCATCAGAGGTGCAAAGAGTATCTAAAATAATACAAGATATACCACTAACAATCCCACTAGCAGTAAATATAGGGAATAAAGAGATACTAGGGATTCGGTTTGGAATTATGGAGCTAGATACAAATGAGATAGGAATGGTAGAAATGGATATTCTTCACTGGTTACATTGTGCCATGGATTTAGAGAGAAATGTTTTATGGGCAATAGAATAAGATAGGTTAATAATTGGTAAGAAATTAGGTAAAATAAATAAGTTAAGAAAAGAGTTAAAGTAAGTAAGTTAAAATTCATGGAATATTAATTAGATATTTCTCCATAACACATAGAGAAAGGGAGTCAGATGGCAGAAGGAGGAGATATCCTGAATCCATTGTTTTGTCAGAGGGGGGATAGCTCAGTGGTTTGAGCATTGGCCTGCTAAACCCAGGATTGTGAGTTCAATTCTTGTGGGGGCCACATAGGGAACGGGGGTAAAAATCTGTCTGGGAATTAGTCCTGCTTTGAGCAGGGGGTTGGACTAGATGACCTCCTGAGGTCCCTTCCAACCCTGATATTCTATAATTCTCTGATACCTGAGGATGAACTCAGATATTTTAGATCAAACGACAGATAGCGATAGGGGTAGTGTACATAGCTCAGTCTATGATGATGGAGAAGGAATACTAGAAAAAATACCTGATTTAGTAATTGCTCAACTGTTTATGGATAATAACCAAAGACCATTGGTGTCTGTTATATTGAACTTGCCTGGTATCCAAATAGGGACATTATGTCACCTGGATACCAGATCATCATTTTCAATACTTAATACTAGTATTGGGAGAATTAATTGGATACCCCTTGCCACCGCTGATCAATACATAATTCACACTGGATATGGAGACCAACTAAAAGTATATGTGAGCTGACAGATAACTTTCACAGTGGGAGTACAATCAGTACTAAATGTTAGGTTCAGACTTGTGAGTCAAGGTGAAAATGAATATAAAGTTTTAGGAACAGGCGCTATAAGAGAACTAAAAAGGGTGGATAAAAATCAGGTTTTTTTTTAAATAAAAATAAAAAAATCAGTTTTTATTTAAAATCAGATTTTCTTTTGATAAAATGCTTTTTGAGGAAAAAACCTATCTGTAGTTTTAATTAAGATACATTATCGCTCAAAGATATCTCATCATGAAACTGGGATTATAAATTCTAATTCTATAGTATGAGACAATATATTCATGGAAAGTTTAAGAAAAGTTTTGTAAATGAGTTCCAATAGTTCATGGATTAGGGACCCAATCTTATGAGGTTACAGGGCATCTCTATAGATTATTTAGGTTAATCTTTCTATCTATCCCATGGGACTCAGTGCTCAGTCTAGAAGATACCATCAGAGATGCTTAGTTTTGCATTCTCAAACTGTGGATTTGTGTCTCCAGAGATAAGCATTGGCCTGCTAAACCCAGGGTTGTGAATTCAATCCTTGAGGGGGCCACTTAGGGATCTGGGGCAAAAATTGATCCTGCTAGTGAAGGCAGGGGGCTGGACTCGATGACCTTTCAAGGTCCCTTCCAGTTCTAGGAGATTGGTATATCTCCAATTATTAAAAAAAACAGCAAAAATGTTTTTAAATAAATAAATAAATAATATATAGAGGTGAGAAATAACAGACCTCAACCCTGTTGTCTCTCTACAAATTTGTGTACACTGAGTCAATCCCTTACCTCTTTCTAAAAGTGCAAAGTTTCAAAAAGTTCAATGAGTAGAAAATTGTTGGGGGCGGAATAGGTCTGGACAAAGAGAAGAAGTCTGGAGATAAATGTGAGAAGGGAGGGACAGGCAGTAGAAATAAAAGTGAAACTGTTTGAGCAGCATATTCCAGAAGTCTTTAGGTCTTTCGGAGTGTAGCTTTGATTTGAGATCTACCATACTATCCTCTCACTAGAAGGGAAAACCTATAATGGCAGCAAGCCGTAACAGAGACCCAGTTTGGGAATATTTTAATGAAGTTCCTCTACCTGTGGATAAGACAGGAATGCGTGCAAAATGCAAACAATGCAACAAAGAAATGCAAGGCCTAGTTGCCCGAATGAAGCAACATCATAAGAAGTGTTCCTTCTCAGGAGGAAGCTGCATTGAAGATGATGAAAGGAACATGTCTGAACATGCAGGATCTTCAGGTTGGTAAACTTTTTTACTTCATACTTCTTTCTTAAGGACTGCCTTTCTTCCTTCTGGACTATTCTTGAATTCCCATTTTTTAGCAAAAAATATAGTTGTTAATCTATGGTACTATCATTCTAGATGCAGTTGTGATAAAAAATAAATAGCTGAAATAGGCAGCTCTTCCTTTACAATTTCACCTTTAAAGTAGTACTGAGTGTCAGTGAATGCAATGAGTAATACTAAATGAGCAATATGGTAATAATAATTAAATAACTGCATTGACTTATTTTGTTTAGGAGACTCCATCCTCAACATACAGGATTCTGAAGACTATCCACCTTCAAGATCACCATCATTTTCTATAGTTTCAGAGTTATCTGCCAATGGTAGTGCTTCAGTCACATCATGTATGTCACATAGCCACAGTATATCTCACCTGTAGCAAAAAGAAAAAAAATCTCCATCATACAGGAACAACCATAGATAAGTTTGTGATAAGAACCAGCAGATTACAAAAAATTGCCCAGTTTGTTTATGCAACAAACTCTCCTTTCCATATGATTGAGAACCCACACTTCATTAATATGGTTCAGTCATTAACACCAGGATACAGTCTACCCAACAGAGCAGATGTCACAGGCAAATTTCTGGATAAAGTGTATGAAAGAGAAATTGAGCAGTGTGCAAAAGGTCTAGAGGGTAAAATTCTTAACCTGAGCAATGTCCACAATGAACCCTGTTGTACGTGCTTGCGTGACAACAGAAGAAGGAAATGTCTTCCTTACAGAAACGATACATCAGGAAAGGCACACACAGCAGAATATTTAAAAGAAGCAGCAGTAAAAGCTATACCAAACTGTGAAACAAAATTCAAATGTCTAGTATGCAGCTTGGTCACAGACAATGCTGCAACTGTGTCCAAGATGAGAAGAAATTATTTAGAAGAGAGTCCCAAGCTAATAACATACAGTTGCAGTGCTCATTTGATGCACCTCCTAGCCAAAGACTTCAGTGTTCCAGAAATAAAGGCTAATGTTGTTGAAATTGCAAAAAAATTCCCTAACAACCACTTTGCAGCTGCTGCTCTGAAAAAAGTGAGAGGAACCAAGCTAACTCTCCCACAAGATGTGCGATGGAACTCAGTAGTGGACTGTTTTGAGCACTATACCAAAAATTGGTCTAATATGACGACAGTTTGTGAACAAAATCATGAAAAAATAAATAGCCAAAGTTCTCAACATTGGGCTTCAGAGAAATGTGGTACCCTGAAGCCTATTTCTGTAGCCTTTGAACAAAATGCAGGGTAATAGCTGTTTTATTGCTGACACTGTTGAAATTTGGAAGGAACTGAGTGAGATCTTAAAAAGAAATATGCAATGACAGAGTTACATTACAAGCATTAAAAAAACGAATGGGACAAGCACTATCTCCAGCTCATTTTCTTGCAAATATTCTCAATACTTGGTACCAGGGTCAAACCTTAACTGCTGAAGAAGAGGAGTTGGCTATGACACGTACATCCAGCAATCATCCCTCCATAATGCCAACTATAATAAACTTCAGACCTAAGGGTGAACCATTCAATAAATGTACGTTTACTGATGATGTTTTAAAGAAAGTCACACCAGTGAACTGGTGCAAGTCACTTAAGCACTTGGATTCGGAGACTGTTGAAGTGATAATCTCACTTTTAACAGCAGTAGCTTCTTCTACCAGTATAGAAAAAATATTTTCTTCCTTTGGACTAATTCATTCCAAATTGAGAAATCGTTTGGGACCTGAACAAGAAGGAAAGCTTGCGTTTCTTTTCCAGATTATGAACAAACAGGAAAATGAAGATGAAGACGACTGAGTTAGCTGCAGAAGCCAATACTTTAAGTTTCTCATGTTGACCTGGCTGACACAGTCAATTTAATTTTTTTTTAATATTTCATTTAACTATTTTAGTTAACAATTTTAACTAAAACAAACCTGATTTTAAAATACTTGAATGTTTAACTAAATTTGAAAATTCATATGCTTGTTTTGTTAAAATATTATATGTTTGCCATTGAAGAAAAAAACCAAGGATACATAACACTGTTGTTTTAGTTAAATAAAACTATTTAAATGTCTGTCTGGTGATGTTCTCCTCCTAATACATCATGGCAAGAAAATCCTCCAAATATTAATGATTAACCTGTTGAATTGGAGATATTTATGAAGTCATTGGGAGGTGAACTATCTGCTTCAATTACCTTTGGTAAATAAAATAACCAATCATTCATTTTCTTAAAAGTTTTCAGAATAAATCACTTTAAAAATGTATAGTGTGTACCTTCTAAAAATGAAACCTACAAACTATCTGAGTTGTGAAGAATATGTATTAAGGTTATAATGACCAACAAGAATGCACTTTTACATTGAAATCCATGATTAAATCGAGTTCCTGACTAGTGATTTAAATCAAATACACCCTGTATATGAATCTAAAAAAATTACTCAAAAATTAATGTTTCAATGGTCCCAAACTGACAATTTACAGAATTATTTCACAAGAAATTTCAACTTTTCATTCTGATTTGGAACTTTAAAAAAAAAAATTGGAATTTCCCACAGAATAGAATTTCAAGATCCCAACCAATTCTAATCATAACTATTTGAACACTATATGCACAGCTCATAGAGTATAAAGCCTAGTAAATTTCTAAGAGCAATGAAAGATAGTTCAGTTTCCACATTAAACAAATATTTGCAAGTCTGATCCACAAAACACAACTTAACGTAAAAATTCAACAACAAAAGATAGCATACCAAAAATACTTATAGAAAGATTAGATTAATGATGTTTCCCAAAATAAATAACGAAGTGATAATGGGTTTGAGCGGTTTTTGTTTTTATTAAATTTTACAGGAAAAAAAATCTGCAGCACAATCAGAAAATACATTCTGGTAAAAAAAATACCTCCATGTAAATAATCACAAGAAGTGATCAATATTAGTGAGTAAAACAAAAGTTTTAGAAAAGTTTAAAATCTAACCGCCTTCTGTGATACCTGGATTTCAAAATTTCACGCTGGAAAGTTCTTCTGCTTCCTGAAGTACCATGAAGAAAAGATTATGTAGCTCTTAAGGCACACAAATAATTGTAGATTTTATGCCAGCAAGGTAATAGCCTAAATGAGGCTAGGGTTAGTGTGTCAATGGAGCAGGCTAGGTATTTAGCCCTCCAAAGAGTCATTCGGGGGGTAGGAGGGGATAAAGTAAATAAATTAGAGGACTTCAAACAATTCAACCAACACAGCACATATTCTGGATCGATAACCAGCCAGTAGCACCTTGTATACATTAACAAGTCATAGCGCATGAAAATGCTGCCGTGGGAACAATTATTGAATAGCAGGAGTAGACAGAAATAACCTGGAAATGTGTGCCCTTTTCATGGGGTTTACAATTAGTGCTGTAATTATCTTTTTTTTTTTTAATGCAAAAACAAGTAAAGGTAACTGATCACCATAAAACAGCAACCTTGCTAACTCGAGATTTAGTACAGAAAGCTTGTTTAAAATCACAACACAGCACAGAATAGCAAGGATCAAGTGTTAGTACATAACAGGTCAAAGTACTAAGAAGTTCACATTGTGCAACTCAGAGATTAGGGCAGATGGAGCACAGCATTATCTGGACTGAAGTGTTTGGTGCACAAAAGGTCCAAGGATTATAATGAGCCTCTAGTGGGTACTACAACATATGGAACAGAGATGCTGTTTAGATTGCGCTCTACATATAAATGTTATTTTGATTTCCTATGCTTGCCTGCACATTAGAAGACACTGTTTATCAAGCAGCCTGCAGAATCCCATCAAGTAATATGCAGAAAGCCCCAAGTTACAATATATTTGCACATCTAAGCACTTAAAAATTACTCACAGAAGTGCAATGGGAAGTATAGCAGTAAAAACACAGTGTTAGCAGTCATCCACAAAGGAAAGAAAATGACCCCTGATGTTCTTTTACAAGAAAACATCTGGGGGAGAAGAGGCAAGCAATCACAGCCTACACGTGAAACAACTACAAAACCAAAAATTGTATTAGTTTATTTTAAACAATCTGTTTCCTCCTCTCTTCTCCACTTAAATAGCTTGTTTAGGTCAAAAAACGAGTGACTATATTTACATTAGCTTGTAGCTTTTTATTTTATTTAAAGTTAATTTTGTAATGCGGTATTACACCACTGTGGGTTCGGCTCTGGGGTCTACAGTTTCAAGCTTACCAGAGTGAAAGTCACCTCTGCTACTTGCTTTAAATTTAGGCTATGTCTACACTTGCCAGTTTTAGCACAAAAAGTCAGGGTTTTGCGCAAAAACTATGGAAATCCAATGGAAATCCGTATTTTCAGCGCAAAAATAAAACGACCCCAACAAGAGTCTTTTTGCACTGATGTGCCAGTGAAGACTCTTGATTGCTTTTACCAGTCTAATTGCCCTCCGGAGCTGTCCTACAATGCAGAGCGGGAGCGGCTGCTCTTTGAAACTCAGCAGTCCTGTCTGCGCCCCTCCCCTTTAGCGCCTTTCTGACAGCCGGTGCTGTCACTGCTCCAGTACACAAAATAAATCATTATTGTGGAATGCTCCTGCTGCTTCCCACTATACAAACAGAGGCAGACGGACAGAATCTGTCTGAGTCTCCTCCTCCCCTTGCCCCAAGACTGGTTGCTTCCGGCGGCTGTCACAAACATACATCCATTCCTGCCATAATAATGATTTGCTTTGTATCCTGAAGCAGTGCTTAGTGGGATAGCTACCACAGTGCGCTCCTCTCATCTACTATGCAAGTGCTGCATATGTAAACATGCTTTGACACCTGTGGAAAACAATGTGAACACAAACCAGCACATTTCTTTTAGCACTTTTCTGTCACCGACAAAACTGTCAGCGAAAAAATTCTGCAAGCCTTAGAGTCTCTAGGAACACAAAGACCAAGTGACATTCACAAGGATACATTCACAAGTACAAGTGACATTCACAAAGACCAAGTGACATTCACAAGGATACATTCACAAGTACAAGGTTTAGTCTCTTTTACAAGTTTTATTAAAGTTACAATTAAAGTTATGAATATCCAAGCACATAGAAATTCTGTACAGACCTATGCACAAGTTAGAAATATAAATATACTCACATCTTTAACAGTAGTGTTAGGGTCTGATGGGTCTCTCATGGTTTGATCATCAGTAGACAGATGGTTCCTGCTGGAGTTTCCCATAGGGAGCTCAATTTTCCCACTCTGGGCACCCTCTTTTACAATGAAATTCTGACTATACCTGATTAGCATTTCTGCACTTGGTGCATTCTGCAGTTAGGGTATGTGTTAGAAAAATGTGATTACCAGGTATCTTGTAATTACTTTTACTGTTAATTTTTGCAGTATCACCCATTGGTACATCTCTTCCCGTAATCTTTGACCAAAGAAAAACCCAATGCCCTCTTACTTATGTCAAGCATTTCTTAGCTCCAAAGCCTAGTATGGCTAAGCTAAAATCTTTCAGGCCTCGGCCTGTAGGCCTTGAATTTCACTTAATTAGAAGGAATAATTATGTATTAGATATCTAACTACTGATCAATTTTATACTTCTAAAATCCTACCATTTAACTCTGTGTAACATACTAATATATATGACATTGCATGTATGCTAATCATAATCACACAATAAATGAACAAGAAACTAAAATCACTGACTACAATCTTATCTCCACAAACCAATGAAATGTCCGTTTTTTGGTCAGTTTATCATAAGAAAACTAATTTTGTGTGTGTCAATGTCACAGTGGAAGCATTCACATCCATGTGGTTTGAAAGGAAAAAAGGGAAAGGTTTCATAATACAAAGTAGAAAAGAAAAGAAAAGAAAAGAAAAGAAAAGAAAAGAAAAGAAAAGAAAAGAAAGTGATTTTGGTTTTGCTAAATGCTGTGAAACATAAAATCAAGTGGAAAACAGAAGTTTTCTGTTTTAAAGTATGACTGGTCCAACTTGCGAAACTAGTAAATTGTTATTCTAGTAGCTATAATGAATGAGATAAAACTCATTGTTAACCAGTTACCTTAGATGAAAAATGTTGTGGCCTCTTTACAACACTTTTTTTTAAGAAAGCTTGCCTGGTCACTCTATTAACCCCGGGTCACAGCTCCCAAAGGGAGGTCTTGCAGGTACCAAGCCTAGCTGGTTCTGCTGGGAAATCACAGTTGGTAAACATGGTGCTGTAGCATGAGACCAAGTCTCTTATAGGTGGAATCCCATGATTCTCCCAAAAATAAGTTAAGGCAATAGGCCTAACACCTAACAAGGGGTGCATTCAGAGGCATGAGAGAGGGGTTCAAGGTGCAGCTAGCCTTGCAACTGTTTCAGCAGAATTCTTAAAGTCCATTTATGTAACATTATAAAAATTCAGCAAATGGAAGACACCAGCCACCTTAAGGACTCAACATGGTCTAATCTCACAAAGACAAAACTTTGACCTTTTAATGGGTCTACAACACTATGCTGTAGCTATAGCATTTTACCAACCAGCCTCACTCAGTACACATGATGGGCAGTGCTCAATGAATGAGTCAGCTGCTCACTATTAGCCATAACAGACAGTTATCCTCAGTGGACCAGCTACTATAGGAAAAGTTCTGATTTACAAATAGATTTGACAGGTGTTGAACTCAGCTCCACAAGGTTCATGGGAGCAGCCATGTTCCAACCCTCACCTAGCAGCCTGCTGGCAATAGCTTACCTGGGACCCATGAAGCTCAGCCCCAGTGTGAGGCTCTGCCCCTGATGTCCAACTGGCAGAGTGCCAGCGCAGCTGATTGGGCCACTGGCCCTGCTTAAGCCAACAGCAGGAACAGGAAGCTGTCCAAACAACTGGGTTCCACCCTGCTCTTGACTGTATGTGCCTTTGGCTTCCTGCTCCTGCTTCCCCAGCTTGATTTCTTGGCATCCTGACTTGACTCTTGGTATTTGACTTGCAGTTCCAAACCTCCAGTTTCTCTCCTGCCTCTGACCCCACCAATATCCTGACCCATCCTGATTCTGATTCCTGCCTTGTGGTTCTGACTGCCCAATATCCTTACCCAGCCAATTCTTGACTCCTGTCTCATGACTGCGGACTCTGGCTCTGACCACTAGGTCTGGCTGCCCACAACCTGGCTGTGAGAGTGTGCCTAAATTGATGAGACTTAGACATACCCTTATAGGAAAAGCCTACACTGCAATTAAAATCCCACAGCTGGCCAACACCAGCTGACTCGGGCTTGTGGGATTCGAGCTAAGGCAGCGGTTCCCAAACTTGTTCCACCACTTGTGCAGGGAAAGCCCCTGGCGAGCCAGGCTGGTTTGTTTACCTGCCGCGTCCGCAGGTTCGGCCGATCGCGGCTCCCAGAGGTGGCGGTCACTGCTCCAGGCCAATGAGAGCTGCTAGAAGTGGCAGCCAATACATCCCTCAGCCTGCGCCACTTCTAGCAGCTCCCATTGGCCTGGAGCAGCGACCGCCACCTCTGGGAGCCGCGATCGGCCAAACCTGCGGACGCGGCAGATAAACAAACTGGCCCGGCCCGCCAGGGGCTTTCCCTGCACAAGCGTCAGAACAAGTTTGGGAACCACTGAGCTAAGGGGTTGTTTAATTGCAGTATAGATATTCAGGCTTGGGCTGGAGCCCACCTGTGAGGTGGGAGGGTCCCAGAGCTCAGGCTGCAGTCTAAGGCCCAACATCAACACCACAATTAAACAGCCCCTTAAACAGAGTCAGTTGGCATGGGCCAGTTGCAGGTGTCTAATTGCAGCATAGACATATCCATACAGAACTGAGCTCTTAGCCTACTTCTGTTAGAAAGGATCTTGTACAACCACTCAGTTATGCCTTCTGTAAAAGGAGATGAAGCTGATACTTGCCTCCCTCCTAGAGGAAGAGCATGAAGCCCTGCTCAATAATAAGGGCTATAATATTTCTGTGCACTTTAACACTAGTCAGCAGAAGAGATTAATCTAAAACTCATGGGGTGAAATCTTGGTCCTATTACCAAAACTCCTACTGACTACAATGGAGCCTGATTACACTCATAATTTGACTCCCAGCCAGTGCACTTTCTCCTGGGCCATTCTGATAAGAAGATGAGCAGAGACTACAGCAGCCAACCAGCCAAAAGGTTCTGTTTGGCTGTGTTGGTGTCATCAGGCATCTATACTAGGCCTTAATGAGCCAAAGTTATTTTATGCTTGTCCAGAGTGCCTCCATGTTAAACTCTAGTCGAACTCACAGGTCAGAATTGAGAATGGAATGTGTAAAAGCTTCTTATCAGTGCAACACTGGCACCAGGAGATAGTAAAAAGGGGCCTACTTGTATCTGGCTTAGGAGGAGGAGGAGGGGGGGAGGCAAAGTAATAAATCCAGAAGTAAACCAACCTAACAGCCTTGAAAAGTTACTAAGATAAATTGTTTGCTGTCAAAGATGATTTAACCTGTTTAGTGTAATCACTAACTATACAATGTGTCTACTATATGGGAGGGGACTAGAGGGTAGAAGGGGGGGTAGGTAGTGGGGGTAATAGAGATGACTAGCTGAAACCATGTATAAGAAGAGACACACAGCTTATGTCTGTGTGCTTGATTTGAGACGTGTGTGTCTCCGAGCATCCTGCTATTTGAGATCTCAAATAAACTTTTTCTGCATTCTCCACCTTGGTGTGTTTATTGAAGCAAAGCACACCGGGCAACGAACCACTGTTGCTGCCTCGAGCATTCTGTGCTGGCAACAGCTGCTTCAGGACAATGCAGAAGGCTCAGTGGACCATGATGGTATGTTCCATGCAACTGAAATGTTCACAAAATGAAGGCATAACCCTTTGTATGTTCTACTGTACATGTGCAAATAGTGATCTTCATAGTTAGGAACAACCAAATCTGGACATAGACTTTCCTGAGAATGGCAAAAGGCATCTCTCTCTGACCACAGGCATATTTCCCTGACAAATGACAAGTTCCTACTCCAAACCACAGAAGTACTAAAGCTGTTCAAAAGCAGTCAGAACTTCTTTTAATATTAGAAAAATCTGTCTATTTTTCAAGATACTCTTTCTTCAAACTGGTCGAACCATCTTTTGTTCAAACTTTCCATAACAATTCAATCTCACGTCAAGACCAAGCGTAAAAATACAACCTAAAAAGTTAAAGTCTGATAAAGTTATAAGCAACTGAAAACAGGTGGAAAGTTTATAATGGAAAGTGTTAGTTAGCCTTAATATTGGCATTGCTACTGTTACACCTGTTTTAAATCACAAAAGTTAGTTGAATATTAAAAATTAACTGTTGAACAAGTGAAAATCTCTAAATCAAAATTGTAAGCATGTTTTTCAATGAAGTAAACAGATACTCTATATTGCATCACTTCTCATATGAAGTGGAACAATGAGATAAGAAACCCTACAAAATATAAGGGAAGTAGACATCCCTAATTTTTCCCATATTAACATTATTTTAATCTAAATGTAAAACTAAACATCAAATGATTTTTGTTCTAGTCTATACTTTACTGGAATCTGCTCTCACACTGCATAATTTGAATTACTACAAGTCAACCAGCCTTCCATAACAGGCAGATTAATTTCCTATCATTATGAACTAAGGACAAGTCTTCTCAGTACAATCATGATACAGGAAAATCAACAGTAAAACTTTTAAAGTTATAACCTTGTCAAAGGAACAAGAACCCAAACTGGAGTTCTGGAAAAGCAAACAGATGAATATTATGATCTTTGCGACACCAGGCCAACTCTACAAAAAATATCACATTTCAGATCAAATCAACACAATGAACATTAGGCCTTGCCTGTCACTGATTCATTACTGAAAATACAATTCACTAAAGGATCAATTCTTCTGCTAAAGTAACATCACTGCATCCCATCCATGCAAAGACTGTCTGTCAGACCCACACATTCAGAAAGTAAATGGATCGGGTTGTGACTACTGACTGGGAGGAATTGCAAGCAACAAAGTAAGTCTAGGACAGGGGTTGGCAACCTTTCTGAAGTGGTGTGCTGAGTCTTCATTTATTCACTCTGATTTAAGGTTTTGTGTAATTCATTTTAGTGTTTTTAGAAGGTCTCTTTCTATAAGTCTATAATATATAACTAAACTATTGTTGTATGTAAAGTAAATAAGGTTTTAAAAATGTTTAAGAAGCTTAATGTAAAATTAAATTAAAATGCAGAGCCCCCCAGACCGGTGGCCAGGACCCGGGCAGTGTGAGTGCCACTGAAAATCAGCTCATGTGCTGCCTTCAGCACGCGTGCCATAGGTTGCCTACCCCGGTCTAGGACATGAATTTTACCCTGCTAGACAATCATCCATTTCTAAACAACCAGGTTTATCTTTGTGAGGGGGAAAACACAAGGAGAGAAAAAACAGAATTTCTAGTGAAGGTTACTCTCAGACTAGTTACCCTTTTTCTATTCTAAGCTGAGGTACTCGGGTGTTTTAAGCACAGCAAACCATTCCCAAGCACACATACATGCTAGGAAGAAAAAGCATAGCAAATCAACTAATTTTCTGCAACCACTGAGCCATGAAAAATGAGCTATGTATATTAACAGGATATTTTTATATATTATCTCTTTTTTAAAAAATAATCAATTTCAGCTTTCCATGCAAGTCAAAGAATTAATGTCCTGTGCATGCACACTTACTGGCCAAGCAAAGTTTAGCTTTCTCAGGCTCCAGGTTAGAATATTTTGGACTAAGCTGAGATCTATTTCCAAAATATAGAAAAATGTATAGCTTTAAAGATAGAGTAAGATAAATCTCTGTGTAGTTAATGAATGCATTCATAGACATCACTTTAAGTTACTTCAGTTTTAGAACAGGTTTAGATGAACAGCATGGCAGGTATGTCCTATTACACTTGATTTGATTGTTTTAATGTCATCCTTTAAGTTGATTCAAAACATACAAAATAGGTTAACAATTGGGCAAATGAATGTGAAGTGCCCCACTGTAAATGCCAGCAGCTGCTGTGTTTTGGCTTCAGATAGACATTGTAAATGATATGTTGCATCTCAATACATTAACTTTTAAAAATATATTTACATTAATGCATATAACAAACCTTTGATTTTTATCCACTCTTTACATGACTCTACTTCCCCTGTAAAACACTTCTCCTGCCCCCCCCTCCAAGTAGACTCCAAAAATTCAGCATTGTCACACAATTCGCCATTACTCAAATTTAGGCAAACCCAAAATGAAAGAAAAGCCAAATAGTGAATACTTCCCATTTATCTTTGCTTAAATAAAAATAAGTAAATATTCATGAAGCATAAATAATCCTTGCTAAAGAGAAAATGAAAGACTGCCATCTCAAAACATGAAAATCTCCAAAACAGACTTTTCCAGCACATTTTGCAACAGGGAACAAATCTTAGCATAACATGAGAGAGATGGGAAGTTTCTGAATTCTCCTGGGTTTATGGACAATTAATATCTGAGAAGATTAAAGCAAGCCTCTCTCCTGTACAAGTGGCCTACTGGGATCAATGTTTATGATAATTTAATAACTTAGTAAATGTTGTTACATTTATTTTAAAAATTGTACCAAAGGAAGAAAACAATGAATGATACTTAAGTTAGATGGCACTTTCCATTTTCAAAGCAGTTTACAAAAATTAACTAGTCCTCCCAGAACCTCTGTAATGAAGGAGTTGGGGTTTTTTAAATACTTTTTACCAACATTTTACAATGGGATAAACTTGAGGAATATAGAAGACTAAAGACAGAATCAGAATAAACTCACTAAAACATATTTGTCATGCACCATGCAACAAGATATCAAGGTACAAATTATTACTGTACATTATTTGCTAATGATGCCAAATTGACTGTCATACTATGGAACTCAGTGTTTCTGCAGATTAGTTTCTTAAGTCATAAGATTGTATCAAATTTTGATTTATTTTTTTTAATATTTCCTTTACTGTGACTCATTAAATTTTACCCTTGAACATTAGAGGGCAATGTGAGACTGCAATAGCAACTGCAGTGCATTCTGCATAGCGATATTTGCTGCCATATTGATTTTGAATCTGATATTCATGGCAAGACGCATGCTTTGCCAGTTGCCATAACCATTTCCTGACATTGAAGGATAAATGTACCTTGCTCAAGTCTAATAATTAGTAGTAACTATTCTTTAGGAAATGTATGATACTAACTTTGCAGAAAAACATATAACAGAATTTAAAGAGTCCAGAAGTTATGTCACTGACATTAGAAAGAAGGCAAAAGCAAAGAGCCATTGATTGTTATTTGTAAATTGTAAATATGTTAGATGGACAGCAAGCATTACTTTCACAAAGCAAGATACATTATCCTACTTCATAACATGGGAGATGTCGTATTCTCCTTCATATCAAAGAATCAGCATAACAGATCAGTGAGATTCCAGTTAAGAGTATTTGATCTTCTTGATGCAGATGACAGAATTTTGTGCATTTTTTGTGGAAATATATATAACTGTTAGAACTACACAATTTTCCAAATATTTTAGCTCCTCTAACGTGTATGCCAATCTATTCAAATCGGTTGTATTCTCAACTGATGGTACAGAGTCTTTTTTAAAAATAAACCAATTGTAAAACAAAGAAATACATGTCTGTACATCCAAGAATATTTTACTCTACAATGACTGAAATGAAGCTGTTTGATAACTAATTAACAGGAAGTTTTCATTGTTCAATTTATCTAATCATTATAATTCCTAATATGTATCCCGTGTAAATAAATATTATCAATTAATTTAGTTCTTGTAGCATTTAGAAAATTGACTTTCCAATTATGATAAATTTATCCTCAAAACAAAGGAAGAAATTGCTTAGAAACTAAAGACTCAGCCTGCCAAGTTTAAAAAAAAAAGGGGGAGGGGGGTGTCAAAACAGCCTCTATAAATAACATCAGTTAGTAGGGAAATGTAGTCTTCAGACACTAATTAGAATTTTCACTATGCTTAATAGGTCCTGAAGGATCTTATAATGCAATGCTGTCCATTTGACATATTGAAATATCTTTTTTAAGATGAAAACCCACTGTTGAACCAAAGGCAAACTAGAAGATATGGATATTTCAGAAACCAATTGAAGCCTCTTGCACATTAACTCCAGGGTCCTTACCAAACATCCCAAATCAAAATTCCAATTATGCTCAGAACAAAGGAGCTAGCTACTAGTTTTATCATTAAAAGACAATTTGAATATGAAGAGTTTAATATTTTTTTCATAACTGTTTATATCACTAGTTCTCAAACTTTTGTACTGGTGACCCCTTTCACATAGCAAGCCTCTCAATGTGACCCTCCCCCCCCTTATAAATTAAAAACACTTTTTTATATATTTAACACCATTATAAATGCTGGATGCAAAGGCTGACAGCTCATGACCCCCCATGTAATAACCTTGCAACCCCTTGAGGGGTCCCAACCCCCAGTTTGAGAACCCCTAGTCTATATACTATACAATGCTTAATATAGAGCTGGATATTTCTCACTTCTGCATATAATATGTAGTCATTTCTCCAACAGAATATTGTAAATTTCTTTAAATAACCATGTAAAAATTATGAGCAATGATTTAACATTTAAAAATTGAGTAAAATAACTTAAAAGATTGAAAATCTGATAATAACAGTAGTAGTTACGTTGTTTAGTTTTAAGGAATTACAGATGTTGGATGCAGGCTGGAGCAGCAAAGCTAATTCCAAAGCCTCTCATATCAGTCATTCTGCTATTTTATTCTGAAAATCCCTGTGAGGTTTCTTCTTTTCTTATTTTGCAAGCCTCTTTTATTCAAAGTCTAATTGCTATTTTTCTTTTCACATTCTAACTGTACAATATCAGAGGGATAGCCGTGTTAGTCTGGATCTGTAAAAGCAGCAAAGAATCCTGTGGCACCTTATAGACTAACAGACGTTTTGCAGCATGAGCTTTCGTGGGTGAATACCCACTTCTTCAGATGCAATATGTACAATAATGTACAATATTACATTTGTAAAATTTACTGCAGAGGAAACAAAAAATTACGAATAATTTATGCCACCACTACACCTAGGGACTGGCCCTCAACTCATGTAAACTGTCACAGGCCTATTACAATATATAGAGCAGCTGAGGATCTGCCCCCTTGTGTGCTTTGTTATTGCAGTAGCAAAAGAAGGATGCTTTGAAACTTTGTCACAGGCAACAATAAAAGGACTGAAGAATGTCATTACATGCACCTACATGGATCCTCCAGAAACAAAGGGTCTAAGTTTGAGTGAAATTCTCAAGGAAATAATAATAAGATGGGTGAACTAGAGTGCTTCATATTAAATGAAGATATTGATATAATAGGCATCTCATAAACTTGGTGGAATGAGGATAATCAATGGGACATAATAATACAGGGTACCAAATATATTGGAAGGACAGAACAGGTCATGCTGGTGGGGGAGTGGCACTATCTCTGAAAGAAAGGAAAGACTCAAATGAAGTAAAAATCTTAAATGAATCAAATTGTACCATAGAATCCCTATGGATAGTAATTCCACCCTGGAATAATAAAAATATAGCAATCGGGATATATTAATGATCACCTGACCAGGATGGTGATAGTGACTGTGAAATGCTCAAAGAAGTTAGAGAGAATATTAAAATTAAAAAATCAATAAAATGGAAAATACTATAGCAGCCCAACTCTGTAGCATTTAGTTTCAGAAAGGGGAACTACACAAAAAGAGGTTAGTTAAACAGAAATTAAAAGGTACAGCACAAAAAGTTTCAGAGTAGCAGCCGTGTTAGTCTGTATCCGCAAAAAGAACAGGAGTACTTGTGGCACCTTAAAGACTAACAAATTTATTTTAGCATGAGCTTTCGTGAGCTGCAGCTCACTTCGTCGGATGCATAGAATGGAACACACAGACAGGGGATATTTATACATACAGAGAACATGAAAAGGTGGAAGTATGCATACATACCAACAGGCAGAGTCTAATCAATTGAGATGAGCTATTGTTAGCAGGCGGAAAAAAAACTTTTTGAAGTGATAATTAAGATGGCCCATAGAAGGTGTGAGGAGAACTTAACATAGGGAAATAGATTCAATTGGTGTAATGACCCAACCATTCCCAGTCTTTGTTTAGGCCACAGTTAATAGTATCTAGTTTGCATATTAATTCAAGTTCAGCAGTTTCTCTTTGGAGTCTGTTTTTAAAGTTTTTTTGTTGCAAAATTGCCACCTTCAAGTTGGGTCATTACACCAATTGAATCTATTTACCTATGTTAAGTTCTCCTCACACCTTCTATGGGCCATCTTAATTATCACTTCAAAAAGATTTTTTTCCTCCTGCTAACGATAGCTCATCTCAATTGATTAGACTCTGCCTGTTGGTATGCATACTTCCACCTTTTCATGTTCTCTGTATGTATAAATATCCCCTGTCTGTGTGTTCCATTCTATGCATCCGAAGAAGTGAGCTGCAGCTCACGAAAGCTCATGCTAAAATAAATTTGTTAGTCTTTAAGGTGCCACAAGTACTCCTGTTCTTTTAGCACAAAAAGTGAAATCCCTGCAAGCTGCATGGAAACTTTTAAAGACACCATAACAGAGGCTCAACTTAAATGTATACCCTAAATTAAAAAACATAGTAAGAGAACCAAAAAAGTGCCACCATGGCTAAACAAAGTAAAAGCAGTGAGAGGCAAAAAGGCATCCTTTCAAAAGTGGAAGTTAAATCCTAGTGAGGAAAGTAGAAAGAAGCATAAACTCTAGCAAATGAGGTCTAAAAATATAATTAGGAAGGCCAAAAAAGGATTTGAAGAACTGCTAGCCAAAGACTCAAAAAGTAATAGCAAAAAGAATTTTAAGTACATCCGAAGCAGGAAGCCTGCTAAACATCAAGTGGAGCCACTGGATGATCGAGATGCTAAATGAGCACTCAAGGATGATAAGGCCATTGCGGAGAATCTAAATGAATTCTTTGCATCTGTCTTCACAGCTGAAGATGTGAGGGAGCTTCCCAATCTGAGCCATTCTTTTTAGGTGACAACTCTTAGGAACTGTCCCAGACTGAGGTGTCAGTAGAGTAGGTTTTGGAACAAACTGATAAACTAAACAGTAATAAGTCACCAGAACCAGATGGTATTCACCAAGAGTTCTGAAGGAGCTCAAATGTGAAACTGCAGAACTACTAACTGTAGTCTGTAACTTATCATTTAAATCAGCTTCTGTACCAAATGACTGAAGGATAGCTATTTTGATGTCCATTTTTAAAAAGGTCTCCCAGCAATTGAAGGTCAGTAAGCGTGACTTCAGTACCAGGCAAACTGGCTGAAACAAAATTGTCAGACACATAGATGAACATAATTTGTTGGGGAAGAGTCACAGGAGCCCCTTGTTAAAACATCCCCACCATGAAGGCCATTTTCCAATTAAAATAATGCTATTTCTGTATTGTTCCTCCAATGGTGGGTATTCTTAATGCTGCCTCCTCTACAGGTGGCAACTGTTCTGTCAGACTCCACTACTCTAATCAATGTCTCACTGAACCACAGCAAACAGAGAGAGCAGGATACCTCAAAATGACAGCATCTGGTCTCTTGCTTTCCCCTCCAACTCTGGCTTTAAACACTTACTTGATTTTTTTTTTGAGAGAGAGAGAAGTCAAACACGAAGAAGGAAACCTAACAGAGTAAGTGGCAGAGAAACTCAAAGGATGGGAGGGGTCCTGCTGTGACATAACAGCTACTAGAGACTTGCTCCTGTCAGCAAGGAGGGGGAGTCAGATTAATGGCAGGGTTGTTTTTTAAGTATATAGAACAATTCTGAAGTTCTCCCAGGGTTTTGTACTCTTTGGGATGTATTCTTAAAAATCCCACTTACAGGACTTTCTAGGAATTGGCCGTATACTCCAACAGGCTGCAGCAACACCACAACATGCTGTCAGGAAAGCAGGAGAGGACCTGCACAAAAATGTACTCTCAAACAAGAGCAGTATACCAGGGGTTCTCAAACTGGGGGGTCATGACTCCTCAAGGGGTCATGAGGTTATGTGGGAGATCACAAGCTGTCAGCCTCCACTCTAAACCCTGCTTTGCCTCCAGCATTTATAATGGTGTTAAACATATTTTAAAGTGTTTTTAATTTATAAAGGGGTTGGCACTTAGAGGCTCACTGTGGGAAAGGGGTCACCAGTACAAAAGTTTGAGAACCACTGCAGTATATCAAAGATCACAGGCAACATGCCACGCCGACCGCTACTGTATGATGCACTGTTGCACCTGTGTTCAGCCAGTGATTAGGATGAGCTGAGTCTCACCCCCTGCAGTGGTACACTTTGCAAGACTCGCCTCTTCCCGAAGGTGGCCCCAGACCAGACAGGCCGCGCTCTCCCAGTGTTCGCGGCAGACTAAACTTTCTAACAGGCTGTACAGGAGAAGAGGCCAGTTTGGCTCTGGTTGGACTCGGGCCTTAAGAAAGTTCTCCCGTGGCGTGTAGGGGGGAAATCACATCATAAAACCATTTGTCAAGACAATTTATTCTCAGGTCACCTTCTAAGCGGCGCCCTCGGTCCGCTCCCCTTCCCCGCTGCCAGTAACGTGTTCGCGCGCCGCTGCGGCTGTTATTTCAAGGCGCTTGCTAGTGCCTAGGGGCGAGGGCCAGGGCCGTTGGGCTACAGCCGCTCCCGGGTTTCCGCCGCGGCGAGCGCAGCTAAGGAGGGAGCAGCTTTTCCCGGGTTATTACTATAGCCGCAGCGCCACGCACCTCGCGGCCGCGGCCTCCTCCCCCTCCTGGGGCCCTTCCCCCACCGACTGTACCCACCCGAAAGCCCCCTCGGGGACTCCGCCCCCCATCTAAAGGGGAAAACGGCCCCCTCCCTGGCCGGCTTCCTGACCCCATCCCCCACACACGCTATGCGCGCCGCTGGCGGCTCAGTGTTCTGATCCCTCCCGCCTGCCGTCACTTTCTTCGCCCTCATCCCCGCCCGCCGCGCGGCGCCACTTACCGCAAGTTTTCAGCGCTCCCAGTTTGAACGAGCCACGGACGCGGCTGCAGGGACGCGCTCGTTACGTGCGCGTGACACGTGCCCTCCAGAGGGGTGGGGCCGCGGGGTTGGTGAACCGGCTCTCCTCGCTCACGTGACCAGCACTGCGGCGCGGGTGCTGGCGCTGCGCGGTAGCGGGAGAGGAGCGAGCAGGGCGCGCGGTGGAGGAGCCCCGCAGCACAAGGTGGGGCCAAAGGGCAGCCCCCACCTTCAGCTAACGCTGCATCCTGGGGCCGGCCGGCCCCACAGTTCCCCCCAACAGGAAACCGGCTGCAGCCAGCTGGCTCCTGGCCAGCGCAGCCGGGCAAATGCGTGGCGGTGTAAGCAGAGGCTTGTTGATCCTGCCACACGCTTTGGCACATGCTGTAGCAAACAGGACAGGCCCTTCCACTGCAGCATGCACCTGTGGAAAATATTTGGCTACAGGGGCTTTCGCTGACCTTGTCATTCAATTCCCATAACAGTGTTCACACAGAATGCTCTCCTCATGTTCCTATCCCTACCCCCCTGACAGTGCCCTAGCACGGCCAGCTGGCCAAACAGCTCAGGCTTACTGTGAAGCAGAATTCGGGGGTGGGTGTAGCAAGGGACCCAGCAGCACAGCCAGAGCTCTCTATGTTTGCATGTTACTTAGCTATTAGTGGTGGAGTGAATCACCACTGGCACTGTTCCTTTCCACATTTCAAAGGTATTTACCTTTTTGCAGGTGGCTCAGACCAAGTTTTGGCCTCTTACTAGTAGTAGTGTATGACACCTTTGTTTTAAGTTGTCACCACTTTTTTTTAATATAATAGTTCTTTTCTTCAGTAAACCTCCAAACACTTTGCAAGTATCATCCACATTTTACAGTTGTGCAAAGGAAGGAACAGGTAAGTGAAGTGGGTTGCTGGGAATAAAACCCAGGCAGTAGGGGCGTGTGCAAGGGGGGACAAGCAAGGGCATAGGCCCCTCAAATCAGTGGGGGCACAGAACTCTGCCAGGATGAGGAGCGTGAGCTCCAGCCAGACTAGGGTGGGAGATAACAGCTCCTCCAGCCCTGAGGAGATGGAGGAGGAGGAGGGGGTAAGAGAGCCACAGAAAGTTTCCCTCCAAAGGCAGCCAAATTTTTATTCCTGTGCACACCCCCAGAGCTGTAACAAGGAACTTTTGCGCCCGAGACAAGGGCCAGCTGCAGGCTCTTCGGCAGCAATTCAGCAGCGGGTCCCTGAGTCCCGCTCGGAGAAAAGGACCCGCCGCCGAATTGCCACCGAAGAAGGGGCAGCGGTAGAGCTGCTGCCGAAGCACCACCGATCGTGGTAGAGCTGCACCCCTCCGCTTTGCACACCCGAGGCAAGTGCCTCACTGGCCTCACCCTTGTTATGGCACTGCATACCCCTGCCAGGTAGTGGCAGTACTTGGAATAAAACCCAGGTCTCCAGAGTCCTCATCTAGTGTTTCTAGGGTTACCATGTGGCTAATATTTGACTGGCCTGCCTTGGGTTTTTTTAATTGATTTGCCAGTTGCCTGAGAAATAATCTGCCAGGGTATTTTCATGTGGGTCTAAATATTTGCATTACTATCACAATACACTGGGATATCTAATATTAAAAGTTTCTGTGTCCATCTAAAAGGTGCTGCAGTGTTCCTTCCCATTGCTGCAGTTTAAGCAGTAACAGATCAAAACTGTTGAAAATACAGCAGCTGCCTGCCCGAGAACAGGTGCATGTTTCTCTCTCTTATATGAGGGGTGCCTGTTTTCACCCAGGATTGTACATCAGGTTTGAGCCACTCCCTGCTGGCGCTTTGTTCATTGTTGGCAGTTGCCTGAATATCAATTAAAAGAAAGTTGAAAAAAAAAACATGCAAGTGCACACGTGTGTGTGCACACAACAGGATTCTGAGTCACAGGAGAGTGAGGAGACTTGTGATGTTAATATTAGCAATCTTATCTATATGTGTTATCTCTCTAGATACTATAAGTGGCTGTTAAAGCTGGGGAGGTTTCCAGAGTTGTCTTGTTGTTGGGGCGGCAGCAGGCTTGCCTCCCCTATTTCAACATTGTTTCTATTAAATAGCTGATATCAGTACTGTGACCTGCCTGAATTGTCAGATTATGAGGAAGACCTAAGCAACATACATTATACATAGATATGGATAGATATAGATATATATGCTAAAAATGAAGTGTGAGCACAGTTACTGCAGGAAGTACTGATCCTCCCCCCCCCACTTCCACAGCAGGAGTGCTGTCCATTAAAGAACCGTTGGAAGCTTTAAAACATAAAATGCAAGCCTCTCTGGAAAGCAAGTTTTAAATTCTTGATAATAAAGTGAAACCTTCTGTTTAATTTACCATGTGCTGGATAACAACGTTTCTAAAACTAAACCGGTTCTTTATTAAGAGAACTAGTTATAGCAGGGATTTGGCAACCTTTGGCACACAGCCCATCAGGGAAATCCACAGGCGGGTTGGGATGGTTTGTTTACTTGCAGCATCCACAGGTTCGACTGATTGCAGCCCCTACTAGCTGCGTTTACCGTTCCAGGCCTGAGGGATGTGCTGGTCACCGCTTCCCGCAGCCCCTGTTGGCCTGGAACAGCGAACCGCAGTCAGTGGGAGCTGCAATCGGCAAAACCTGCAGATGCTGCAGGTAAACAAACGTCCCGGCACACCAGCAGATTTCCCTGATGGGCCGCATTCCAAAAGTTGCCGATCCCTGGGTTATAGAGATGCTACAACTGCAGTTAGCATTCAAGCCAGGTGCACACAGACAAGCTCCCTGGTGCATCCTCCAAATCTTCCCTGCTACAGTCTGCGCTGCTCCCTCCAACTTCTATGCTGGTTGCTATATCTTTCCTTTCAACAATTATTGTGTTTTTTTATGCAAACATTTGGTGACATGCCCACTGTAGGGACATAACTTTACTGCCAGCCCCTTGCTGTCTGCTATGTCTCACAGTCTTTCAAATATGCTGGTCTTTGAAGCAGTCTCTTACTTCTTGTTTGTGTTATGGCTAATGGTGGGGAACTTGCATCCACCCTGTTGCTGTCTTCATTCTGTTGGATGGCATCCTGTTGGTTCTCTTTATTGCTCTTGAGCCACATTTTTTCTGACTCTCCTACATCAGGCCAAATGATGGCTGAGGGTTTTTCTAAGTCCTCCTGGCCTTGTCTGAGTATATCAGCTGTCTGCCAGTAGTACACCATTGTCCTCAGTTCCCTCTCCACCTGTGTCTGGAGAATGTAGCTTAGCTACCTTATATGACCTGTGTCCAGCTTCAGTTTGGATTGTTGCCTTTTGCCATTTCTTTGTGTGGCTATTTGATAGTTGGACCCAGACCTGTTCATCTGTGCATAGAAGCCTCAGGTCCTTGGCTCCTTTATTGTAGCGGGCTGCCTGCCTAGCTTGGCATTCTCTTAACTGTTTCTGTACCCTGTCCATTGCCAGGTAGGGATCCCTTCCTCAGTCTGTTTTCCTTTGTCATCAATCTCTTGCCTATCTTTACTGCTGACTCTGCCTTCTCAGTGGGTACCCAAGGGAAGATATCTTGTGTTCAAGTTTCCATTTAGTACTGAACCATTTTAATTCTGCTGTGATGTACTGTGGCCTATCGTCTGCACATAGCATGTCAGTTATGGCTAAGGCTACCTTTTAGTCACGGGTATTTTTAGTATAAGTCATGGACAGGTCACGGGCAGTAAACAGAAATTCACACCCTGTGCCCAGTCCATGACTTGTACTATATGCCCCAAAGTAAATCTTGTGGGGGAGGGGGGAGAGGACAGCCAGGGGTGCTGCAGGCATCGTGGGTAATTGAGGGGGGCCCAAGAACCCCAGCAGCCTGGGACCCCTGCTGGTGCTTGGGGTGGGGAGGGTTGGCAGGGCTAGTAGGCTCCCTACCTGGCTCCGTGCCTCCCCAGAAGCTGCAACATCCCCTCTCTCAGCTCCTAGGCTGAGGTAGGGTGACCAGACAGCAAATGTGAAAAATCGGGTCAGGGGGTGGGGGTGAGGGGGTAATAGGAGCCTATATAAGAAAAAGACCCCAAAATTGGGACTTTCCCTATAAAATCAGGACATTTGGTCACCCTTGGCAGAGGTGTGGCCAGGCAGCTCTGCACACTGCCTCTGTTTGCAGGCAACCTCCCTGCAGCTTCCATTGGCCATGGTTCCTGGCCAATGGGAGCTGCAGAGCCAGCGCTCAGGGCAGAGGCAGCACGCAGAACTGCCTGGCCATGCCTCTGCATAGGAGCTGAGGGAGGGGGATGTTGCCACTTCTAGGGAGCCCCCCAATCAGTGTTCCCTCTAATTTGTCCCACGCATGTGCGGAATGAATTTTATGTGCATCAATATGGAGGAGGTTTTAGAATTAATTGATAAACTTAACAGTAACAAGTCACCGGGACCAGATGGCATTCACCCAAGAGTTCTGAAAGAACTCAAATGTGAAATTGTGGAACTATTAACTATGGTTTGTAATCTGTCCTTTAAATCAGCTTCTATACCCAATGACTGGAAGATAGCTAATGTAATGCCAATATTTAAAAAGGGCTCTAGAGGTAATCCTAGCAATTACAGACCGGTAAATCCAACTTCAGTACCAGGCAAATTCGTTGAAACAATAGTAAAGAATAAAATTGTCAGACACATAGAAGAACATAAATTGTTGGGCAAAATCAACATGGGAAATCGTGTTTTACTAATCTATTAGAGTTCTTTGAAGGGGTCAACAAATGTGTGGACAAGGGGGATCCAGTGGAAATAGTGTACTTAAATTTCCAGAAAGCCTTTGACAAGGTCCCTCACCAAAGGCTCTTACATAAATTAAGTTGTCATGGGATAAGAGGGAAGATCCTTTCATGGATTGAGAACTGGTTAAAAGACAGGGAACAAAGGATAGGAATAAATGGTAAATTTTCAGAATGGAGGGGGTAACTAGTGGTCTTCCCCAAGGATCAATCCTAGGACCAGTCCTATTCAACTTATTCATAAATGATCTGGAGAAAGGGGGAAACAGTGAGGTGGCAAAGTTTGCAGATGATACTAAACTGCTCAAGATAGTTAAGACCAAAGCAGACTGTGAAGAACGTCAGAAAGATCTCAAAAAACTAAGTGATTGGGCAACAAAATGGCAAATGAAATTTAATGTGGATAAATGTAAAGTAATGCACATTGGAAAAAATAACCTCAACCATACATACAATATGATGGGGGCTAATTTACCTACAGCGAACCAGGAAAAAGATCTTGGAGTCATCGTGGATAGTTCTCTAAAGATTTCCATGCAGTGTGCAGCGGCAGTCAAAAAAGCAAACATCATTAGGAATCGTTTAAAAAAGGGATAGAGAATAAGACGGAGAATATCTTATTGCCCTTATATAAATCCATGGTACGCCCACATCTTGAATATTGCGTACAGATGTGATCTCCTCATCTCAAAAAAGATATACTGGCATTAGAAAAGGTTCAGAGAAGGGCAACTAAAATGATTAGGGCTTTAGAACAGGTCCCATATGAGGAGAGATTAAAGAGGCTAGGACTTTTCATCTTGGAAAAGAGGAGACTAAGGGGGGATATGATAGAGGTATATAAAATCATGAGTGGTGTGGAGAAAGTGAATAAGGAAAAGTTATTTACTTGTTCCCATAATATAAGAACTAGGGGCCACCAAATGACATTAATGGGCAGCAGGTTTAAAACAAATAAAAGGATGTTCTTCTTCACACAGTGCACAGTCAACCTGTGGAACTCGTTGCCTGAGGAGGTTGTGAAGGCTAGGACTATAACAGGGTTTAAAAGAGAGCTAGATAAATTCATGGAGGTTAAGTCCATTAATGGCTATTAGCCAGAATGGGTAAGGAATGGTGTCTCTAGCCTCTGTGTCAGAGGATGGAGATGGATGGCAGGAGAGAGATCACTTCATGATCACTGTTAGGTTCACTCACTCTGGGACACGTGCCATTGGTCAGTGTCGGTAGACAGGATACTGGGCTAGATGAACCTTTGGTTTGACCCAGTATGGCCATTCTTGTGGAAGTGATGTGTGACATCACCTCCATATTGGTGCACATAACAAAATTAATAGTGGGAGGGGGCTCAGGGCTGGGGCAGAGGATTTGAGTGGGGGGGGTGAGGGCTTTGGGGTGGGGCTGGGGATGAGGGGTTTGGGGTGCAGGATGCCCCAGGGTTACAGTGGGGAGAGAGGACTCCCCCAGTTCTCTCTCCCTGCAGCAGCACCTGAGCCCAGAGCCCTCACCCCATCCCGTGTCCCAACCCCCTCCCACACCCAAACTCCTGCTGCTGCTGAGGGAGGGGGACATTGTGGCCTGAGACTGCCCCAGCAGCAGCCTGTGCGACTGGCCCAGTGGCTGCCTGAGCTGCTCAGGTGGCCCTCTGGCCGGGTGCACCAGTTGCTGCAGAAGTCACAGAGGTCATGGAACATCATGACTTCCTGTGACAAATGCGCAGCCTTAGTTATGGTGTACCTTGCAAAATGTGCCTAAAGTTTTCTTGCCTGAATGTCTGGTAGATAGACTACTCCAGTCTCTGGGAGGTGCTAATCTACTGTGACCAGGTAGTTCCTGTCAGGTAAACAGGTCTGTTCCAACCTTTTTCCAGAGTCACGTTGAGATTCCATATGGTTGTAGAGTCTCCTGTTGTCAATCACTATGCCCTTTTCACACCTAACACAGTTCCATGTATGCTGTTATGGCACATTCATGCCTGACCAGGAGACACAATTCAGGGAGCGTTTTATTGCCGGTGGCTGGAACCTTGGCTGGCAGGACCTGGCGGACAGAACCCCAGACTGGCGGCGGGCTGAGCCGCTCAGCTCGCTGCCGGTCTGGGGTTCGGTCCGCAGGTGTAGTGTATTAAATTTCTCCCCGTAGGAAAGTGCTACTTGTGGAGCACCAGGACTGGCAGCCATAAGTAGTACACCATAAGTAGTACATTCCTACCGGGAGAAATTTAATACACCACCCTCGGGTAGGGAAGGCTGTGCCTCCCCAAAAAGCCCACCCCCTATCCACCCCCTCCCACTTCCCACCCCCTGACTGCCCCCCTCATAACCCCTGACCTATCAACCCCCCCTGCTCCTTGTCCCCTGACCACCCCCTCCAGGGACCCCCTGCCCCCTGACTTTCCCCCCTCAGAACTCCCCACCCATCCAACCCCCCCTGCTCCTTGTCCCCTGACCACCCCCTCCTGGGACCCCCTGACTCCCCCCCTCAGAACTCCCCACCCATCCAACCTCCCCTGCTCCTTGTCCCCTGACCACCCCCTCCTGGGACCCCCTGCCCCCTGACTCCCCCCCTTAGAACTCCCCACCCACCCAGCCCGCCTGCTCCTTGTCTCCTGACCGCCCCCTCCCGGGACCCCCGACCCCTATCCGCCCCCCGGGACCTCACCCCCCATGCAAGCCCCCCTGCTCCCTGTCCCCTGACTGCCCCGACCCCTATCCACACCCCCAACCCCTGACAGGCCCCCCAGGACTCCTAAGCCTATCCAACCACCCCTGTTCCCCGTCCCCTTACCATGCCGTTCAGAGCATCAGGACTGGGAGCTGTAAGTAGTACACCGTAAGTAGCATATTCCTATGGGGAGCAATTTAATACACTACACCCAGCCCCGCTCAGGCTGCTGATGGTCTGGAGTTCTCAAAATATGTTCTCACACCCCTTATCAAAAATTACACTACAATTAGCTTAAAAACTTGAAAACTTAAAAACTTTGTATATGACAGTAATGGTTAAAAATGTATAATGTTAATAAATACATAGGTTTGATGAAACAAAGTAGTTGTACTTATGTGCCTGTGCTTAATTTGTGTTCGATGATTTACCTTCTAAAAAAATCTCGCATGTCTCGCACCCCCAGAAAAGGCATCTTGCATCCCTAGGGGGTGCATGCATCCCAGGTTAAGAACCACTGCACTAAACTGATAAGAACTTCATTTTAATTTAATTTTAAATTAAGCTTCTTAAACATTTTAAAAACCTTGTTTACATACAACAATAGTTTAGTTATATAATATAGACTTATAGAGAGAGACCTTCTAAAAACATTAAAATGTATTACTGGCATGCGAAACCTTAAATTAGAGTGAATAAATGAAGACTTGGCACACCACTTCTGAAAGGCTGCTGACCCCTGCACTAGACTGACCATTACCACCATGTTTCATATGCCACATGCTGCGTAACAACATGAGAGGACTCCATGTTTCTAAACCTAAACTGGCTCTTTATTAAGAAAGCTATTTACTGAGCTGCTGTGCACACAGATTGGCATCCTGGTGCTTCCTCTAACCTCTTCCCTTCTGCAATCTGTGTTCTTCCTTCCAAGTTCCACACAGGTTGTGTTGCTGCAGTTTTGTCACTTAAGATCTCCACAAAGGATGTTCTATGGTGAAAAATTGGAGACTTGTTTACAGTGTCTGGAGGCATGGGAAGGAAGAAATACCAAGAGACAAGATGGTGATAGACTCAGGATTTTGAAGGGTTTTGTAAAACCAAAACTGAGACCATGTCAGCATATACAACAACTTGAAAATTAGGTGACACCTGCAAATCTTGGACTCCTATGAATTCTAGAAGCATCTGTGTGTGTGTCTCCTAACCAAGTTAGGGTGTTTGGTCAGGCAGGTATGTATAATTTGTAAAATAAGTTGCTCAACTTTTAATAATATTTAAAACACTTCAGTAAGCACATTAAACTTTGAATACTTTTCAGATATTTAATAATCAATCCTTACAACACTCCATTGAGGTAGGTAAGCATTAATGTCCCAATTTTACAGAGGGGGAAATGAAGGTAGAGAAGGTAAGTAAGTTACCTAAAGCCTCAGAGGAATCAAAGTAAAGTGTTTGGGATCAGAAGTCAGGAGTCTGATTATTCTGACAATTGCATGGGAGTCCTTGTGTTCTAAACATAGCTCTGACACTGACTCTGCTGTAGTCCTGAGTCCCAGTCTTGTGCTCATTTCCCTAAGCCATACTATCTTGCCTTCAAATTTTAAAAAAGCTTAATACTTGTGTTTTACTTAAACCATTAAATATAAGCATTTGTGATTTTCTTCTGTTGTATTTCTCCACTTTTCCCTTTCCTCTCCATTCTTCATGTTCTTTTCCCCATCTACACCTTGCTTTTCCTCCTCAACTATCTTCCTGTTTTGTTCTTCATCACTATTTAAATCTTCCACATTTTCCTTTCTTCCAATCACTGTCTACCAATTGGTATCTTTTTATCATTTATTTATCTAGATATTGACAAAACATGAAATAAAAACCAGATGTATTTTTGAATTTTTTTCTTTACAATTACTTACAAGCTTAAACAGAGAGGGGGAAGAATTGCAGTAAAAATCTCCTCTTCCTTCTTTGAGAAACTGTTTTCTGAAGCCAGACCGAAAGAGGAAGTCAGTTTGATATAGAGAGAGAGAAATTTACCTTAGGAAGTGAAGATGAACATCAGAGGAAGAAAAAGTGAGGATGAGTAAAGAAAAGGAAAAACTCCAACAACTGGATAATTGACAGAGGAAAACATAAGTTTGTATATTTGGGATACAGTAGGTTTGGGGATAATATTTTCCTTAGATATCAAATATCAGAACATATAGGGCTTGAGTAGTGCTTCTATATTTTCATTCTACAGAGCACTTGGCATGAGACATTCTCATAGAGACCCAGCTGTCCTCTCAACATCCTAATTCTCCATGCTTGGCTCTCAGATTTCATTCCACCAACCACTCTAACTGCACCAACACAGCAGAATTTCAAAGTTGCTGAGCTAGAGAATTAGCATAGCAGAAAATTTCAACAGGGCACCTTTCATCCCCATCTGCTCCAGAAACCTCTCAGACTCTCTCCATTGAGTAGCAACTTCGTATGATTTATTTACATTCCCATCACCAATACAATCCCATGCAGCAGTATTATATATAGTGCTTTAACCCTTTCCTGCCAGGCCAGGGAGAAACAGAGGGTTCCCATCCTTGAGAGGTCTGAATACATTGGGCTCAGCTACCCCTGCTTACTCCCTCTCTCTCCCTTGTACTTCTTTCCTGTGTCCTCCTTATACCCCTCAGCTCATGGACTAACTGGCTTATCCAGCCTGATCAGCCAATTAGCTTGCACATCCCCAATCATCCTTCTCCAGGAAGCTGATTGATGCCTCAGTGGCTCACCTGCTAGCTTCCAGCCCTCTTTCACAGATTAATTTAAACACATACATGCTTTCTGGAGCTATCCCACATGCAGTGTTTGTGGTAAATGGACTGTGTTTAACAGCAAGCAATTAGAATTGCATTAAATTTCCATTATGAATGCTCAAACCTGTATGTTTTATTTGGGGGTGGGGCAGGGAGAAGAGGCATTGCTGTGAAAATAATACTCAAAGATTTGGGAATGTCATAGACAGCCGGACATCCTTTCTCCCAAATTCCCAATATGCCCTGTTTCTTGACACACTTTACCCTTACAGTAGTTATGACAGTGCCCTGGAAACTCCCTTCCTCACCAGACATTTTCAGGGCAGCAAATCAGCACATTTCCCGCACCTGGAATATTCAGAAGCTGATTTACTCCTTGCAATTTTAATTTTGGGAAAGAGCCAAAAAAACAAGCCTCAACACTTACTGTCAAGTGAGTGGGCCACCTATGAACCTTCTTCATTCAATAGGTGTAGAACAGGTCAACCCACTGTAGCCTTCTTCCTGTAAATGTGTGGTACAGAGTTGGGTGAAAAACAATTTTTTTTTATTCATTTGGCTCACAACTAAATATTTCATTTACATTTCAACCACATAAAGGGTTTTGATTTTTTAATAGTTAACAAATTTAAAACAAAAAGTAACTTCAAAACCAAAAAATCTAGATGTTTCATTTTGACACTTTCTTAAGAAACATTGTGAGTTTTTTGGAATTTTTGTGGGGGAGGGTTTTCTACATGAATAATTTGGTGAAGCTGAAATGTTCATGAAATGTTTTGGTGTTGCCAAACCTGATTTTTCACCATAAAACTTTCACCCCACTCCCCCCAAAAATTCACCCAGCACTACTGAAAATAGCATTTAGTGTCTTCCTGCTGCTAAATGGAATATGAAGGGGAAGCCAACCTCCCTAAAGATATTTACAAAAGAGAATACTCTTACCTTGCCCATTCTCAAAGTGAGGGAGGAGGAAAGAAGAAACACACAAAGGCTAATCAGCTGCATCCCTAAGGGCAAAATTTTCAAAAGTGATGAGTGATTTTGCATGCTTCAGTTTTTGAGTGCCTGGCTTGAAACATCTCAAAAGGGCCTAATTTTCAGAAGATATTAAGAACTCAAAAAATCAGCTGAAAAATCAGTCCCCTTGATGGCATCTCAATTTGGATACCCTAAATAACAAGCATATTTGAAAATCTTGGCCTAAGTTGTAAGGTGGGGTGCAATTCACTGGTTCTGTAATGGAACTAAGCAACATCACTACATTTACTGGGAATCTTAGAAGTTTCAGTCGAATGCAGTTTGAAATAGTCCATCCATTAAATTCCAAAGCTCAGGAGCCTATTATCTCATCAGTTGTGCACATACAACTCCCATTGAAGTCAATGGGAGTGGTGTGTGTGTGTAACTGCCAGAATAATCAGGCCCCAGGGTCTTACTTGGAAATGTCAACTAACTAATTATTAGCAACACTTCTGATACCATTATAATCCAGTGTAAAAAACTTGCTTCCTTTAGAAAAGCAAAATCTGAGGTCTGATGTAGCTAGTTCTAACAATTTGTCTTTTTTCAGTTTCCTGTCATCGAGAGACATCATATAAATGTAAAACTTAGTGAAATCATAAAAGCACTCACTCCAAAACCTAGAATCTTTTATGGAAGTGGCATGATGATAATTCAATGATATTTGAAATCATTGCTGAAGGCTGTGGGGCAATTTTACTTCTGAAAGGAAAATGAGTTTAAGGACTCAACAGGAGGCAACATACTGTACATTGTGTGTTTTCTCTGTAGTGGTAACTAGACTGTCACTTAGGCCTATTGATGTGGATCACACCATAAATCAGAGAATCCTTTTAGCTTTTTCACTTCACTCTGACAGAATGCAAGGAACTGTAAAAGCCCTTGACATTTCCTTTTACATTCATAGGCAGGCTGTCTAAAACATCAAGGATGAAATTTATCAGGGGTGTAGAGGTTCTCTTTTTTTTTTAAATTAAAGTTGGTGTTCCCATGGTGTGTTTTGTTGAGTATTGGTAGAATGTACATATAAAATATGACATCAACCATGCCCACATATAGTGAAAGACATCCAGCATTGCACTGCAGAATTGCAAAATGTGTGGGTATATAAATCCTGACTAAAGGCAGACATCAGCCCTACATAGTCTAGTCCTGCTTCACAACTGAACTCAGAATGAAACAAAATGTTTTTGTCTCATCTAAGAGAAGCACATTGTATTCACGCATTATTAGGACTAACACATAATGTACAAGATACTCTCTAGTATAGTTTTTGAAGACATTTGATATTCATTCAAAAATCTGAGAAAGCTTGAACGAATTCTTGTGTGACACCCAAAATCATAACTCCAACCAGGGATGCAATGGCAGGGAGGGAAGGCTGGGGGACTCAGCCTTCACCCCGCTAAGTCTCTGACTCAAGCTGGAAATTTGACTCAGTGTGACACACTGTACCCCATGTTCACCACTTTTATATGGCTATGATATATTTTGTATGAAGCATGCATTGTGAGGTATCATTTCAAAGCTCATAATCTGCTGGACATCATTATCCTGTTAAAATATGTGTAACAACACTGTGTGTAAAGCTATCATATTTTACTATATGTGTTATTGAAATATGTTGCGATTCTGGGGAATGTCCATAGACTAGCTCCTCAGAGACAACAAAGGACTGAGCACAGGTGTTAGAAAACTATTAACTGCTGAAACAACCATTCGCCACCAGGGAAGACTGTAAACAAAAAATGTACATGTCATCTTTGAGACTGCTCAAACTTCATATATGCAGAAGGTGTAAGCAAGTAATTTTTAATTCACCTAAAAGACATTTTGCATCTTACGTACACAGGACTGTTTTGTCTACACCCCAGCTGGGGGTAATCCTCAAAGAGGAGGAAAAGGTATAAGAACGGATAATTCACAATACACAAATTACCTCTTCTCCTCACCCCCATCTCTGCTCATAGCAACTACAAACATGAAAGAACAAAGGAAGCTTTTGGAACTAGGGGAAGGCTCTCCCGCTAGCACAGACTGCTGTAGGCTTTTGGGTGAGGAACCCCATCCCCCTCCTTTTTTATGTTTTTTTTTCAAGATCACTTAGCGTGGCAAAGTTTAAGAATTAGCTTCCATGTTTATCCTTTTGTTTATTTTGCAACCAATTCTGACCTTTATGCCTCACCACTTATGATCACTTAAAATCTGTCTTTTTCTAATTAATACACTTATTTTATTAGTTTATCTAAACGAGTGTGTTTGATTGAAGTGTGTGGGAAACCTCCACTTGAGACAAGAAGACTGGTGCATATTCATTACCCATTGTAGGAATGATAAGCTATTTATGTGTTTGTATGGTCCAGTGGGCTACTGAATGGTACAAAACACATTTCTTGGGGGCGGGTAAGGCTGGGACTGAGGGATATGTGGGTGTTGTCCTATATGTGATACATGGATGGCTGGGCACAGCATTCTTATACTCATCTAAGAGTGACTTTGCCTGCTGGCAGTTGTGAGCAGAGCGTGGAGGGGTTTGTTGTTCACTAGCAAAGCAGTGTAAAAGGCATCCCAGGCTGAAGAGCTGAGGGGACACATCAGTTCAGGTTGCACCTGGGGAATGTCACACTTGCCTTCACCTCTCTTAGAACATAGGGAGAACCAAACCAAATTTGAGTGGTGCTGCGACTCTTTGCACCTCCTTGCCTCCCCCCATGTTTGCAGTCCTCCTGGCACCCAGGGGAACCAGGTACTCCTAGCCCTCAGGGAGAAGTGGAGTGGGCAGGGGTGGACTGGGAACCATCAGTCCCCAGGAGGATGGGACGATTGGATCCAGGCTTTTATCAGTTCCTGGGGAAGTAAAGAGACAGAAGGAGGATGGGGTCTGGGACTCCCAGAACTAGCCTCTCCCCTGGTGGGGATGCTTCTCTTCAGCCTGACTGCCTCTCTGGGTACGAGCTCAGGTCTGAGTGTGAGGCAGGGAGATCACAGGGCTAGGCGCAGGGCAATGTGAGTGGAAGAGCACAGGGCTAGGTATGGAGCAACAAAGGAGGAGGAGAAAGAGTGTGCGTGCGCACACAGGAGGGAGAGCGTGCAGCTGGGTGCAAAGGCAGAATGAGAGCACTCAGAACTGGGTATGGGGGAGTGGCACAGGGAAAAGAGCTGGATAAGGCACCCCTCCTTAGGAAAATTCTCATTTCACCCTGGATCCATCAGTTATTAAGAGAGAGAATCAAATACATACTGACTTTGCCTACGTTTCTCACAAATGCAGTTACCATGGCAATTCTGATGAAACCAATTTAGTTCCTGAAAGTTTCAACTTTCTACTTTCATTTTACAGTTCAAATGCTTTGTTTAAATTGTCTAAATAGCATGCCATCTGGAAAAATAAAAACCATTTTTGTTCAGTTTTTACTGGCTTTAATTCATTAATGCATATTTGTTTGCACCTAGCATAGTGACTCCTAAGTGCTCAGAATACATTACACAGTACCTGTTGCATAAGGCTCCAATCCAGCATTTTCCTTGCCTTAACAAGGAACACAGGACTGGGGCTTATGTCTAATACATATGCGAACACCAGGTTTTGTGCATTTCATTTAGACATTTACTGGTTTTGGATATTTTTATAAGCTACCATAACAACCTTCCCCTTATTTTTAAATCATGTTTTCAGAATATTAGCTTATGAGGATTTGCATGTTTTCTGTTTTAACTTCCTTTGTATGGATACTTTTGATTTGTTCTCCTGAGAAGTCAAGTTATCTTGGTTAATGAACTAGCAAGTTTGAATTAATGAACAAAGACATTGAGATTTGCCATTATCCTTTCAAATTTTAGCCCCAAACTGCCACTTTAGTAATCTAAATCCCATTTTAGGCCCCGTTGGCATTCACAAAACCCCTGCTGAGCTACTGCCTAACCCTGCATGTGCCTAAACTCACTGAGGCTTTGGCTACACTTACACTTCAAAGCGCTGCCGCGGCAGCGCAGCCGCGCTTTGAAGCACTAAGTGTAATCAAAGCGCCACAGCGCTGGGAGAGAGCTCTCCCAGCGCTGTCCGTACTCCACCTCCCTGTGGGGAATAACGGACAGCGCTGGGGCTTTGACCACACTGGCGCTTTGTAGCGCCGCAATTTGCAGCGCTGGAGAGGGTGTGTTTTCACACCCTGCTGCAGCGCTGCAAATTTGTAAGTGTAGCCAAGCCCTCAGTGAGTAAGGTTTGAAATAAAAGTGCCCTCTGTGCCTATTTTTCTGACTTTGGGCATATGCACTATGGCCTCACTCTAGATGCCCCAACTCCTAAGCCCCAGTTGTGATCCACAAACCAGGGAAGAATAGATGCTCCTTTGCCTATGTCACATTTGGGGCCCGATCTGGTAGATATGCTCAGAGGCCATCTTGCTCCACAGAAAACAGCTAGAGAAGGAGGGCATCCGTCATAACTTTTAGCCTAGCAGATAGAGTACTCACCTGGCTGTAGGTGTCAGGCACTGCTTCCAATAATCAGGCCTAGTGGTTGGAGCATGGGTCACAGCTAGAGGTAGGATTGGGCCTGGGCCAAGGGTGGTCCTGGAATCGAGGTCTGGGGACTCTGTGATCAGAGTCCATAGAAAAATGCAAATCAGAACCATGCAGGCCAGAGGTCTAAGCGAGGTGGTCAGAGTTCAAAGACAAGTCAAGTCTATACCGAAGCTGTAGTCCAGATATGTGCCAAAGGTTGAAACTGGACAGTCAGAGTCTGAGGGATTGGGTGGGGGCGGAGCACAGGGGGATCAGGAGGCAAGGCTGGAGTGGGTTGCCAATGAGGTTGGAGCAAGGCTAGTGTAGGGCAAGGACAATACTGGCGTAAAGGAAAAGAAAGGCAAAACTGAGGCTGAGGCAAGGGCAAGCTGTGAATCTCTGGAGTCTGATGCAGTGCAAGGCAGCAGATTGCCTGATTAGATAGCACTGTTGCTCAGGCTGATCTGCAACTCTGCTGGGGTTGTGGAAATAGCTGACCCAAGCTCTGCTCAGTGATAGGCTGGTCCTGCATGCCTGAGGGCTGACTTACTACGGCAGCTGAGTGAACAACCCTGGTTTGGCTGTGAGTTTGCTTCACAGTAGGAGAACCCAGTTCAAGCCTCCCCGACCCCCAGCTGTCTGATGGGGAGAAAGGATTTGAGCAGGGGGCTCCCACCCCTCAAGAAAGTGCGCTAACCACTGAGCTATGGACTATTTTGATGTGGGGCTTCCTCAGTCTCTCCTGTTGAAGCTATTCCACTTTGTATAAATAATTAGAGCAGGGGGACTCGACTCTGGGTTTCCTACATCCTGAGTGAGTACCCTGCCCAGAGTCAGTCTGACACTCTCTCTAGCCCAATGCCTGTTTAAATATTTGTTCACAGCAGTACAGGGATCCAGAGAAAGAAATAGCCTGCTGCTTGGTCCCAGGCTTGCATGGAGTTTCCTGCGCGCCACTGTCCCCTTCCCTCAGGGCATGCTGGGAACTGCAGCTGCCAGGGATCCTCTAGCTCCCTCCCGCCCCCAGCAGTGTCTTCTGTGTGTGATCTGGACTCTGCTGGGTCCAGCAGCCCCTAGTGGTGGCCAGCAGCTCTGCAGCCCATTTCTGTCAGGGGGAAAGGAAATTCTGTGCACATGTTAATTTCTGCAAAATTCTGCATTGCGCAGTTACACAGAATTCCCCCAGGAGTAACATTTTTTATCAGTGACCAGGAAGAAAAGAGAAGGTTACTCACCCTGCACAATAACTGAGATTATTCAACATGGTTGTTCCTGTCGGTGCTCCAATTTACATAAGAACATAAGTTCTCTGCACTTGTAATCGCAGATTTTTAGTAGCGGTACCTGGTTGGGCTGCACATGTTCTGTCCCCATCTCACGCTGCCTATGGCGGTTACAAAGCAATGCGCGACCAACCCTCCTCCCATCCATCAGTTCCTTCTCTATTGCAGAGTCTCTAGTATGAAAAGTCCAAAGTAGAAGGGAGGAAGGAGGGTACTGGAACAAGCATCTCGAAGTACCTCAGTTACTGCAAAGGGTTAGTAACCTTCGTTTCTTCTTCAAGGTCTGTCCCAGAGGGTGCTCCACTTTAGGTGACACTAGAGCAGTGCCCCTCAGTGGAAGGGAAGGGCTCTTGAGTTGCAGTCATGGCAGATGATAAAACCGCAAGTCCCAGTATAGTGTCTGATGTCACGTGCTGCTCTATGGTATTGTGCAGTGTGAATGTATAGGAAGAGATCCAGGTTGCTGCTCTGCAAATGTCCACAATGGGCACATTATTGAGGAAAGCTATCAGTGTAGAAAAAGCTCTGGTGGAGTGTGTGGGTGTCCCTGGTGAGGTTTGTATCTGTTGATGATGATAGCAAAAGTCAGTGCAGTCAGAGATCCATTTTGACAGCGTTTGTTTGGATATAGCATCTCCCTTAGATCATTCTGTGATGGAAAGAAATAACTTTGGTGACTTTCTGAAAGACTTTGTCCTTTCAATGTAAAGGCTAGCGGCCTTCAGACATCCAGGGTATGAAGCATTGCTTCTTGTTTGTTCCCATGAGGTTTTGGGAAGAATGATGGTAGATGGATGGGTGGATTCAAATGAAATGACAAAACTATTTTTAGGTAGGAACTTGGGGTGCAGTCATAGGGTAACTTTGTTTTTGAAAAATATTGTGTATGGGGGATGTGCCCCCAGTTCTCCCACTCATCGGACAGATAGCGAGAAGTGTTGAAGTGAGTATGTTGCTAGTGGTTCAAAAAGGGGCCCTGTAAGGCATCGCAGCATCAGACTGAGGTCTCATGAAGGAATTGGGGCTTGTATTTCAGGCTAGAGGTTGTGAAGATTCTTGAGTAATGAAGATTCTTGCCCAGTAATGAGCAAGTGTTCAGAGAATGTGGAATCGGTCAGCGCTACACATCGGCTGATATGGCAACTCATGGTGTTGCCACACCTTTAGGTGGTCGAGGGACATCTACATAGATCACATCACCAGACATCGGCAATATCAGGAGGGATGAGCTGGAGTGCCGATGGTGTTTTGGTGCACCTGGTCTGGTAACTGTGGATAGCAAGGAGTGATAAGAGGAGTAGATTTCCTCTTCATCATCATCATCATCCTCATCGCTGGATAAAGGAGGAGCTGATCTGGGTGGTGTAGTAACTTGGAATAGTACAAGTGAGCTGTAGTAAAGTCAGTACCAAGGAGTAGAGATGCCAGTGCCAAGGATACCAGATCTTTATGGCAGGGAAATTGCTGCAGTACTAAGAGCACTGATACCGGGGAGTGTGTTGTCAGTGGCACCAACGTCTTTACCGTGATTGTCGGTGCCGAGGGGCATGGGCTCTGAGCAGTGTAGGCAGAAGGTGGTGTGATAGACAAATGCTGTGGAGCTGCTTGGTGCCACATGTGTGAGCAGTTCCAGAAGTACCAAGGCAGGAATGGTGGGTTTCCCTTTAGTGCCTTTTTCTGATCCAGTTTTTTGGCTTAGGGATTTTGGCTTGCATGGTACATGTGGTACTAGATGGTTCCACTACCTCAGAGGTGGCCAGTATCGGTGCTCTTGGTACCAATGAGGTCTGACGGGTCAGGGAACATCTCTTTTTTGCAGATTCCCGAGGAGAGGAGGTTGGAGCCAGTTTCTTTGTCTCTTTTCTGGCAGAGTGCTCCTTCGTCTGACATGGTGGTGGGGATCCTCTGTCAGATGTCGCCATTGTGTCTGGGGCTGGGGGAAGTCCGTGATCCCAGTGTGATGGGTTCCCCCGGGGGTGCCATTGGGGTACCATTGAGCCCCCCAACCCACCGGCCTGGGCTCCCTCTTGCACTGTACTGCTGTGACAAGCTGCAAAGCCCTCTCCAGGCTCCATCCTGCACTTTCACCAGCATATATACAAGTAGGGACACTCAGCTGCAGTTCCTATGAAGGGGCTGGTCAAAGAGCCTGCATGTAAGACTCCAGCTAGGGTACCTCCAAACTCCTCAGGCATACACTGTTGACTGGATTTTATACCTCGTTTCTATCAACAGGTTTGTTTTACCTCAAAGAAAACTGATAAAGGGATGAGATGCAAAACAAGGAACAGGTTTATTAACAGGCAACAGTTATACAAGTAGGTAAAACAAGCTGAGTAACACAGGTAAAACACTAAGGACTCGCAATTGTAATAGGGAAAGGGATCAAATACAAACAGGCTTTAGCCATAACAGGATAAAGGCTTGAAGCCCTGACCCAAGTTTAAACCCAGATCAGGCCTAGCAAAAAACAAGATGTTGCCTCTTTACCATCTCTTGCAGCTTGATGGACAGGTTACACCATCACAACTGGCTGAACTCCAGATCCAGATGTCACCAACAGGTACTGGAAGCCAGGACAGGTAGATGACCACTCTGTTCTCTTCTTAGTAGATCTTCTTTCCCTGTGCCATCATGGGTGGATGTGAGCTAAAGAATTAGGACAGAAGATGACAGGCTGTCTGTGCATGCAAGGTAAGTTACCCTCCCAAAACCCTAGTGTGGTACTATGGCCTACCTATCCATTGAATAGCAGCACTCGCTACCTGACAGCAGCAGCACATGCTACCTCCAAAATGTGCAGTCCCTTCTCACTGGAGCGAAGGTGTTATATGCTGTCCTAGTTGCTGGGCAGACTAACAGTCAGGTGACCTGCCGTGTTCCACCTTTGGATGAGAAAAGGTGCCAAAACTAAAGGGGATGGGGAAGAAGGATGCCCAATATGGATTCCAAAGTTGTTGTTAATGGAAATCCAAGATGGTGTTTAGGGGTTAACAGTGAAAATCAAAGAAAATACCTCTACAGCACCCCCTCTGGAGTATAAACCCAAAATTATACCATCTTGCGCTGCAAAGGGAACTGTACAGTGCAAGCTCATAACATTTGCCCCCTTCCTCAATGTGGAGAGGAATATACAACAGCCTTCTGCCCCAGAGTTATGATTCCCATGCACTGGTTTAGATAGAGCAAAAACAAATGTATTAACTACAAAAGATAGATTAAGTGATTATAAGGGATAGCAAACAGATCAAAGCAGATGACCTAGCAAATAAACAAAAATGCAAACTAAGCTTGATATACTAAATAGATTGGATATGAATAGCAAATTCTCATCCTAAGGGATGATACAAGCAGGCTGCAGATTCTTAGGGTCAAGCTGCACTTGCTTACAGCTTGGAATCCCCAGGTGTTCTATTCACAGGCTAAAAATCTCATTAGCCTGGATCCAGCACTTCTCCCAGTTCAGTCTTTGTTCCTCAGGTGTTTCCAGGAATCTTCTTGGGCGGGGAGTCAGTGAAGAACCTCAGGTGAAGTCACTCCTCACCTTATATAACTTTTGCATATGGCAAGAACTCTGTTTCAAAGCTTAGTTCCCAGACTGGTCTGTGGAAAAATACTGACATCCCAAGATGGAGTCTAGAGACATGTGGTCATATCACATGTCTTTGTAGCATCATAGCAGCCATTACTCAGATGCTGTCTGTGGCGTCCTCAGGAAGACTCCCCAGGTGGGAGATAAGCTTCTTCTGAGGCCTATTGTTTTACTAATGGCCCATTCCCCACTCCACTGTCTAGAATGAAAACATCTTGTCTAGTGGGTGTTACCCAGGTGTAACTACATGCGAAATACAACTACATAGTCAATATTCATAACTTCAGATACAAAAGTGATACATGCATACAAATAGGATAATCATATTCAGCAAATCATAACCTTTCCAATGACATCTTACATCTCTTATCTTGCATAAAATACACCATAACTATGTCATAATCATACTACTGTAAAAAATATGGGTGCAGTGTCACAGCCCCGGATTGGATGCCGGGCACAAACTTCTCCGACACATAGGTCCCTTGCTTTCTTGGCACAAGCCTTGAGATTGTGGCAGTGGGAGAACTTTTGTGGCATGTGTGTCTTGCCAAGGTAGAGGACACACTGAGTGCCCATCAGACACCAGGATCAAGGACAGGCAAGTGAGGCAATGTTTAAAACCTGGGAAGTCAGGCTTTCCCCTTCTAATAGCGTTTCTCCCATGATGGAGGGTAACTATACTATAATAAGGGCTATCCTAATAACTGAAACTTAAATTTGTAAGTTAAGAGAATATTTTTGGCTGCCCCCCCACCACCCCATCCAACCCCTCCTCTCATTCCTGGTGGCCCTCCCAGGATCCCTGCCCCATCCAACCACCCCTTCTCCCTGTCCCCTGACTCCCACCCCATCCAACCCCCTCCTTCCTGTCTGCGCCCCCAGGATCCTTGCCCCCATTCAATGCCCCCTGGTCCCCCTGACCACCACCCCTAACTCCCCTGCCCTCTATCCACGTCCCCTGCTCTGTGCCCTCTTACCACGCTGCCTGGAGCTGCCGCCACCACCACCACACAGCTCAGAGCACCAGGTCAGGCTGGGCTCTGCAGCTGTGCTGCCCCAGGAGCTCACAGCCCCGCCACCCAGAGCATTGTGCTGGCGGCGCAGTGAGTGAGCTGAGGCTGCGGGGGCAGGAGGGACAGCGGGGGAGGGGCCAGGGGCGAGCCTCCCGGGCCAGGAGCTCAGGGGCTGGGCAGGACAGTCCCGTGGCCATAGTTTGCCCACCTCTGTTCTATTACCTTTGTACTTGGCACTGGTGTGTCCAATTCTAGTGCCTGCATTTCAGTAAGGATCAATTAAAGAGGGTTCAAAAGACAGCCACAAGAATTATTAAAGGCTTTATGGTGATAGACTCAAGGAGCTGAACCTATTTAGCTTAACAAAATAAAGTTAAGGGGTGACTTGATTACAGTCTATAAGTACTATGGCAGAGCTCCTCTCCACCTCCATGGATTCTGCGCTTCCTCTTAGCGGCAGGCTGGGGGGATTCCTCTCTCCCTGGGAATTTCCTCATGCCCCTGGGTTTACTGTCCCCACCTCATCAGAGCAGGGTTTCCTCACATCCTCCCTGAAAGGGGAATCTCTTAGTCTCCAGTAGCTCCTGTGTTCATAGTGGCGGCAGGCCAGATGCCCAGTTCAGTCTTTGCCCTCTGGCAGGGTCTCTTCCCCCAAACCTCTGGGGCCCAGAAGGGCTGTATGCTCTGTTGGGTGGGGTTTCTCCTGCTCTTCACCTCTGTACCTGTGAGGTCTCCCTCCTGGCATTTGTCAATGTCTGCACAATCCAGCTCTCCAGTAACACACCTGCTCCACACAACTCCTATATCTGACTGGAGGGGAGGCTTTTAACAGGTTCTGGCAGGCCCATGATTGGCCCCAGGTGTCCTAATTAACCTGGAGTAACCCCTGTTCAATTACCAGGGGGAAAAGGACCTGCTTATTCTGGTGCTAATAGAGCTGTCTTCCACACCACTCTCTTGTGGGTGTGGAGTGTGCTACTGCTAGGCCCAGGGCTCTTGCTGCCTCAGCTTCTCGTCTGGGCCAGACCCACACCCCGCACTTTGCCGGATGATGGACTCCAGGTTGCTGCTGCTGCTCCTTGGTGGTGGGCCTGCTGGCCTGCTCCCTGGAGGGTGAGTGAGGGCCCCTGTCTGTACTGTTGCTGCTGCCACCACCGGAGGGGTCCCTCCTGCCTGGTTGCTGGAATGCCTGCAGATGCTGTTGTCTCTGCTGCTTGGGAGCCTGATGGTGCCTTGAGGAGGAAGAAGGAGACCTCTGTTGCTTGGGGAGCACGCAGGAACCCTGCAGGACACTGTGGACAAGGCCTCCTGAAGGACTGAGTAACTTTTCAACTTTGCTCTTGTGGTAGGGGTATCAACTGTTGCGGTGGGAAGGCAGGGGGTGTGCCGTGGAGACTGCCCCCTGGTCTATCTGTCCCCCCTCACCCCACCACCACCGCTGCCCCCTCCATCACCCCTACTTACCCTCTGCCTCCATTCCTCGCACCTGGACTCAGCTGCTTGCCTCACCTCTGATACCAGTCAGCTCTGTGTTCTTGGGGAACCAGGGTGCAGTGTCCAGCCTGACTCATGAAAGACACCTCCCCACCCTCTAGCCTCTGCTTAAACCAAAACCCATCAGAGGAAAAAAACTTGCAGAGAGCAGTGAAGGGCATTGGGAGACACACCTAGACCCCTCCTGACAAGGGTGACAAGATTAAGACGTCTCCGTCAGCATACAAAATGGAGAGCAGAGACAACTCCCCTAGCCTCATCTGCATGAGAGATGGGACAGGGAGACATCTCAGTTTGCATACAGAATGGAGAACAGAGAGCCACACTGAACTCTGGGACCAGAAAAAGCAGAGAAGCACTGCATCATGGGGGATCTCTGCTCCAGATACTAATGAACCTACGCCTGCACACACCCAGCTCAGCAATTATCAGACCAATTCTAGAAATGAATCTTTGATTGATATCCAAAATATTGAAGCAGCCTAGTTGCATTGTGAGCTCCCTGGAAGAAAACACCACCCATAGCCAGGAGTGATCAGCCCAGGGCCGGCTCCAGGCACCAGCGCACCAAGTAGGTGCCTGGGGCGGCCAACGGAAAGAGGCGGCACATCTTGGAGGGAAGGACCTGACACTGAATTACCACTGAAGAATGAAGCAGCGGTGGTAAAACTGCCACCGAAGAGCCACCGATCGTGGCTTTTTTTTTTTTTTTATGCTTGGGGTGGCAAAAATGCTGGAGCCTACCCTGGTCTAGCCTAAAGAAAATCCTGGCGTCATCAACTTACCTATAAACAAATCTAGTGTTCTCCCTTGAACCATTGTATTTTCTCTACAAAAATCCCAACTCACCCTCCAGTCAGTGTTCTGATGCTTAGACCCAAACTATGCATTAGTTCCACTGGGACTCCATAGTCTCCTGATTGATCATACTGGGGACTCTGCCTGTCTCCAGTTCTCAGGACCCTGAGCTACCACCATCACCTGGGAACCCCGACCAGTTCAAGCTTCAAGGAATGGTGAGATCCCCTTCTCTTTCTCTCTCTCTGTTTTCCTTTCTACCTTAGGTATTAACCTTTAATAATGTATGCTATGTTGATTTAGCCCTCCTTGTGTAGTTATCACTATTATTCAATAAATAAGTTTTATGGTTAAGTTGGTTGTTTCTCTCTCTCTTGCTGAACTTTACTCTTTTGTGTTTTTAGCTTCCCTCATTCACTCTACAGCAACACTTCTCAGCTTGACAGTGCTTATTGACCCGGTCTGCTTAGACTTGCTCTGTTAATGTGTGTGTGTGTGTGTGTGTGTGTGTGTGTGTGTGTGTGTGTTCCTCCGGTTCTGGGGCTGAAGGAACCCAGCCCTAGGGAACCTAGCTCCTGCAGGATAGCTCCAGTGGGAAGGGACTTGCAGAAGGAAGTAGAGCTCCATATGAAAACACAAGTGATACAAGCAGTACATTGATAGAATTACAGAACACCCCCCTCCCCCCTCCCCAAAGAGTAACCCGAATAAATTAGCATACCCCAAAGTAACGGGCAAATCTGGTAAGACCTCTTTCTAACATCTGGGACTATTGCAGCAGCCAGCACTGACTGAATTTTGCAGGTGCACGTGCCCTCCTTCCCCTGCTGCTTCTGGCTCATGGACTTTCCCACCTTCTGCCTTGTCCACCAGCCTCCTTGCAGCAGTTTGCCCCCTTCCCACCTGCCCCGCCCATCCCTTGGTACCCCTTGCCCTGGCCCTCCTAGCTGCTTCTGTTTGTCTCCCTGCCCTGCCCTCAGCCCTTGGGAGTTTTGCTTGTTTGCTTGCCCCGCCCCAGTCCTTGGGTGATTGTTAGATTGTCTGCCCTGCCTTAACCCTTGCAGCTAGTCCCTTTGGTTTGCCTGTCCTGGCCCTGCTGTTTCCAGCCTGTTCCTTTTCCCTTTGGCCTCCAGTGCCCTCCCCCCCCCCAGCCATTAGCCCCTTGCTTCAGGCACCCAACCCCTCCCCCTCCAAAGCACTTGAGCCTCTTTCCCGTTTTTAGAGTAGCAGCCATGTTAGTCTGTATCTGCAAAAAGAACAGAGGCACTTGTGGCACCTTAGAGACTAACAAATTCATTTGAGCTTTTTTCTCATTTTTGTTGAACTCACTGGGAATGTGGCTGCACAAGCAGCTGCCCAGGGACATGACTTCGCCCTGCAGCCCAGCCCAACCACCTGCCCCTGAGTAGTCCTTGGAGCCCCTCCTCACCCCAGTTTTGTGCCCTCAAGCCTGAGTGGTCTGCACAGCTCCAGCCCAGCTTCGCTTTAGCCCCCATGGTCCATTGGAAGGAGTCTGGTGGTCTGGATTTGACCTGCAGTCTGCCTATTAACCACCCTTGAACTGGTAATTATTTTGAAGAAGGTATGTGATCTGTTATATACAGCAGGTCAGACTACATTATCAGACTTCTGGCCTTAGAATCTATGAATCTAGCCAACATCATTTTGGTTATAGCTAGTTTGGAACAGGCAAACTGTATGAATCAGTTTTTATTTTTAATTATTATTATTAGTAGTAACTAACTTTTCTTCTCCTACCCTGTTAGCTTCCTTTCTTCCTGGTCACTCACCAAATTGTGTCCTCTCAAAACTTTCCCTGTGCTTTCTTTTTTCTCCATAATACATTATGAATGTTAATTACTGCAATCATAAATGAACACAAGCCATTTCCAGAACATGGTCGTAACCACTATATTTAACAGAATATATTCCTCAACATGCTAAATGTGTAGTGTGGGGGGGTGTAAAAACATCAATACGTAGATGTGTGGTGCCAATCAGCATAGCAACAGGGTGCTATGCTAGTTCTTATATACAATATGCACTGTTCTTAAATATGGATAGCACAATATAGAGGCCACATTATACTCCCTGTAAAATAATGCACCCACATGGAATACACGACTGCAGCTACTCAAAGAAGAAATACTTATTTCCCTTAGGCTAGTATGGAACATAAATAATCTAAAATTTGGCAACATAAACCAAGCGATAAAATGCCTTATTGTCCGGAGTAAAGATTCCAATAACCTACAATATTTCCTGTTCCCGCTCTAGACATTTCTCTGTCTTTCTACTGCCATAAGATAGCTTGCTCTTTAAGCTTCCATGCACTGAAAACAAGACCCAGCTGCAGTAATTGGGATACTTAGGAATCAGCTGTCATATTTTAAGCATTGTCCACCCTACAATAGCTAATTATGGTTGTGACGGGTTCCCCCCCCCCCAAGGGTTGCCACATGGAACTGGGGTGCCACATGGAACTGGGATGCCACTGAGCCCTCTGACCCACCAGCCTCAGCTCCCTCTCACACTGTGCTGCTGTGACAAACTACAAAGCCCTGCAAGCTTGCATTTTCACCAGCATTCACACAGGTAGGGACACACCCAGCTTCTGTCACAAGCCTCCCAGCCCAGGACCCCAGAGCCATACAGTCCTGCCCTGGTCATATGTAGCCAGTATATGGGTTTAACACCTGATCCAACTCTCCCTCAATGTGAAGAGGACTGTGTACTCTTGTAACTGAGCTGAGATTTTCCCCAGACACTTTAGTTAAACACATACTGGTTTGGATTAAAACATAAAATACATTTATTAACTAGAAAAGGATAGATTGTAAGTGATTATAAGTGATAGCTAACAGATCAAAGCAGATTGCCTAGTAAATAAACAAAACTGCAAACTGAGTTTAACGTACCAGATAGGTAGGATATGAATTAGCAAATTCTCACTCTGAATGATAAACAGGCTGGCAGATTCTTAAGGCACAAGCTGCCTTGGCTTTGCAGCTTGAGTTTCCCAGGTTTTCATACACAGGCTATCAATCTCTTAGCCTGGGACCATCACTTCCCTCCCTTTCAGTCTTTATTCCTCAGGTGGTTCCAGGCATGTTGTTGTAGGGAGAGTGAGGTCCCATCATATCATCATTTCCCCCTTTTATATCTTCTTTCCACTTGCTGGAAAGCTCTTTTGCTGTGATGTGTGTGGTCAAACAGTTCCCATTGTCTAGTGCTATCTCTGAGAGGTTTCTATTATACACAGTTCCTGAGGTAATCTTTGTGCTTGTGTGCATTTCCTCAATAAGCCATTAACATTGTTTGGCCTTTTTACTGTTGTATGTGAAAGGCTTCTTGTGGGTGTTTTCAACCCAATATGTTTCAGTAACACATACATAGTCAAACTTCATAACTTCACATAGGATGATAGCACATACAATCCAACGAGATATTAATGTCTAGCAGATCAAGACTAGTTTCTAGGAGTGTTTAGCCCTAATGCGGACCATATTTTTCTCCTTCATTTCCACTCAATTTCTTTCCCCCATCCTGCAAAGTTTCTGCAACTGCTAATCGTGTTTTAATCTGCCAACTAGCACAAGTTAACTAACATCATTGTAAAGTGTCATGTAGACACTACAGAGGAAACTCCCCCCCCACTTTTTAAGAAAGAAATATTGATAATGCTGTTGACGGCCCAAGAGCAAGTTATTTCCTTTTATAAAAAACTCGATGCATGGTGTACTACTCTCCATGAATGCGGCTGTATATCTAACTCCTCATACTCAGCAAAAGCCAACAAAATATACCTCAATGAATAACCCTCCCCACTGATGGGGTCCCAGATCCTGGGCTCAAGCCCAAGCCTGAATATCTATACTGCAATTTACACAACCTGTAGCCCAAATCCTGTGAGCCCGAGTCAGCTGACAAGGCCCAGCCATGAGTATTTAATTGCAGTGTAGACATACTCCTAGTGTAAATGAGAAGCAGATTGCGAGTGTCATTAAAACCTGTGAGAAACACCACAGTTAGCATTCGGGACAGCTAGGCCTGGGTTCCCCAACTTCTTGCTGGCTAATTCTATACACCTGTAGTCTTTTATGCAGGGCCACCAGCTGTCACACTGCTTGTCTTCAGGGCAAATTGTATCTGCAGGGCTGTCTGGGGTGCAGGTGAAGGGCAGCCAGGACTGTTAGCAAGTGCTAGAGCAGATACAGAGCAGGAACTGCCCCATTGGTATTTATACTGGTGCAATTACTATGGTTCAATTTTCTAGTAGAGATGCAGGCCAAAAGAACTCTAATTCCACCCTGATTTGGTGTAGGTTATAAATTCTCTGTGGAAGTACCAAAAAGACAATTGGGAGAACCTTCATACAGCTGTGTTCCTCCATTCTTGCTAAGCTATTGGCTATCACATTTACTGCTCTGGTGAATATTAGGCATTGTATACACTGAAGAAAAAAGTGGTAAGAATAAGATGAGGAAGTTGATTCTCAGGCAGAGGGGCATAAAAATGTGTAAGCAAACACCTCTTTACTGAGAGAAATGGGGAAGATGTAAATGGCAGGAGCATGGATCTGAAAATCTAGACCACAGTTATTACGCAGATCCACAAAATTCAAAGGGCAGACAAATATATAAATACCACAGACCTAAGGAGTAGTATGTGTGGACTTTCTGTAAAGAGTGGTAATATCCTAAATATTGAGGAATATGAACACGACTCAGACATGACACTTAGCATATCTGCTTGTCTTATTTTACCAACATTAATTTACTAATCTTGAACATTCACTTGAGCTGGGTAAGCATTATCCTCCGCGCTTTACAGCTGGGGACACTAAGGAAGAGAGATTATGTGATTTCCTTAAAATCAAAGGACAAATAAGGGAGGAGACAGTGTCAGAACTAAGATTAGAATACCAGTGGTCCAAGTACTGTACCCTTACTACAAGATAGTCAACATTAATTTGCTATGAGATACAGCACATTCTTTCCTAATAGTGCACTACTTAAGGAGTTAAATCTTACCTGACTGGCATCAGTAATCACTATCTCCCCCACCCACCCCATTAGAGAAACTTAATTATAACTCATTTCTCTTGTATGGGCATTTTAAAGATGGGTAATTAACTGATTACAGGCTGTTAAGCAGTTGATGAAGCGTGAACTAGTTATTGACTTGTTCTTTTATTTACAATTTTCCTGAAACACTCAGAAATGACAGCAGGATGTTTTTCATTCCCTGCTTACTTCATCAGATTAAAAAATGATTTGTGAAGCCATTTTTAATTCCTCAAATTCCATTAAAACCAAGTATCCAAAGGAGCCCTAATCAAAACATAATAGGTGCTAAAACCTGGACACCCAACAGCACTTTTGACATACTTCTTACTGAGATACAATGTTAAGAAGCTGCCTTCATTGATCTGACCTGTAGCAATAATACTGCCCTCTTTCAGACTCAATGTTCTGCACAAGGCCTTTGTCCAACTACACCAAACACATTAACATATTTTGCTTAGCATATAGTCCAAAAAGCACATATTCTTATGCATATATTTCACAGGCAGTGCCCACTGGTCCAGTGAGAACAGCACACAAAACAAAGTCCACCCACTGTGGGGTTAATAGAACAACAAAAGTTCTTCACTGTTTGCATCCAGATTTTCCCCCACTCTGTTAGCCACTTCCTTCCTTTCCACATTTTTGCACACCATTGGACCTTGGACTGCAATGAGTTCCCACTGAATTTGTTCCCAATCACGTAACCATGCTCAGTTTAGTTACATAATCCTATTGACCCAACAAGAGGGGTGGTGGTGGAAAGGGGCCTGAACAGGCCTGTAGACCCCTTCAGAGGGTATTGATTTATTTTTCACTTAGGGTTATATTATTTTAAGAATGATCCCAGATTTCACATATAATATGAACTTGACTGCCACCAAAATTTTCTGCCCCATATATATATATATATATATATATATATAACAGCTGAGAAGTGGAAACATCTGTCTCAGCATGAAGACATGTTAAGAGCTGCCCTCAGGAAGCCAACACCATTTCTTCTCCCTCTGTCCAACTCTCCTCTGTAGGTATTTGTGCAGGAAAACCTGAGATGAAGTTGTACTGCCCCAGAGGACTAAGCCAAAAAAAAAAGGCCTGTAGGCCCCTTATGAGCTCCAACAAGCTAAAAAGTGAATGGAAATTCATTTCCTCTGCAGTTCATTAAAAATGTGTTTATGAAATGTAATGCTACCCTGTCAGATTTGTGATTTTGCTCCATGAAAAGTGTCATTTTTTCTATGAAAAACAACACTTTTACTTCTACTGTATTTTATAAAATCAGCATGAGAAGACTTTTAAAGAGAGAGTGGGAGCTAAAATGGGAGTAAGGGTAGCAGGGTGAAAATTACCGAGACAGAAAGATTGAGCAGTGGAAGTATGAGTAAATTAAAAATTGAAACTTAAATGGCTAAATAATGGCAAATAGGAGTGGGAAAATTGGGAGGGTGCATGCGGGGGTTAGGCAACTGGAGCAATAACCGAGAATGTGAGTGAGTCAAATGGCAGAAGCAGTCTTTCATAATATACAGGAACATAAGCTGTACAATTATGAAATCATACTGTGCCTTGACTTCTGTGGAATTATTTAATCGCCTCTTATCCTGAGTGCTGCATACTAAGGAGGATGCCAACAGTCCTCTCTCTTTTACTCCAAACTCTCCCTCTTCCACTTCACAAAGCAGTGACATGTCCAATATTGTTGTCTACAAGTGTGAAAAAAGTGTTTCACACATGCACAATAGTATATTAGTTAATCAAAGTGTTCTCCCAAGGAAACAGAGCTGGGGGGACAGATATAATAAATTCCTAGTAAAAAATGTGGCCCTGGCTAAAGCCATTATAAAAAGGTGCTTTAAAGATGGTTGTGCCTCACTTATTCCACAGTGGGCTTTATTTATTTTGAATTTCCTATGTTTTGCTTAATTCAGGCCCTGTATTACATTCAATTCACATTATTTGTAAATGACAGTCAAGGTTACACTTTGGAATCCATGCTTAGAAAACTTGGCGGCTACATTTATTCTGTCATTTCCATAGGCTAGATTTTTCTAGGCCCTGATGCAAAGTGACAGAACATCCAGGCTCTAAGCACATCCTACTCGCTGAACCAATTTAAATTTCTGTTTGAATCAAGTTAGTCTGAGCTGCTTAAAACCATTTTAAATCAGATCAGCAAATACAATTTGAACCCCAGTTCCTCTAATGGCTTTCAGCAAACATTTTTGGAATTGCAACTTTGATCTCTCATGTAAGACATCCGCCATGAATGCTCAGTTCATAATGGCATTGAAAGAAGCCTATATTGGAGACATCTATTTTGCACCAGTAAATACAAAGAACGGTTACGGCTTTGGGGATGTATGGGATTTGTTAGGGTCTTCATTGAGCTTCTGAGTGTTAGGTCCTTTCCACAATGTACAGCACTTCTGAATGACATCATCATCAAAATGAATACAGAGTAGAAATAGTTAATTATGAGACTCACCATAACCTTGGAGAGCAGGAGCCCAATCCTGCAACCTCTACTTACGTGACTTCAAGGGGACTTCAGTCTAAAGATTGCTGCAGTGTAAGCTGCTCTTATGCTACAGAAGTTGAGTGGAAACAAACATCCATATTTATTGTTTTCATACTTAGCACAAAAGCAAGTGTGTTTCTGTTCCAATAATATTCAGTATGCGACAAAGGCCAGCTCACCTATCTGAATTCCTCAATAACAGCCAATTCAAGAAATAGTTAATTTACAGTTGGCATTTAAGATGTATAATCTACTGGAGTGGGCATCGAAGAAAATTTTCTATATGGCCTTCTATTAATGCAGAACACAGCACATCGCACACTGGTAGAACAGTAAACTCTTTCGTTAAAATAGCATTAAAAAAGCTCATGTCAAAGCACAACAATCCTGCATGTTTAGCAATATATATCTAGCCTCTTTACTCAAATTTGTCAACGTGGGTGCCTAAAAATTAGGCATGTAAATAACGGTAATGTGATTTTTCACAGGTGCTGAGCACCTGCAGCTCTAGTGCAACTCATTTGTTCTTTGGAAAGACGTTTTGGGCCCTACGGTGGTGCCAGTCTCAGCTTCTTCCACTGTATGTCTTCTTTCTAGTGTCATCTCTAACCTCTCCTTCTGCAATGGTCCCCTAAGCCTCAACAGGGCATAACATTTGCCTTTGAAGTGTCTGGCTGGCAGCAGCCAACTTTTGTGGTGGAGATGAGGGGAGGTTCTCTTGTTTAGATGTTTCTGGCTCATGGAACTAGAGAAAGAAAAAAAATTACTATTAAGCTATTCAGTTACAAGCAGGAGGGATGCAGGGCAAACTATCTGCTTTAGCTTATACTCTGTACCTAATGGGCCCTAGGAAGCGGAGAATAGCCATAGCATACTTCATTATGGCAATGCCCGATCCATTCACTACACTGTGGGCTGGGAGCAGAACCAGCATAGAGCCCTTTACAACAGTACTAAACTGGCTGGGGAGGTCCCTTGCACAAGGATTATTTTATGGGGCCATTTCTACTGAATAAAGCTCTCCTTATGCTGCCAGAGGAGACAAAGGGTACATAGGGCCAGATCTGCAAAGAAGACTTAGGCTCAGAGTTGCACTCCCTAACATAGGGACTCTGCTGCCTATTGGAATATACAGCTCCAAGTTAGGGTCCCAGGGTCCCTATACACTACATGACGAGAGGCACATAAGAATGGAATCCACAAAGGCCAACATTCTAAGTGGGGAGCCACCTAAGCTAGTTAATAAATGCAGGGGGGGGGGGATGTAAGCTAAGCATCACCCCTCAAAAGAGCTTAAGAGCCTAAGGCCAGGTCTACACTACAGATCTCTATTGGTATATTTATGTCACTGGGGTGTGAAAAGTCTACACCCCTGAGCAACGTAGTTATACTGTCCTAACTCCCGCTTGTAGACAGTGCTATGTCAATGGGAGAGCTTCGCCCGTTGACATAGCTACAGCCTCTCGGGGAGGTGGATTAACTATGCTAACGGGAGAAGCTCTCCTGTTGGCATAGTAGTGTCTTCACTAAAGCACTAGAATGGCGCAGCTGCACCAGTAGACAAAACTAAGACAACCTAACTTACATCCTCATACAGCCGCCACACTAATTGCCCAGGCATGCATTTAAGAACATAAGAGTGGCCATACTGGGTCAGACCAAAGGTCCATCTAACCCAGTATCCTGTCTTCCGATAGTGGCCAATGCCAGGTGCCCAAGAGGAAATGAACAGAACAGGTAAGCATCAAGTGATCCATCCCCTGTCGCCCATTCTCAGCTTCTGGCAAACAGAGGCTAGGGACACCATCTCTGCCCATCCAGGCTAATAGAAATTGATGGACCTAGCCTCCATGAACTAACTTCTTTTTTGAACCCTGTTATAGTCTTGACCTTCACAACATCCTCTGGCAAAGAGTTCTACAGACGGACTGTGCATTGTGTGAAAAAATACTTCCTTTTGTTTTAAACCTGCTGCCTATTAATTTCATTTGGTGACGCCTAGTTCTTGTGTTATGAGGAGGAGTAAATAGCACTTCCTTATTTACTTTCTCTTGTATAGACCTCTATCATATCCCTCCTTAGTCTTCTCTTTTCCAAGCTGAAAAGTTCCAGTCTTATTAATCTCACCTCATACAGAAGCCGTTCCATACCCCTAATAATTTTTGTTGCCCTTTTCTAAACCTTTTCCAATTCCAATATATCTTTTTTGAGATGGGGCAACCAGATCTGCACGCAGTATTCAAGATGTGGGTGTACCATGGATTTATATAGAGGCAATCTGATATTTTCTGTTTTATTAACTATCCCTTTCTTAATGATTCCCAACATTCTGTTCGTTTTTTTGACTGACATTGCACATTGAGTGGATGTTTTCAGAGAACTATCCACAATGACTCCAAGATCTCATTCTTGAGTGGTAACAGCTAATTTAGACCCCACCATTTTACATGTATAGTTGGGATTATATTTTCTAATGTGCATTACTTTGCATTTATCAACATTGAATTTCATCTGACATTTTGTTGCCCAGTCACCCAGTTTTGAGAGATCCTTTTGTAGCTCTTCACAGTCTGCCTAGGACTTTACTCTCTTGAGTAATAAAGTATCATCTGCAAATTTTGCCACCTCACTGTTTACATCTTTTTCCAGATCATTTATGAATACATTGAATCGGACTGGTCTCAGTACAGACCACTGGGAGGCACCACTATTTACCTCTCTCCATTCTGAAAACTGACCATTTATTCCTCCCCTTTGTTTCCTATCTTTTAACCAGTTATGAATCCATGAGAGGACTTTTCCTCTTACCCCATGACAGATTACTTTGCTTAAGAGTCTTTGGTGAGGGACCTTGTCAAAGGCTTTCTGAAAATCTAAGTACACTGGATCTCCCTTGTCCACATGCTTGTTGATCCCCTGTGACCAGAGTCCTGAGGGAGCCAGCTGAGGTCACTCAATTAGGGTGAACTGCAAAGAATGGGGCAGACAATCCCCAAAGCTTGTGGATATTACAATACTTAGATTTACCAAGTCAAGACTAAACAGCTTCTGTTACACCTAACTGGTTACTCAGAAGTCCAAAACACAGTTCCCTTAAAATAACCCAGCCTCAGTTACCCAAGTCAGATATGAGGAGGATTAATGAAAATCTTATTTCATCATATAAAAGAGTTCTTCCAATCCCAGAGGATCAAACACATTATCTCCCAGGTTAATGAATATTCCAGATCTTTCCCAAATACATGCTTACAGCCAATTCTTATTAACTAAACTAAATTTTATTAAAAAAGAGAAGTTTGGTTAAAAGATCAATATACATACAGACATGAGTTCAATTCTTGAGGTTCAGATTCATAGCAGAGATGGTAAGCTTTGTAGTTGCAAAGAGTTCTTTTAGAATTTAGTCCATAGGTTATAATCCAATGTCCAATATTATATTCAGGGTGTACCAGCTTAACTGGGATCTCAATCTTGCAACTCAAACTGATGAAGCTTAAGCAGATCTGAGATGAGAGGATCAGGACCCAAGGATCTTTTATACAGTTTCAAGTCTTCTCTGACAGGTCGGAGTCCCTTGGCTTACAATAGGCAAAATCAGGGCGACTTTGAAGTAGGTCCATCACCGGTTCTTAGCTACATGAATTAACATAAGGTAATTGTGTGTTTTTCCCACCATTCGCAGAGGATTGGCTATACATTTTAAAGAGAGATGAATAGTGATATTCTGTGTTTACAGTTAATTTAAATGCTAAGATGTTCTTTTGATCTCTGAAATAACAGAATACAACATAGACAGGGACTGTTTAATTACGTTGTTGACCTCTACCAATATATATGTAAATACACAAAACCACAAACATTATCTCCTCTTATGTTTTTAAGAGTTGAATTTGAGTAATTTATACTGCAGGAGGCTTAACCCTTTCTGGTCCCACGTCACACCTCCTCAAAGAATTCTAGTAGATTGGTGAGGCATGATTTCCCTTTACAAAAAACATGTTGCCTCTTCCCCAACAAATTATATTAATCTATGTGTCTGACAATTCTGTTCTTTACTATAGTTTCAACCCGTTTGCCCAGTACTGAAACCAGGCTTACCGGCCTGTAATTGCCAGGATCACTTCTGGAGCCCTTTTTAAAAGTTGGCATCACATAAGCTATCCTCCAGTCATTTGGTATAGAAGCTGATTTAAATGATAGGTTACAGACTGCAGTTAGTAGTTCTGCAATTTCACATCTGAGTTCCTTCAGAACTCTTGGGTGAATACCATCTGGTCTGGTGACTTATTATTGTTTAGTTTATCAATTGTTCCGAAAACTCTTCTAATGATATCTCAATCTTGGACAGTTCCTCAGATTTGTCACCTAAAAAGAATGGCTCAGGTTTGGGAATCTCCCTCACATCCTCAGCCGTGAAGACCGATGCAAAGAATTCATTTAGTTTCTCCACAATGGCCTTAACGTCCTTGAGTGCTCCTTTAGCATCTTGATTGTCCAGTGGCCCCACTGGTTGTTTAGCAGGCTTCCTGCTTCTGATGTACTTAAAACATTTTTTGCTATAACTTTTTGAGTCTTCAAATTTTTTTTTTGCCTTTCCTAATTATATTTTTACACTTGATATTTTGCCAGAGTTTATGCTCCTTTCTATTTTCCTCACTAGGATTTAACTTCCACTTTTAAAGGATGCCTTTTTGCCTCTCACTGCTTCTTTTATTTTATTGTTTAGCCACAGTGGCACTTTTTTGGTTCTCTTACAAGGTTTTTTAATTTGGGGTATGCATTTAAGTTGAGCCTCTGTTATGGTGTGTAACAGGTGGGTCCGGGGCTCAACCCTCTGAGGGGAGGAGGGGAGCCACACCGGCCCGCTGGTCTCACAGGGGGTGCTCTGTCCTGTCCCTTTAAGGCGAGGTAAATGAAGACAGAGTCAGTTGGGGCTCAGTCCTTTTGCTGTCAGGCTGAGCTATAAGCAGTACTAACGGTCTGGCAAAGGCCCAGGCCCTCTGGATCAGGGGCTGGGCGACAAACAGTATAAGGGCAGGCCTCTTGCGGCCAGCTGCCAGTAGCAAACAGTACAGGGGGCTCAGGCCTCTTGTGGCAGGCCGAGCCAGTAGCAAACAGTACAGGGGGCTCAGGCCTCTTGTGGCAGGCCGAGCCAGTAGCAAACAGTACAGGGGGCTCAGGCCTCTTGTGGCAGGCCGAGCCAGTAGCAAACAGTACAGGGGGCTCAGGCCTCTTGTGGCAGGCCGAGCCAGTAGCAAACAGTACAGGGGGCTCGGGCCTCTTGTGGCAGGCCGAGCCAGTAGCAAACAGTACAGGGGGCTCGGGCCTCTTGTGGCAGGCCGAGCCAGTAGCAAACAGTACAGGGGGCTCGGGCCTCTTGTGGCAGGCCGAGCCAGTAGCAAACAGTACAAGGGCTCGGGCCTCTTGTGGCAGGCCGAGCCAGTAGCAAACAGTACAGGGGCTCGGGCCTCTTGTGGCAGGCCGAGCCAGTAGCAAACAGTACAGGGGCTCGGGCCTCTTGTGGCAGGCCGAGCCAGTAGCAAACAGTACAGGGGCTCGGGCCTCTTGTGGCAGGCCGAGCCAGTAGCAAACAGTACAGGGGCTCGGGCCTCTTGTGGCAGGCCGAGCCAGTAGCAAACAGTACAGGGGCTCGGGCCTCTTGTGGCAGGCCGAGCCAGTAGCAAACAGTACAGGGGCTCGGGCCTCTTGTGGCAGGCCGAGCCAGTAGCAAACAGTACAGGGGCTCGGGCCTCTTGTGGCAGGCCGAGCCAGTAGCAAACAGTACAGGGGCTCGGGCCTCTTGTGGCAGGCCGAGCCAGTAGCAAACAGTATAAGGGCTCAGGCCTCTTGTGGCAGGCCGAGCCAGTAGCAAACAGTACAGGGGCTCGGGCCTCTTGTAGCAGGCCGAGCTAGTAGCAAACAGTATAAGGGCTCGGGCCTCTTGTGGCAGGCTGAGCCAGTAGCAAACAGTACAGGGGCTCAGGCCTCTTGTGGCAGGCTGAGCCAGTAGGTAGAGGGGGACGGCTGCCACCCGTGAGTGGGGTGGCAGGGGGGACACAGGCCCACCCACTCCACTGTGTCCCGGCCCGGGGCCCTAGGCAGCGGTCGTCACCGCTGCCAGTCAGTGGGGATCCTGACCGCAACACACTGACATGGGTTCAGTCTGGTCAGCAGCCTGACTGAGGTCAGCTGCCCCCGGGCCACTTCCACTATCCCCCTCTTGCCCTACCTGGTCCACGGCGTCTGGCCCCGGGAAGTCCCACTGCATGGGCTCGTCCCCACCCGGGCTGGGAGGTAGGTCTGGTAGGCTTGTAGGAAAGTCCGGCCAAACCGGGGGCTCCTCGGGGTAACAGCACGACAGCTGGGGCGCTCCCCCGGGCTCCTCGTCGTAGGTGGCACGGGGGAGCTCCGGCTGGTCTTCCCAGGAGCGAGGTAGGGTGCTCTCCGTCCAGTTCAGGCAGACGCTCGGGGCTCCCGTGGTTCCTTCGGTAGGAGCTCCCTCAGGCAGGTCTGCTCGCTCCGGTGGCTGAGAGCTGACTGAGCTGGGAAGCCCGGCTTTTATTCTTCCGGGTCGCCGCCTGACCCTCTGAGGGGCGGGCCCACCATGCTGTAGCCCCGCCCCTTCCTGTGTCCGGGGCTCAACCCTCTCCGGGGAGGAGGGGAGCCACACCGGCCCGCTACATGGTGTCTTTAAAAAGTTTCCATGCACCTTTCAGGGATTTCACTTTCAGTGCTGTACCTTTTAATTTCTGTTTAACTAACCTTCTCATTTTTGTGTAGTCCCCCTTTCTGAAATTAAATGCTACAGTGATGGGCTGGCTGTGGTGTTTTCCCAACCACAGGGATGTTAAATTTAATTATATTATGGTCACTATTACCAAGCAGTCCAGGGCTCTCTTTCTTTGCCACACTTTGGCAAAAACTCATGTAAAATATGCTCTGTATGAGACAGAGGCTCATAAATTGGACAAATCAAATGCAATGAGGGCCATTTCCATGCCAAATTTCAGCTTTTTCAACCCTCAAACGTTGTGGCTATAGAGCTAATTAAAAAAAAATCCTTGTGTGTTTTTGAAGTGGGAAAAGTATTTTTCCCCACTCACTTTGTGTAGTAAAAACAAACAAGCAAGCAAAGAAACCCACCCACAAACTTTTCCAAAAGTATTCACCTTCAGGCACAGCCTGTGGCCTATATCCTGCAATCAGCTCTAGGAAAGCAAACCCTTGTGACCACACAAAACCTCACTGAAGAAGTCAAGGCCTGGTCCACACTGGCAAGTTTTTGCGCCATAAGTCAGCTTTTTGCGATAAGACAACAGAGGCATCCACACCGACAAGCCACTTTTTGCACCAAAACTCTGCTGTAATAAAACCACCCTGACGAGAGTAATAAGGTTTTTTGCGCTGAGGCTTTAACGCTGTAGTGCCAGTGTGAATGCCTTGATTGCTTTTATCGCTGTAATTGGCCTCCAGAAGTGTCCCACAATGCCTGGAATGACCATTCTGCTCATTGGTTTGAATTCAGCTGCCCTGCAGGCATGTGCCCCTCCCCTTTCAAAGCACCTTTCTGACAGTCAGGGTGTGGTGTGCTGTGCTCTGCTCTGGGACACAAAGCAAATCATTAATGAGGAATGCTCCTGCTGTCTCCCACAATAGGAACAGAGAAAGGCAGGCAGGTTGCATATGTGTGTGTCAAGTATCAGAGGGGTAGCGTGTTAGTCTGGTTCTGTAGAAGCAGCAAAGAATCCTGTGGCACCTTATAGACTAACAGACGTTTTGCAGCATGAGCTTTCGTGGGTGAATACCCACTTCTTCGGATGCAAGCAGACTGCTTGCATCCGAAGAAGTGGGTATTCACCCACGAAAGCTCATGCTGCAAAACGTCTGTTAGTCTATAAGGTGCCACAGGATATATGTGTGTGTGTGACAGCAAGAGACTGTGCTGTGCAGAGCCAGGGAGGGAGGTGGGGGGCTGATGTTGGGATCTCCCCCCTATCTCAGGGCTGGTTACTTCCTACAGCCAGGGCCGGATTAAGTTTTTGTGGGCCTGGCGCCAAACATATTTGTGGGTTCCCCTGAGGAATTATTGCAAAAGGGGCCGGGGGCAAAAGCACAGTGGGCGGGGGGAGCTAGGGTTGGTCTCTGGAGGAATCATTTTTAAGCGGCGGGGGCGGGGAAAGCAAGTGATGGGTGGGCTAGGGAGTGGGGAGGAGCTAGTGGGCAGGGCCAGGTCTGCTGTACTGCCCAAGTAGGTTGGAGACAGTGGGGATCAGTTGACACAGAATCCCCAGCCCAGGTGACGTGGCAGCCAGTGGTGGATTTAGAGTTAGTGTCCCCACCCCCGGCCCTGTGCTCAGCTTAAATTTTGGGGCCCCTCCTTGGGACCCAGCCAAGAAAAATAACCTTCTTTCTTAGTCCCCCGCCCCCATTTTTCGTTCTTTTTTTCTTTATCCTCCTCCTATAAGTAATAGCAAGTAAATTAAAATAAAGTGAGTTACCTTGATTGTTCTTGAGTCTAACTTATTTTTCCACAGACCACTTGAAAATTGAGGAGGGTGTTGATGGACCACTTAATGATCTCTCCAAATAATGTTTGTACTGTTAGCTAACTATTGTAAAATGTTTTGGATAAGAGCACTTTATTTAAAAAATGTAAAAAAACATTGGGGTGTGGAGTCTGGCCAGGAGCTAGGGTGAGGGTGGGGGATCAGGGTTGGGGCAGAAGATTGGGGTATGGAGCGCTTACCTGGGGCAGCTCCTGTTTGGTGTGAGGGGTGCAGGTGGGGATGTGGGGGGGTGCAGGAGTCAGGGCATGGGGTGTATGGGGGGCTGGGGATGTGTGGGGGTGCAGGAGTCAGGGCAGGGGGCTGGGGAGGCGTGAGGGGGTGCAGGAGTCAGGGCAGGGGGCTGGTGTGTGGGGGGGGTGCAGGGCAGGGGGCTGGGAGTGTGTGAGGGGTGAAGAGGGCTGGGTGTGTGGGGGGTGCAGGAGTCAGGGCAGGGGGCTGGGAGTGTGTGAGGGGGTGAAGGGGGCTGGGTGTGTGTGAGGGGTGCAGGGGTCAGGGCAGGGGCTGGGTGTGTGTGTGGGGGGCAGGGGTCAGGGCTGAGAGTATGTGGGGGGTGCAGGGGTCAGGGTGTGCAGAGGGCTGAGGGTGTGGGCTGGGATCGTGGGGGTGCTCACAGCGGGGGCTGGAAGGGGTATGCCTCAATTCCAGCCCCTTCCCCAAGGCCTGCCCCCACCTCTTCTCCTTCTCCTCCCTGGAGCAGAGAGCGCGCTGAAGCTCTGCTCTTCCCTCACCCCCTGCCGGCAAACAGCTGATCAGCGGCAAGGAGAGGGGGTGGAGAGGGCAGTGATGAGCTGCCAAAATCTTAACGACTGGTTCCCTATAAAAAGTTCTGATTTAAGGGATGTGCCACAGTATGTATTTTTTGTACCAACAGGGTTACCATATGTCCATATTTTATCGGGAGGAATTTTTAAAATTTAAGAACCGGCGATTTAAGAACCAAAAAGCCTGACATGTCCAGGAAAATACAGATGTATGTTAACCCTACCTAAAGTTCTTTTTTAAAAAGATGGGCCTGAACTAGAAATGAGCTCCGTTTCACATGTGTGGGTCCCCGCCACTCCCTGGGGGTGTGCACATGTGTGGGTCCCAGCTGCTCCCTGTCCGCCTCATTGAAGCAGGTGTGCAGGGTTACTGCCCTGGGAACTGCAGGGCACCAGTGGACGTGGGGCTGGCTGCAGACAGGGGCGTGGGGCAGGGCTAGCTGGAGGCAGGGGGTGCAGGGCTGGCTGCGGGAAGGGCAGGGGGTGCAGAGCTGGCTGGAGACAGGAGGGTGTGGGGTTGGCTGGAGGCAAAGGGGTACAGGGTTAGCTGGAGTCAGGGGTTGTGGGACTGACTGGAGGTAGGGGCTGGCTGCAGGCAGGGCAGAGGGATGCGGGGCTGGCTGGAGACAGGGGTGTGTGGGGCTTGATGGCTTTGGGCAGGGCTGCAGGGGCGTGTGTCAGGGGTTGGCTGGAGACAGAGGATTGCAAGGCTGGCTGGCTTCGGGCAGGGGGGTGCGGCAGGGGCTGGCTGGAGACAGGGCAGGGGGTGTGGCAGGGGCTGGCTGCAGGCAGGTGGTGCGGGGCTGGCTGCAGGTAGGGCAGGGGTGCAGCGGGGCTGGCTGGAGATGGGGGTGTGGGGCTGGTTGGAGACAGGTGGGTGGGGCAGGCTGGCTTCGGGGAGGGCCGCAGGGGGGTGCGGCAGGGGTTGGCTGGAGACAGAGGAGTGCGGGGCTTGCTGGCTTCGGGCATGGGGGTGGGGCAGGGGTTGGCTGGAGACATGTCTGCTGTACTGCCCAGGTAGGTTGGAGACTGTGGGGATCAGTCTACACAGTATCCCCAGCCCAGGTGACATGACAGCCACTTTTCTTGCCTTTTGGGCCTGATCTGGTAGGAATGCTCAGTGCATGCCTAAAGCTCGCACAAAATGGCTGGAGGAGGAGCTGCTGCTACTGTCCCTTTTAACATTTTAGCTCAATGGATAGGGCACTCATCCAGGAGGTGGGAGACCTGTGCTTAAAAAAAAGCAAAAGACAAAAACCATCCACATACGCAAAAATGAAAGCGTAAACAAACTAGAAGAACAGGAAACTAGAGAATGAAAATAGAAACGGCTAGGCCACACATGGAGGAAAGAAATGAACAACTGTAATGGGTACAATCACCTTGAGTACCTCCTAGCAGCTGGATGTGGTATTGCAATTTCCGCCCCCACCCCCCCAGCACCCCCTGTTGGTTGCTAATCTCTCTCGGCAGATCTTCAGTGGTTCAGCTCTCTGGCCAAGTCACACAGTTAAAAATGAACCCCTTCCATGGTAGCAAAGGGTTCAACAAACTGTTTGCCCTCACCAGAGTCTTCAGCCCACTCTCTGGGCTCTTTAAATCCAGCCATTTGCTTGGCCTTCTGAACAAGACTAATGCCCTTCTCAGGGCTTAGGCCACTTTGCCACAGGGGGAACCCAGGCCCACTCACTACTCTGGATACCAACCCAGGGAACCTATAAACAGCAGCTACATACAGCTTCCCTTAATTAGTCACTACTGCATTCCCTGAGCATCTTCCTACCTGGTCCCTTTACCTTCACCCATTACCTCAGAGTTACAGTTCTCAGGTTCGCTGAGGGCTCCCAGGGATAGTAAATGCAGCGAGTTGAGCCCCTTTAATCAGAGCACCCTTTTTCAACTCTCTGGTCCCAGCCAAGAACTGACCCACTCAGGCCTTGCAGCTCTCTTAATCTGAGCCTGATGGGCTCTAATTAGCTACTTCTGTGCAGCCTTTCTAGACAGACCTGGATGACCAATCTTCACTGTTCCTTTCTGGGGTGGAGTGTAGTAGGACCTCAGAGCCTCCATCAAGGGGGCCAAGTTGGGCCAGATATACCCCATCACAACAATATAGCAAGACAGGTATTGGACTGGAATCCCCAGGGCAAAAGTTGATGAGGTAGACCCAGGACAACTTGGAAATGCACAACAGAAGCAGAACTGAAAGTCATCACAATGACATGGGAAGAAGCTAAAACTGCAGCAAGAACTCTCTGAAGATAGAAGACAGTGTTGAAGGACCTATGTTCTGTATGAAATAGAGGAGCATAAATCTAGTAAGTAATTCTCATGCAGAGAGCCTGGGTGCCTATTTGGGGTTGTGAATTCCAGTAAATGGCAGGGCACCTACAAGTTAGGAGTGTCAGCACCTAAATCCCTCTTGTGAATCCCAGTTAAAGTATTTAACAAAGTGTCGGTTACCATGACTCCTCCAGGTTACATTCTAATGCAGCAGTTTTTTACTATCCCTGCCACAAACGAATATGAAGATTCCACTACTTAACTTAGATGTCTTCAGGGTAGAATCCAGTGATTTATTCCCTCCTTTCAAGTGCCAGGTAGCTGTCTCCTTAGGTCTTCTGCAGTATTCATGAGTTTGTAGCTACATGAACATCCTTATCCTATATTCATGAAACATTTCCATCCTCCAACACCAGATATGTATGAGTAATGCGAATGTTTCACACTGTCTGCTTGATTCTATTGACTCCAAATTAACATTGATGGCTGATTTAATTTAGGATTTCTCTCTAAATGTCAATGTCCTGCAGATCTCTTCATATGATACTTTGTTCTGCTCCAAATTATAGTAGTGTAAATCCAGAGTAACTCTATTGAGTCCAGTGAAGTTACTCCAGATTTACACTGTCATCACTGAGATGAGAATCTGGGTGACTGATTTCAATCCCGCAACTAAATCAGTGTGCGGATAACCTCTACTAAAAAGACTAATGATTTTTGTGTTAAGAATCAGAAACATTAACTTTTGTTGTGATTGAATGAGATTCAATCCCTAGGAGTGGAGTTTGTGCATCAAAAAAGCAGAAAAAAATCCAATACTTTAAAGGTGAAACTGAAAGCATTTGAAATACAGTAGAACCTCCTTTATTTGTGGACATGAATGGGAGACCCACAGTGAAAAACTTGCTAATTAAAAATGAACAATAAAAAAGCCAGGAAAAGGGAACACAAATGTACATTTCATGCATAGTATTTTGTCAACTGAAGTTTAGATTTAATCATTCATAATACTACTTTGTAACATATTAGTGAATGTTCTGTGATATACTTCATACAAATAATACGATAGCAATCTGAGACTTCATGAGATCTTTTTTGAGAGGTGAGGAGAGAGCCTGTTTGTGTGCTGATTATAAAGTGTGACACTTCATAAAGTAAGGGTTAGTGAGGTCTACTTCAAAATGGTTTAAGATCACAGATCAGCAAGGGTAAAATTCACTACTTTCCAGGGAACTAGCAAAAGGCCTGTGCACCATGTAAGTGTCACTTACTTCCTATTTCAAGACCTTAAATAGCACTTACAAGGTGCATAGACCTTTGGTAGCACAGGAGTGAATTTCACCGTAATGGAATATACATGTAGACTAAAAATGTACATTTAGCAAAATAATTACAAATCATATACTTCTCCACTTGTCTGATTAGTGCTGTCTGCCCAACCACAGATTAACATATACCTACCCACAGTAGAATTCCATGCAGTTTTTTAGGTGGCTGTGACATCATCACATTTTTCTAAAAGATGTGCTGTAGTTCAGCACTCTCAAACTTCATTAATTTACATACTACCTTCTTAAAATTAATAACTATTTATCAATCCATGTGCCACCTTCTTAAAAGATTATTATGAAGTGACTTTACACATCAAATTTATGTACCATCAGTGGTACAAGAATTAATTCAGGGAAGTCCTATGGCCTGTGTTATACAGAAGGTCATGATCCTATGGCCTCTCCTGCCTTTGCAATCTGTGAATCAGGCCAAGGGAAAGAGAAAACTAAACTCAGGACTTCAAAGGTAAATGAAGAGGAAATTGTTTTAAAAATATATCAGCTCTTAGTCTGCCCCAGTGCAAATCAGGAATAACTCCTTTGAAGTCAATGGACTTGCACCAGTATAACTACACTAGCATAACACAAATCAGGTGCTTCGGTTTCAAGTGGTTATTTGATTGATCATTGAATTTAAAAGATTTATTTTTCTGAAGCTTTTACAGTTCACATTTCAATTGGAATTCCATATTGGTGAGATGTAGCTATTCAGTGTTATAGAGTTTTATGTTCAAAGTGTTAACAATATTTTTAGAGTTCCTGCAATACTTCAGAAGAACACTAGCCATTCTGGGGAAAAAAAGCCATTGCAGATTGGGGCATGCTATAAGGGTTTGAATTCATTTACTCCCTGGAAAGTATGTTTCTAAATTGCACCAAAATGACTTTGGGCTATCTGGCCCATGTATACCTAAGAGCATTTTAGAAGTTCTAATTTGTCATATCAATTTGTTTCTGAATTTTTTCATATACCTTCCAAGAATAAAAAACAGACTTATGTGCTAACTGCAATTTGATCACTTCACTTCTCAACCTCATATGGAGCATTTCAAGAGTAATCTGTGGAAGATGATTGCCTTTGAACTACCTGGTTATGAATGGTACAGGTTTGTTATAAACAGCTTGCAATTTCACTTCGAGTGACTTCCAGGCCATATATAAATTTTTCATATATCCATTAGATTGGATGATTTTTAGAACTTAAAGAAAGCAATATACAGTGGATTGAAATTAGCCTAAAGCCAAAATATTCTAGTGACACAAACCAGAGGTTCTTGTTGTATATTATGTGTAAGGAAAAGATCACTTATTCCAAGTTGCAAACTGAAAACTCTTCAAAATAAAACACCAAACATAAAACAATAGTGGCCCTCAGAGACAAATGAACATAGGAAAGTGAAAATATAAATATGAGGATAGAAAAGTGTTTTTGCCTGAATAAATTTGAGACAATTAAAATATTCAACAATACTTACATATCATCTTACCTTATTTATAATCTACCATTGACCTCTGGTGTTTTTTTCCAAATGGATTTAGAATAATCAGCAACTAAAAGTTACCGAAACAGTAGGAGTCTGTTTAAGGTAAAACTATGTTTATGTGAATAGTTCACATAATGTTTAGACCTTCTGAATGTCACCTCTAATGTTTTCTCTCCAAGTGGTGAGGCTATTTCACAAAAAAACATGTCTGGATGTTAATAACCTTGTCAGTTATCTCCCATGGCAAGACTGTCTGATGTGGAGTAAATATATAAGTTCTAATTTTTACTTGTTATTTTGCTCAAGTACTTCCATGCAACATGGACTCGGTACCATGTCAGGAGTTCTACTTGGAAAGCATTTTTGTGGTTTCCTTGGGGTTGTGTTCTGCCTTTGTGCCAAAGTGACTTGCATTGTAGTGTTCTGGCCATGCTAGCAAGAACAGTGACTTATTTTCAGTAGGCACGTACTCAGCTATTGGTGTACTAGGGTAGGCAGATTGCCTCAGGGGTTGAGACATCAGTGCACTTCAGTTCTTTGTTCTTGCCATGCCTTCTATGTGTTCTTGCCATGCCTTCTATGTGTTCTTGCCAATATTTTACTTTCTAGGCATGGCACACAGGATGAACCTGCCTACCATTCGCCTTTTCAGGGGCACAATTCAGATGACCTGGTTCATGACAAGGAAGAGCGAGGAGATCACAGTACTCCTGAAGGGTGTTTGGGTGGGTGAAATCTTGCTCTCTCTAATATGGATATTAAGCAGAATACCCTAAATTACATCAATGACCAGTCATCACACTTGTGACAGTATCTAGCTCTACTTCAATTTGCTCCAAGCCATCCTATATAAAGCCTGAGCAGGACAACATTGTCGTATTACTAGAGACATGCACAGCAGAAGCAGTAGTGGGGTAGGGAGTAAAGGTAGAGGCATGCCACATCTAACTGTCTTCACCTGAGGGAAAACAACAACTGTGGTAATAGCCTTTTCAAGGTGCTGCTGACTTTACCATAGCCACATAACCAATCCTCTGTGAAGTTAACACACTTACAGCGTTTATTTTACTTTGCAAATTACTCTGGTCTTGGACAGTATGGTACAATGTCTCTTTGAGTCTTAGAAACTGCCCCACAGTTCAGTGCACCCTTCTGATTCAAGATAGTTCCTTGCAAAGGAAATGGGAAGACAGGAGAACATAAAAGAGGATGAGTTCGAGTACGTTATCTGACTTGCTGGCAACAAGTTTTCCATGTGGGCTTATAGCCCAAACAAGTCCATGGAAAATACAAGGATGACATTGTTTTTAATAAGCAGCCATCACTTATTTTTAGAAGTAAACTCCTAGCAAGACTTTTTTTCCCTGGGAGAGCAAAGTAGCTATCAGGGTTATTTATCTCATGGTTTTCAGAAACAGTCTGGGCTAATCTAACCTTAGTATTTACTGCTTTATGTAAAATCAATGCGCCATCTGAAAATGACACAGATTCCCCTTGGCACTAGACAAAGAACAGGTCCTCACTCCTTTGTGTAAAGTATTAAACCCACAATACATGCAGAATCACAGGACCTCAGTCAAAGATTGAAACTGTAACCACAGCCAAACAATTAGTCCTGATAGTCCAGTCCAGTAAACCACTCTAATGTTACAAGTCGGGCTATCAAGCAATTAAAAAAATTAATCACAATTAATCGCACTGTTAAACAACAATAGAATACCATTTATTTAAAGAGTTTTAGATACTTTCTATGTTTTCAAATATATTGATTTCAATTACAACACAATACAAAGTGTACAATGCTCACTTTATATTTTTATTACAAATATTTGCACTGTAGAAAACAAAAGTAGTAATATGTTTCAATTCACCCAACACAAGTACTGTAGCGCAATCTCTTTATCATGAAAGTGCAACTACAAATGTAAAATTATTTCCCCCAAAAAACTGCATTCAAAAATAAAACAATGTAAAACTTTAGAGCCTACAAGTCCACTCAGTCCTCCTTCCTGCTCAGCCAATCACTCAAACAAGTTTGTTTACATTTGCAGGAGATAATGCTTCCCACATTTTGTTTACAATGTCACCTGAAAGTGAGAGCAGGCATTCGCATGACACTGTTGTAGCTGGCGTCGCACGATATTTATTTGCCAGCTGCACTAAAGATTCAGATGTCGCTTTAGGCTTCAATCACCATTCTAGAGGACATGCATCATGCTGATGACAGGTTCTGACCAATGCATGTTCATTTTCATTATCTGAGTCAGATGCTACCATCAAAAGGTTGAATTTTTTTTTTGGTTGTTCAGGTTCTGTAGTTTCTGCATCAGAGTGTTGGTCTATTAACTCTTCTGAAAGCATGTTCCACACCTCATCCTTCTCAGATTTTGGAAGGCACTTCAGATTCTTAAACCTTGGCTCGAGTGCTGTAGCTATCTTTAAAAATCTCACATTGGTACCTTCTTTGTGTTTTGTCAAATCTGCAGTGAAAGTGTTCTTAAAATGAACAACATGTGCTGGCCCATCATCCAAGACTGCTATAACCTGAAATATATGGCAGAATGCAGGTAAAACAGAGCAAGAGACATGCAATTCTCCCCCAAGGAGTTCAGTCACAAATTTAATTAATGCATTTTTTTAAAAAGAGCATCATCAGCATGGAAGGATATCCTCTGGAATGGTGGTCAAAGCATGAAGGGGCATATGATTGTTTGACATATCTGGCACATAAATACCTTGCAATGCTGGCTACAAAAGTGCTGTGCAAACACCTGGTCTCACTTTCAGGTGACAATGTAAATAAGAAGCAGGCAGCATTATCTCCTGTTAATGTAAACAAACTTGTTTGTCTGAGCAATTGGCTGAACAAGAGGTAGGACTGAGTGGACTTGTAGGCGCTAAAGTTTTACATTGTTTTGTTTTGAGTGCAGTTATATAACAATGAACAAAGTCTACATTTGTAAGTTGCACTTTCATGATAAAGAGATTGCACTACAGTACTTGTATGAGGTGAACTGAAAAATACTATTTATCGTTTTTACAGTGCAAATATTTGTAATAAAAATAATATATAGTGAGCACTGCACACTTTGTTTTCTGTGTTGTAATTAAAATCAATATATTTGAAAACGTAGAAAAACACCTACACATTTAATAAATTCCAATTGGTATTCTATTGTTTAATAGTACAATTAAAATGCGATTAATAGCGATTAATTTTTTTAATGATGATTAATTTTTTTGAGTTAATTGCGTGAGTAACTGTGATTAATCAACAGCCTTAGTTACAAGATAGTTCTGCATCTCTCCCTGCAGGCAGTTGTTTAAGGTAGAGAGTCCACTCATGGACAGGTATTCTAGCTAATTTACTCATTAGTTGAGATTACATGATTATAGCTGATTTTGGCAGTCTGGTTTGGAACAGATTTATTAATGATGATCAATTATGATCAGATGAAATTTCTGACAGCTGATTTTTACCTGACACTATGGGTAAAGTCTTTAATTAGAGAAACATAGCTAACAAGCTGACCCTGCCATCTGCTGTCATTTCTGTTGCTGCAGAAAGCATATTATCGTCTGCTCAGAGTATTCCTGGTCAGTCAGATACTTGTAGCTAGTTGTGTGTGGAATAAAAATGTCACTAATGAGCAAAATAGCCAAAGGGTTCTCTTCAGAGACATCATTCTAGCTGCCTCAGGATCTCATTCACAATGACTCCTCAAGATTCACCTGGAAAGAATGACTGATGAGTTCTTAAAAAATAACCAAACCAAATCAAAAGAACCATAACAAAATCCAAGGAACTACCGAGTTCACAAACCCAAATAAATGCAGGACTTATTGTCCTGATGTTGCCCTGAAAAGGTAAATCACCCCAAGGCTGTATGTCTTTTTCTGTATAACCCCCATGGTGGTCCTGGGGCTCCAATCTCTGCCATATGGCTCGAATGGAGCTGTGCTTCCAGGGTGCCAGACAGAGTTCCCGCAGGGGTCCGAGTCAGCATATATAGCCCTAAACTCCCAGGAATCAGCTAGGTTTAGGGACAGGTTCAGCCACCTTGTCCCAAGGGGGTTGGAGGGCAAATCTTGCCCCTGGAAGGACTAATGTGGGGAACAACCAGTGGGGCCACTGGACGATCGAGATGCTAAAGGAGCACTCAAGGACAATAAGGCCATTGTGGAGAAACTAAACAAATTATTTGCATTGGTCTTCATGGCTGAGGATGTGAGGGAGATTCCCAAACCTGAGCCATTCTTTTTAGGTGACAAAACTGAGCAACAGTCCCAGATTGAGGTGGTTCTGGAACATTTTGATAAACTAAACAGTAATAAGTCACCATGACCAGATTGTTTTCACCCCAGAGTTTTGAAGGAACTCAAATGTGAAATTGCAGAACTACTAACTGTAGTCTTTAAAAGCAGCAAAGAGTCTTGTGGCACCTTATAGACTAACACACGTTTTGGAGCATGAGCTTTCGTGGGTGAATACCCACTTCGTTGGATGCCGACGAAGTGGGTATTCACCCACAAAAGCTCATGCTCCAAAACGTCTGTTAGTCTATAAGGTGCCACAGGACTCTTTGCTGCTTTTACAGATCCAGACTAACACGGCTACCCCTCTGATACTTAACTGTAGTCTGTAACCTATCATTTAAATCAACTTCTGTACCAAATGACTGGAGGATAGCTAATATGACGCCAATTTTAAAAAGGACTCCAGAGGTGATCCTGGTAATTACAGGCCAGTAAGCCTGACTTCAGTACCGGGCAAACTGGTTGAAACTATAGTAAAGAACAGAATTGTCAGACACATGGATGAACATAATTTGTTGGGGAAGAGTCACCATGGTTTTTGTAAAGGGAAATCATGCCTCACCAATCTACTAGAATTCTTTGAGGGGGTCAACAAGCATGTGGACAAGGTGGATCCAGTGGATATAGTATCCTTAGACCTTCAAAAAGCTTTTGAACAAGGTCCCTCACCAAAGGCTCTTAAGCAAAATAAGCTGTCATGGCATAGAGGGAAGGTCCTCTTATGGATTGGGAACTGGTTAAAGGCTAGGAAACAAGGGGTAGGAATAAATGGTCTGTTTTCAGAATGGAGACAGGAAAATAGTGGTGTCCCCCAGGGGTCTGTACTGGGACCAGTCCTATTCAACATATTCATAAATGATCTGGAAACAGTGAGATGGCAAAATTTGCAAATGATGCAAAACTACTCAAGATAGTTAAGTCCCAGGCAGCTACAAAAGGATCTCTCAAAACTGGGTGACTGGGCAACAAAATGTCAGATGAAATTTAATGTTGATAAATGCAAAGTAATGCACATTGGAAAACATAATCCCAACTATACATGTAAAATGATGGGGTCTAATTTAGCTGCTACCACTCAAGAAAGATTTTGGAGTCATTGTGCATAGTTCTCTGAAAACATCCACTCAATGTGCAGTGGCAGTCAAAAAAGTGAACAGAGTGTTAAGAAGCATTAAGAAAGGGATAGATAAGAAGGCAGAAAATATCACATTGCCTCTATATAAGTCCACATCTTGAATACTGTGTGCAGATCCAGTCGCCCCATCTCAAAAAAGATATATTGGAATTGGAAATGGTTCAGAAAAGAGCAACAAAAATGAGTAGGAGAGATTAATAAGACTTGGGCTTTTCAGCTTGGAAAAGAGTTGACTATTGGGGGGGATATGATAGAGGTCTATACAATCATGACTGTTGTGGAGAAAGTAAATAAGGAAATGTTATTTACTCCTTCTCATAACACAAGAACTGGGGAGTCAGCAAATGAAATTAATAGGCAGGAGATTTAAAACAAACAAAAGGAAGTATTTTTTCACTCATCACACAGTCAACCTGTGGAACTCCTTTCCAGAGGATGAAGACCAAGACTATAACAGGGTTCAACAAAGAACTACATAATTCATGGAGGATAGGTCCATCAATGGCTATTAGCCAGTATGGGTAGGGAATGGGTGACAGGGGGTGGATAACTTGATGATTACCTGTTCTGTTCATTCCCTCTGGGATACCTGGCATTGGCCACTGTCAGAAGACAGGATACTGGCTAGATGAACCTTTGGTCTGACCCAGTCAGGATATTCTTATGAAATCTCTGTGATACCCATCTCCTCCCACAGAGCCCTTTCTGAAGGCATTTAATGCAGGATGGGATGAACTAGTTTACTGAAAGGCCTTAAGGGGATAACGTCTCAGTTGCAAACTGAAGGGCCAAAAATCTATTTGCTGTGGATGTAAAATCTTAATTACAGTTTCTGCTAAGAACTTTTTATATAGGCCCGGATGAGGACTAGCTAACAAAGAACAATATATAGCTAAGAGAATGCTGGGGTAAACAGATAACCTTGTGTGTTTCAAGTCAGTGAGCGGAGTCAGCATAACTCCAAATGTAATTGGGTGTCCTTATCATGAGTTATAGACTCATGAAGCTCTGAGAAAGGCCTCACGGTTACTCCCTAATGTAGAGAAGAGATAGTGGTACAATACCCCTCAGATCCCAGACTGAGTTCAGGGAGAGGCCTAATATAATTGACATAAGTTATGTATCGGAGGGGTAGCCGTGTTAGTCTGGATCTGTAAAAAGCGACAAAGAGGCCTGTGGCACCTTATAGACTAACAGACGTATTGGACCATAAGCTTTCGTGGATGAATACCCACTTCGTCAGATGCATTAGCTTAAGTTATGACACCCTCCTCTCACAGATGTATGCCAATCCTAGCCCACAGAAATGCAAGGGTAAACTTATAAACAATTGTTATTGTTAAATACCGATTACAGCTTTTTTGCTTTAAATCTCTAGGAATGTACCTCTTGGTCATTCCTCTGGACCCCCAAATTAGGATTTAACCTGTACACTTTAATAGACGTAGTTTGGGGGTAATTACCTGTGTGTCAGCAATATGTAATTTTAAGCCTTGGGGCTAAGGAAACCCATCCCTGTCGCTTCTCTCTGCCCAATGAGCACCCAATATAATCTATTGTAAGTAATTGTTCTGCAATGTCTCTGAGCCTGACAAGCAAAGTGACACTCCACCAGCGCTGTGCGTAATAAACTCCTGTGCTTGACTCTACACGGTGTCCATTTTTGATCCTTCACAAACGCATTTCCCTGCCTTGCATTAGACCACCAGCTACTTATTACTAGGGCTGGGCAGACACATTTTGCCTAAATTCAAATTCACTTTATGCATTAAGAATTTGTAACTGAACTCGAACCTTTCAAGGGCCCAGAGTTAGGGTTGGACTGTGGTCTGCAGCAGCCCTGGGCTAGGCTCACACGCATTGCTGGCCACAGGAGATAACCTTCCCACCTCTTGTGCAAGTGAGGGCTGATGGAGAGAAGACCCTATCTCAGTTCCCTATCTTCTGTGAGGAGAATTGAGAACAGCCCTTTGGCCCTGCATCTCTGGGGCGAAAAGACAACCAAATATCTAAGCCCGCTTAGAGATGGGAGGAAACCTTCTCTCTGTCTCCTGTGGAGGTGGGAGAAAATCTATCACATGCATTTTAACTGAAGTAGAAATGCGTGACATTGCAAACCCATGGATATAGAAATAACTTAAGATGTTAAATCAGGAGAACAACATTCATTCTTTGATATTCTCCAAGAAGGTAAAAATTAACAAGATGTTCATAATTTCCCAACTTCTTTGAAAGATCTGAAAATATTGGAGAACTCCCCACTGCTTTGAAAGTATCAGTCACTGTAGTCAGCGATTACCGTGAAGAGATTGCAAAGAGACCACCACACTGATGATTACTCTGTTTATGTGTGTGAAGCCCTGTTTTTGCCCTCATTTGATTTTTGCTTGTTTATCATCATGCAGGTCAGGTTTTACTATTATAACAAACTCAGACTGGAATCCATTTGAAAATATGGCTTTAGGATTATTGACAGGACCTGCTTCAGTTCTGCAGTACAGATCCAGGGGAGGAGAGGAGGGACAGCAAATGTGTGAAAGCTTTCTATGGCTATACGAAAAGGCTTCTGTCCAACATAGTCTATTATGGAAGAGGAAGATAGTGTAAGAACAGCATGGCACATTAAGTATTTGTTGCTTCTCCGAGTAATACATTAGCTAAAAAAAGCTCATTAGAGTGTTGATTTTTTTAAATGTGTATTGTATTCAGTATTAGCCTGTGCCTTCTTTCCTTCAACTGGGAGTACTGTTCATTATGTAGCAGCAGCTTCCTCCCAACTCACCATGGGTTCAATCCAGCTCCCACTGAAGTCAATATGAATCTTTCCATTGACTTTAATGAGCGTTGGACTCTTTGCTTTTTTGCAGCCACAGTAAAATGCAGGTCAATTGGGTATCTCAGAAAGAAGGGATGTCTCATGATCAGGAGCATGCTGGTCAGATCATCACTAGCAGTTAGCTTCAGTTCCCTGCTGGACTGAAGATAGTGCTCATGCAGTGAATCCTCCTCTCACAGCAGACAGCAAAAGCTTCTCTGGATTAGAGGAGGCACTGAGCTTCAAAGCACACAAGACAGTTTGTTCTATGAAACCCTTTTCTTCACCCCTGCTGGGCACTCCTGTAAAATACTGCCTCTCCTGAAGGATGCACTGGCCGGAGACCGGGAAGGAGGGCAAGGGTGAGGGGAATACAGAAAGCTCGCTCTGAGCTCAGCTCCTTTGTGTTCCCTCTGAAAACTGTTTCATCCCCACCCCACCCCTAGGTATTTTTGCCCGGGGAATAACAGGCTGAGAGCGCAAACATTTCCACTTTCAGGGCACACTTTGCATGAGCTTCACTTTTTGTTTAAGCACGGTCTGTGCAGTGCCTTGTCCGTGTTATCCTGTTTGACTAGGTTACTGACCTGATGTATTTTAGAATCCCTGTCCCTTGAGCAGTCTCTCTTTCAACACACACATTCTTAAATGTGTGCACTCTACAGGCAAACACCCTCTGCCTCCCTTGGCTGATGTTTTAAAAGACCCTTGTAATCATCATCCTAGGAGACTGCACTTGCCTGTGGAGAATCCAGTGCTTAATTTGCGCCAGGGCTAGCCAAGGTGGAGCCCTGGCACCTCCTGGCTTGGCAGTCCATAGCCCCAGCACCTCTGGACACTTGGGGCATCAGTTACGAAAGTAAAAATTGCTTGCGCCCTGGCACCTCTTTCCTTATAAATTAAGCACTGGGAGCATCTCCCATAAAAATGATCCTCAGAAACGCACTCTGTAGAGTTTAGTCTGGGTTGCTGCTAACTGAGAGCCTTCCCTTGAATAGACATTTCTAGGGAAGCCATGGAGAGTGAGAAGAAATAACAGTGTTACCAACATTTCAGAAATATGCAGAGGTATAATTTGTCACCTTGCTATATCATTTTCAAACAAATGGAGCAAATTAAAGTACACCAGTGGATCCAGTAGTAATAGTAAATCAATGATATAAAACATGTATTTAAATCTACCATAGAAATTTCAACAGTTTATGGGCTGTATCACAGCAGCCGTATCTTGCTATTGTATTTGGAGGCTGAATTGTTCTCTAAAATACCTTGAGAGGAGAATGTTATGGCAAAATGCGTGTGTGTGAGAGAGCGAGCAAGCTCATAGCTCATTCGTGGAATGAAGAACTCTAATAGTGACAGGCAACATCATAAAACCAGCTTGGATTCTTTTCTTCTGTAATTTATGACAATCACCTCTCCATCCCCACTCCCCCTCATGTCCGGACAATTAGATGTAAAGAAAAACCATGAAGCTAAAACTATTCATTAGGGCCATTACCTCCCTCCCTCCCAGAAGCATTTAAGCTGGAACAAGATGGGTGCCCTACTCTACTATAGTGGAGATACTATACAGTTTTTACTATACTGGGTTCGTTTTTTTCATTAGAATTATTCCTCACCTCCCCCCCCACAAAAAACCCCTCCACAGAAAAACCCAACTCTTTCCACAGCTTTGTCCTCTGTTTCTGTGGTTTTGGGTTGACTGAAAATATACTTTATTATCCACCTGTGAGTGGGTGAGTTAGAGCAGGGGTAGGCAAACTTCTTGGTCTGAGGGCCACATTAGGGTTCTGAAACTGTATGGAGGGCTAGATAGGGAAGGCTGTGCCTCCCCAAATAGCCTGGCCCCGCCCCCTATCTGCCCCCTCCCACTTCCTGCCCCCTCAGAACCTCCAACCCATCCAACCCCCCCGCACCTTGTCCCCTAACTGCCCCTTCCTGGGACCCCCATCCCCTATGCACCCCTCCGTGCTCCCTGTCCCCTGACAGCCCCGACACCTATCCACACCTTTGTCCCCTGACAGGCCCCCCCTGGGACTCCCATGCCTATCTAAACGCCCCTGTTCCACGTCCCCTGACCGCCCTGGGACCCCCTGCCCCTTATCCACGCCCCCTGCTCCCCACCCCCTTACCATGCCGCTCAGAGCACCAGGACTGGTAGCCATAAGTAGTACACCATAAGTAGCACATTCCTACGAGGAGCAATTTAATACACTACACTGCGGCTCTCGCAGCTGCGCTGCCTGGCAGGAGCTCGTCGCCCAGAGCGCTGGCGGCACGGTGAGCTGAGGCTGCGGGAGATGGGGGACAGCAGGGGTGGGGCTGGGGATTAGCCTGCCCAGCTGGGAGCTCAAGGGCTGGGCAGGATGGTCCCCTGAGCCGTAGTTTGCCCACCTCTGAGTTAAAGTCTGTGGTGGCAGCCCCACGTAGTGGTAGGGGAACCCAGGCTCTCTCACTCCACCAGGTTCTGGCTCAGGGCCTTTTTTGGGCAACTGTACGAAGCTACCTGTGGTCCTGCTAACTCCCTCCCCTGGGTCTCTTCCTACCGTACTGTCCCTCCTTGGGGTGCCCATGGGCCTCTGCAGGCTGAGGAGTCCTGGCTTCATGCAGCAGTCCTCCTCCTGGGGATACCTTTCTGACAGTCTCTCCATGGCAGCGAGTGCAGGTTTGACTCTCTCCACCTGCCATCTTGCTGTGCTGAAGAGATTCCCTTGTAAGCCCTTCCCCCAACTGAAGCACATCCAGCTCGGGTGAGGCTTCCCAGATTCAAAGTTGTTCCTGTATCCTTATCTCTTCAGTGTGAGTTTATCTGCTCCCTATTTTGACTCTCTTCACCTCCAATTCTCCCTCCCTTCCTTTCCTTTCTTCTCATAATCTCTCTTCTGAAAGGAAAACCAACAGCATCATATTAGAACTGCACCATCAAACTCCTTTGGTCATTGTGGTTTCTAAGTTAGGCACAGAAAGTTTACCCATCCTTACTATGGAGGCTTGCACCATGCACGCTAGATGCACAGCAGTCTGCAGAGGTGGCAGCCTGCGCTATCAGATGCAAAGAATTCCATATTAAAATAATCCACAGCTGAGAATTTTTACTGTTTTCTTCACCACTAGCATGAGAGGAATGGCACTGCCAAGGAATAGTCACTCTATGTAGCTGACCATGATTGTACACACATTGAGGCACACAGGTCTAAACCTTCCATAGGTGATTCTCAGACCTCTCTCAAGTGTTTGGTCCATCTAATGTCAAGGTTGTATGTTAATGTTTACAAAAACAACCAATCCATGTAGTTTGCTGAATTAAATATCAGTAAACAACTGGATTAAAAGCACAGGGACCTTATAAGGACAAATAAAACTAATAAAAAAATTATGGCTTTGGTTTATAACAGTGGCCCAGATCAGCCCCTCTCATACTATAACCTGTGTGGAGGATAGTGCTGGGAGGAACTGTCTTTGAGGGTCCATTTGCAGAATTCTATTCACATTCTCATACTGGGCTTTGGACCCTCCACGGTAGAAAAGTCATGAGGCCTACACACCCAAAGCTGCCAGGTCTGTCTGGAGCCACAGGGATATGTGGGAAGCCACAGCCATTCATGCAGAGCTCCTCCGTTTCGCAGATTCCAAGGCAGAAAGAACGACTGCGATCATCTAGTCTGACTCCTGTATAACACAGGCTGTAGAAGAATTTGTAGAGTAGATCTTTTAAAAAAACTTCCAATCTTGATTTAAAAATGGTCAGAAATGGAGAATCCACCACAACCTTTGGTAAGTTGTTTCAATGGTTAATTACTCTCACTGTTAACAATATTTCCGGTATGAATTTGTCTACTTGCAACTTCCAGCCATGGGATTGTGTTACACCTTTCTCTGCTAGATCGAAGAGCCAATTATCAAATATTTGTTCTCCATCTAGATATTTCTGGACTGTAATCAAGTCACCCCTTATCCTTCTCTTTGTTAAGCTAAATAGATTGAGCTCCATAAGTATATAAGGCATGTTTTCTAATCTTGTAACCATTCTTGTGGCTCTTCTCTGAACACTCTCCTGTTTAGCAACACCCTTCTTGAATTGTTGTCACCAGAACTGGACACAGTATTGCAGCAGTGGTTGCACCAGTGCCAAATACAGTGGTAAAATAACCTCTCTACTTCTAATCAACATTTCCCTACTTATGCATCCAAGGATTGCATTAGGCATTATGGTCACAGTGTTACAATGGGAGCTCATGTACAGCTGATAATCCACTACGTCCCCCAAATCCTTCTCAGAGTCACTGCTTCCCAGAACAGACTCCCTGACCTATAAGTATGGCCTACATTTTGTTCCTAGATGTATACATTTACATATGTATACATACGGACAATCAGCGAGTTATCTTAAGTGCCTATACACAAATGCAAGAAGCCTGGGGAACAAGCAGGGAGAACTAGAAGTCCTGGCACAGTCAAGGAATTATGATGTAATTGGAACAACAGAGACTTGGTGGGATAACTCACATGATTGGAGTACTGTCATGGATGGATATAAACTGTTCAGGAAGGATAGGCAGGGCAGAAAAGGTGGGGGAGTTGTGTTGTATGTAAGAGAGCAGTATGACTGCTCAGAGTTCCAGTATGAAACTGCAGAAAAACCTGAGAGTCTCTGGATTAAATTTAGAAGTATGAACAACAAGGGTAATGTCGTGGTGGGAGTCTGCTACAGACCACCGGACCAGGGGGATGAGGTGGATGAGGCTTTCTTCCAGCAACTAAACAGAAGTTGCTAGATCACAGGCCCTGGTTCTCATGGGTGACTTTAATCACCCCAATATCTGCTGGGAAAGCAATACAGCAGTGCACAGGCAATCCAGGAAGTTTCTGGAAAGTGTAGGGGACAATTTCCTGGTGCAAGTGCTGGAGGAACCAACTAGGGGAAAAGCTCTTCTTGACCTGCTGCTCACAAACAGGGAAGAAATAGTAGAGGAAGCAATAGTGGATGGGAACCTGGGAGGCAGTGACCATGAGATGGTCGAGTTCAGGATCCTGACACAAGGAAGAAAGGAGAGCAGTAGAACAGAGACCCTGGACTTCAGAAAAAGCAGACTTTGACTCCCTCAGGGAACTGATGGGCAAGGTCCCCTGGGAGAATAACATGACGGGGAAAGGAGTCGAGGAAAGCTGGCTGTATTTTAAAGAAACCTTATTGAGGTTGCAGGAACAAACCATCCCGATGTGTAGGAAGAAAAGTAAATATGGCAGGCGACCAGCTTGGCTCAACAGTGAAATCCTTGCTCGTCTTAAACACAAAAAAACAGCTTATAAGAAGTGGAAGATTGGACAAATAACCAGGGAGGAGTAGAAAAGTATTGCTAAGCCATGCAGGAGTGAAATTAGGAAGGCCAAATCACACCTGGAGTTGCAGCTAGCCGGAGATGTTAGGCGTAACAAGAAGGGTTTCTTCAGGTATGTTAGCAACAAGAAGAAAGTCAAGGAAAGTGTGGGCCCCTTGCTGAATGAAGGAGGGAACCTAGTGACAGAGGATGTGGAGAAAGCTAGTGTACTCAATGCTTTTTTTGCCTCTGTCTTCACAGACAAGGTCAGCTCCCAGACAGCTGCACTCTGCAGCACGGTATGGGGAGGAGGTGACCAGCTCTCTGTGGAGAAAGAAGTAGTTCGGGACTATTTAGAAAAGCTGGATGAGCACAAGTCCATGGGGCCGGATGCGCTGCATCCGAGGGTGCTAAAGGAGTTGGCCGATGAGATTGCAGAGCCATTGGCCATTATCTTTGAAAACTCATGGGGATCGGGGGAGGTCCCGGATGACTGGAAAAAGGCTAATGTAGTACCCATCTTTAAAAAAGGGAAGAAGGAATATCCAGGGAACTACAGGCCAGTCAGTCTCACCTCAGTCCCTGGAAAAATCATGGAACAGGTCCTCAAGGAATCAATTCTGAACCACTTAAAGGAGGGGAAAGTGATCAGGAACAGTCAACATGGATTCACCAAGGGCAAGTCATGCCTGACTAATCTAATTGCCTTCTATGATGAGATAACCAGCTCTGTGGATGAGGGGAAAGCAGTGGATGTGCTATTTCTGGACTTTAGCAAAGCTTTTGATACAGTCTCCCACAGTATTCTTGCCAGCAAGTTAAAGAAGTCTGGGCTGGATGAATGGACGGTAAGGTGGATAGAAAACTGGCTAGATGGTCGGGCTCAACGGGTAGTGATCAATGGTTCCATGTCTAGTTGGCAGCCGGTATCAAGTGGAGTGCCCCAAGGGTCGGTGCTGGGGCCGGTTTTATTAATTCTTCACTAACCATCTGGAGGATGGTGTGGACTGCACCCTTAGCAAGTTTGCAGATGACATTAAACTGGGAGGAGTGGTTGATACGCTGGAGGGTAGGGATAGGATACAGAGGGACCTAGACAAATTAGAAGATTGGGCCAAAAGAAATATGATGAGATTCAACAAGGACAAGTGCAGAGTCCTGCACTTAGAACGGAAGAATCCCATGCACTGCTACAGACTAGGGACCGAATGGCTGGGCAGCAGTTCTGCAGAAAAGGACCTAGGGGTTACGGTGGACGAAAAGCTGAATATGAGTCAACAGTGTGCCCTTGTTGCCAAGAAGGCTAATGGCATTTTGGGTTGTATAAGTAGGGGCATTTCCAGCAGATCGAGGGATGCGATCATTCCCCTCTACTCAGCACTGGTGAGGCCTCATTTGGAGTACTGTGTCCAGTTTTGGGCCCCACACTACAAGAAGGATGTGGATATATTGGAGAGAGTCCAGCGGAGGGCAACAAAAATGATTAGGGGGCTGGAGCACATGACTTATGAGGAGAGGCTGAGGGAACTGGGATTGTTTAGTCTGCAGAAGAGAAGGATGAGGGGGGATTTGATAGCTGCTTTCAACTACCTGAAAGGGGGTTCCAAAGAGGATGGATCTAGACTGTTCTCAGTGGTAGAAGATGACAGAACAAGGAGTAATGGTCTCAAGTTGCAGAGGGGGAGGTTTAGGTTGGATATTAGGAAAAACTTTTTCACTAGTAGGGTGGTGAAGAACTGGAATGGGTTACCTAGGGAGGTGGTGGAATCTCCTTCCTTAGAGGTTTTTAAGGTCAGGCTTGATAAAGCCCTAGCTGGGATGATTTAGTTGGGTTTGGTCCTGCTTTGAGCAGGGGGTTGGACTAGATGACCTCCTGAGGTCCCTTCCAACCCTGAGATTCTATGATATTTAGACATATTAAAACACAAATTGTTTGCTTGTGTCCAGTTTATTAAGCAATCCAGATTGCTACGTATCAGTGATCTGTCCTCTTCATTATTTATTACTCCTCCAATTTTTGAGTCACCTGCAAACTTTATCAGTGATAATTTTATGTTTTCTTCCAGGTAATTAATACGTATGTTAAAAAGCATAGGGCAAGAACCCTGGGGGACCCAAATAGAAACAAACCCATTTGATGGTGATTTCCTGTTTACATTACATTGAGACCTATCAGTTAGCCAGTTTTTAACATGTGCTATGTTAATTTTAATCATTCTAGTTTTTTTAATCAATATGTCATGAGGTATTAAGTTTCCACATGAGCTTGGCCTGCAAGTAGCCTGGGTGTACTGGAGTGATGCCTTCTAATATCCACCCTGGCCATGCCTGACCCTGCCACCTCTGGAGCAGTGAGGCTGTGCAGAACAGATAAGAAAGTTCCTTGTGGCCTGAAGAGGGATGATGTGATGTGTTTCTCTCACTCGCTACCCCCAAATTCCTTCCTGGCCCACTCACATACACATACCTGTCCACCCATTCTTGCCTGGTCCCCTCAGTCTTTGCCTATTTTCTCAGCACCAGACACTGGGACCATTTAAAGAGGCTTCTGTGAGGTCTGGGAATAGGGGGAATGAGTCTCCATTTCCATATGGTAGCGGGAAAAAAATCTATGTGTCGCAGGCCCCCTCTGTACACAGACCTAGAGGGCAGGATCGGCACTAAATTTAAAGCTAAGGCTACATTTTTATGAGTGAAATTCACCCCAGTGCAGAGGGCCACGACAAGGCCTTTGCAGCTTTCTGTGCAGAGGTGAATGTCATCCTATGATTTTAAATTAAAGGAGTTAACACAAGTCAGCTTAGTAAGTGTTGTTAGCCTGCATCAACAGCCCTTTCATTGGAAATTCAGGCAGGCTAACCCTCACTTACAGACAGCCCCCCAGCCTGAAGCAAATACTTACCAGCAACTACACACCACACCACAGAAACACTAACCCAGGAACCAATCCCTGTAACAAACCCCGTTGCCTTCTGTCTGTCTCCATATCTATTCTAGCGACACCATCATAGGACCCAACCACCAGGGCCAGCTCCAGGCACCAGCTGAGCAAGCTCGTGCTTAGGGCGGCAGATTCTACGGGGCAGCATTCCACCCAAACCTAGGGTAGCACAGCCCCCTTTTTTTTATTTGCTGCTCCGGCTGCCCTGTAGGGGACGGCGGTGCGGAGGAGGGGAGCGCCCTGCAGCAAACTTGGCAGGGCAGCCCGCGTCCTTCCCTCCCCACCGATGGAGCGGCACGAAGCCCTCCCGGCGGGCGGTGCAGTGGTCGGGGCCATGTGGCGAGCACTCCGCTGAAGCGCTGGCCACTCCCCTTCTCTCTCTCCCCCCTGCTCCCTCCCCCTCCTCCTCCCCTCCACTAGACTGGGCACGCACTCTGCAGCACAGGGAGTCCCCCTGCACACGGGCTCCGGCCGCCCTGTAGGGGTTTTTTTTGGTTTTTTCCCCTGCTTTGCTGGCTGCACCATTGTTCTCCCCTCCCCCCACACTTCGCCGCTCCCGCCACACCGTCTTTATTTTGTCTCCCTCCCGCTTTGCCGCTCCGCGTCCCCCTCCCGCTTTGCCGCTCCGTGTCCCCCTCCCACTTTGCCGCTCCAGCTGCTCCGCATTCACCCCCCGCTTTGCCGCTCCATGTCCCCCACACCGCTTTGCCAATCTGTGTTCCCCCCACCCCAGGTTTGCTGCTCCGGCCGCCCCCCCCTTTTTTATTTTTTTGCTTGGGGCGGAAAAAAAGCCAGAGCCAGCCCTGCCAACCAGCCACACCATCAGGGGCTCATTCACCTGCACATCTACTAATGTGATATATGCCATCATGTGCCAGCAATGCCCCTCTGCCAGGTACATTGGTCAAACCGGACAGTCTCTATGCAAAAGGATAAATGGACACAAATCAGACATCAGGAAAGGTAACACACAAAAGCCAGTAGAACACTACTTCAATCTCCCTGGACATTCCATAACAGATTTAAAAGTAGCCATTCTTCAACAATAAAAAATTCAAAAACAGACTTCAAAGAGAAACTGCAGAGCTACAATTCATTTGCAGATTTAACACCATCAATTTGGGCTTGAATAGGGATTGGGAATGGCTGGCTCAGTACAAAAGCAATTTTCCCTTTCTTGGTATTGATACCGCCTCATCAGTTACTGGGAGTGGACCACATCCAACCTGACTGAATTGGCCTTCAACACTGGTTCGCCACTTGTAAGGTAACTCCCTTTTCTTCATGTGTCTATATATATTTATGCCTGTATCTGTAATTTTCACTCCATGCATCTGAAGAAGTGGCGTTTTTACCCATGAAAGATTATGCCCAAATAAATCTGTTCGTCTTTAAGGTGCCACCAGACTCCTTGTTGTTTTTGTGGATACAGACTAACATGGCTGCCCCTCTGATAACTGGAAATTCAGAGAGCTAGCTTCTGAACTGCAGTGTACTGCACTGCTAAAAAAATGGCCAGTTCATATTACACTTACCACTATGGGATCCCAGATGCTTCCTATTAAGGCAGTCAGCGTGTAAGACCATCACAAGTGTTATACAGATGTTGGATAATATTGAAAAGCAATCATGAAGGCACTGACAACAATTTGTAACTGGTTGTTGGTACTGTGATGCTGATAGACCAGCTCAGGCCAGAGCCGTAGGCCAATTCACTTGTGAATATCAAAGGAATTAAATATATTAGTATATATTCAGGCCAATTCACTTGTGTGTTAATAGAGATTAGAGGCGATATTAATTGTACTGTTTTCACCTATGTTTATCCTGTTGTTTACTATTACATTACATTATATATACACCTCTACCCTGATAAAACGCTGTCCTTCGGGAGCCAAAAATTCTTACCGCGTTATAGGTGAAACCGCGTTATATCAAACTTGTTTTGATCCACCGGAGCACGCAACCCCGCCCCCCCCAGAGCGCTGCTTTACCATGTTATATCCAAATTTGTGTTATATCGGGTCGCGTTATATCGGGGTAGAGGTGTAATTAAATAACCCTAGATCAAACTGTGTGTTAATGTAAGAGTGTATCAGGTATTAGAACTTCATGAAAACTAATGGAATGTTACTTGTATTGTTTTCACTTATCTATTCCTATTATAATGTAATGACAAGCATTTCCATTATGTATATCCCTGTAACTAAATAACTCACTGAATGCAAATGAAGAGAGCTAAATTCAAAGAAACTGGCCATTGTGTGGGTACAGACACTTGTCAGATTGTTGTCTGTGAAAAGAAGCTATAAGTACTGATTCAAAGAGAGATCCTTTATCTCTGGACTGTTTCGATTCTAACGGTGGAATAACTGAATGAGAAGACGGAGATCCCCGGAGTTATTCTGGGTATCCCTGAGAGACTTCTGGGAAACTGGCAGATTGCTACATCTCTGCTATCATTTTGGATTTACAGACTTTGACTCACATGTTATTATATTTTACCTGCTTTAACCACTCAGTAACTCTCATTCTTTTTTCTTAGCTAATAAACCTATAGTTTGTTTACTATAGAATTGACTGCCAGCGTTGTCTTTGGTGTAAGATCTGGAATACCAGTTGATCTGGAGTAAGTGACTAGTCTCTTGGGACTGGGAGCAACCTGAAGTGATGTGATTTTTGGTTTATGTGACCATTATCACTAAGTCCAATGTATCTGGGTGGCAAGACAGGCTGTCTGTGACACCATGATAAGACTGGTATAATAATCCATTTGTTACTGCTTTGGTGAAATCTAATTACAGAACATACCACCGTTTTGGGGTATCTGCCCTTGTTTTCTGACAGTCTGCCCTGAGACAGGCACTCACATTTGAGAGTCATTCCAGACAGCATGACAGGTACATTATTGAGTGATGGGGGAGTGTTCTGATACATCTCTTGTGTTATTTTCTGAACTGCTTAATGTCACTAAATAAGTCATAAAACTACATTTATTCATAATGCGTAAAATTCAGATGAGAGCTTTATTTACAGTAGCCTTTCAAGCTCTGGGTGCTGTAGCATACATAACAAATTTCAGACTACATTTTTGTAGAAGCCAGGAAGAAAAGCTGATCTACAGAAACAATTTGTCAAAACTGGCAAAGCAGAAAATGTGTCAGCTCCTTTTTACAGCACCTCACTGTCATTTTTTTATGGTCTCCTATTGTTCAGCATGTTTCTGATGTCTTGGTTATAAAAACAGGGAGTTCAAATTGCCATAAATTAACCTAACTCTTATAGTATATTTTACAGTCCTCCATTGATTAGAAGTGCAGGTGAATGCCCTCCAAATCTTTACTGTCTTGGCAATTGTCTCACAAAGCCATTACAGATCCGAGCAGGGAAAGGACTAACTCAATCCAGGAGATTTTTATCAGAAAGAAAGCTGGATCTTTGAAGCAAAGGAGGCAGAAAGTTTAATTTTATGACAAACTGATTTATAATCTACTACTATGTGGAAAACAAATTATACTATAAAGATTAATCAAGTAACTTTATTCTGCAGCAACCTATATGAGCATCTGGGTAAACAGAAACTTCATGAAATGTTTTGCTGCAAAGCTGACTTCAATAATATATGCAAATGATAAATTCAACAATTCTGCTCACTGCCAGAAATAAAATAAATGGCTTCAGGAGCAAATAACACTGATTCATACTGTGCTCAAGCACTAGACAACCAATCTATTAAACTACACAGGGGAAAAAAAAATCAAAGCAGCTTTGTTATCTTACTTGTGACACCTTAGTTAAATCTCAGGCATTACCTCTTTATACCAGCATAAATATGTAGCCTTCTACATCTTTTATAATGTGGTTACAGACACAAAAATGTTATAGTCAAAAGCAAGAGCTAGTTCAAGGAATTTCAGACTTCCAAATAGGCAAGATACAAAGCTAAAATTCATATGTTCCTTTTCCAGTTATGAATACTTTCACTAAAACATAAATATTTTAACATATATTAATTTTTTCTGACATTCAAAATTGTAAAGTCAATATGGCAGAATTATTGTTAAAAGCACATATGTACAAATATTCTTTTTTCCATACATAAAGTATTTGGCATAATTATAACAATCTTACTGCATACACAACTGTTTGCTTCTTTTTTCACATAATGGTACACTCCTTATTAAAATTAACCAGTTATGTACAAAAATACTTGAACATTTATTATAGAAAACCTCTATAGCTACCATCAACAGCACATACCTGCTGAAGGTTTCACTGAGAGAATATAAAAAGTGGTCACTTTCTTCCAGTTAAGCTATCAACAAAGCAAACAATTAAAATCAACATGAGCTTCCCCAAAAAAGAAGGAGAATATTTTTAACAACATGATTTAAAATACAATTCATAAATCTGTTGTCAACCAAGTGTTAAAAACAGTAAGTAAAAGAAAGAGAGCTACAAAAAATACATACACAAGGTGCTTTTTCCACACTCCTACAACTGGGCATTAGCTTTCCATAGTTTTACAGATGCTATCTAGTGAAATTCAACCTAGAACTGTCTACCATCATCTTCCTTCAGTAAAGATGATAATGATCAACTAAGTTAAAACAAACAATCAAAAATAAAAACCAATAACAAACAACAACAAAAACCTGCACTAGTAAGAATATACGTGAAGAGCTGTTAGGAATTTTGCTAATTTGTGCAGCATTGTGAATTAATGCCCTTTATCTTTTAAATATTTACTGATACATAGCCAGTGATTTATATTCTTTAAATTTGTTCACTTGCTGCATTGATTTGATACTAACCAGTATTGATTCTTGTGTATCCTTATTAACGGGACACATTCATTTATGCCTCTATAATATCTGGATATTTGTTCTTCTGGTACAGAGGTTTGTTTTTTTTTGAAGTTAACTTTCAAAGACAGGAGAAAACCGCCAACTAACTGTTAATGGGATTTTTTTTTTGTATGGGCTAACTGAAAGAGTAAAGGTAAATCGCACCTTAAAAAGAAAGAAGTGCACCAGATACAGGAGATAAGCTACTGTTATAGGACTAAAGAGTTTGTCAACAATCAAATTAATTCCCAGAAAGGTGTTCTACACGGAATGAAATGTGAATATTTGTCACTCTTAGAAAGCAACACAGACGTAGTATTTTGTTTCAAGAACTCACTCCAACCTATGTCCTTACAACTTTTTACTGCAGGGTAACTTGCATTAATACCCCCCTCCTCCGCACCACCCCTAACCCCACATGCACAGATATTTGAATTGACCAACCTGCTCATGGGGAAATGGGAACAACATTCAGTCTACTTGCAGAAATATCCTAGCCTACAAACAATGTTGTTAGAAAGTGTGCATTTATTTCTAGTAATTAGCTCACTTAGCATAGTCTACATTTTGTAAGAAGCATTCAACTAATGCAAATGAGAGCTTGTGGGGTTTTAGATTTAATTAAATTATTTTTTATGAAAATGAACATAAGATACCAAAAAGCTATGCATCCATATTTACCACCTTGAAATTAACAAAATTCTCTCATTCATGCTTCCTGTAATATCTGGCAATCAAAATTATTAATTTTATTTAATAATGTGCAACATAATATTAATAAGCATTTTAAAAATCATTTAAAAGAAAAATTGGGTAAAATATTAAAGTGCCTACACTAAATGTATTTTACTTTTTTTTAAATATTATTTCGTAAACGGTAAAGAATTCATTGCAAGTAAATATAAAAGTGACTTCTTATAACTGAGACACTTTCCGAGGAAGAGGCCTGGGCCGAGGAACCTGTTCAGTCCTCCGGCTACTGTTTTCCAGATTGTTTGGCCGCGCCAGCAGGGGTTTGGGTGGCAGTGCTGGTGGATCTGAAGTGACAGGGATGGAGAGGCTGTGAGGTAGCGGAACAGGCCGTCTCAAAGTTCGTTCATAAACGCTGTAAGGTGGTGGAGTTTTACTTTCTTTTCTCATCGGCTCCTCAGAAACACTGTAGTTTGGAATAGTTTGTTCACTCCCTTGACTTTCAAAGCCAGAAGTTTCTGACGTGCTACATCGGCTAAGTGAAGAGATTCCACTGCTGTAACTTCCTGACAAGACCGGGGAGTTGGATATGAGCCCCGAGGAATGACATTCCACTGGAGATGGGGTAAATGATTGCATGGATCCCTGCAAAGAAGAAAAGAGAAGGATTCATGTGAAGGAAAATTAAGAGCAATGTTTCTCCGTGAACACTAAAAACCCAGGTAGATTTTTTTTTTTTGCACTGATTCTTGGGAGCTTGATAGATGGAACATGTATTTATGGTCGAATTAAGATCCAGTAAAAACCAAGTCCAAGCTTGTCTATAGAATGCTTATATTTTTAAACTATACATCAAATACTGTTCATGTCAACAATTTATTGTTGTAAGTAAGCTATATTAAAATGTTATATTCCTATCATCAGTCTCTGGAAAAATCTGTCAATGTTTAAAAAGAAATAACTTTCATAGTACTGACAATGGAATATAGCTTGCAGTGTAACTAGTAGCACTGTGCCCTCTACTGCCAGAACACTGTATCTATATCACATTGAGTACTTGTGCTACTTCAGTCTCTGGTTTAGAATAGATTTACAGCTTTCCTCCCATTTTTTGCAATGAATCATGCTGTAAAAAGAGCACACATGAAGCAGTGTTATATCTAATATTCCATGTATGATTTTTTTTTAAATTAACTACTTAATCATTTTATAACACAGGAATGATAGCTGTGTAAATTAGAATAAAGTTCTATTAAATTCCCCTGCATTGTATCAGTGTGGTGTCTGGTTTCAGGAGCATAACTTATTACCAGATACCATTAACAGTGCAGGTAGCTTCAAATTCTGCAGTGTGCATCAATGTTATTGAAAATTTTTAGCCTCTTCTGCTTGGGAAAGCCACAGGACTTCCAGGATTGGGAATATACTCAAATCACCATTACCAGCCTGGTTTAGAAGTATTGTTTGCGCTAAGCCAAGTGGTGATGAGGCAGCTCAAGCTACTGTATATGTGATAAATATTATTTACTAAAGATATTATCCACTAAGATTCTCATTTATGAGTCCTAGCTCCTCAGCACAAGATTGGTAGAACTCCCTAAACTCTTAAAGAATTTTTATCCTCAAGAACAATAGTACTGGAGTAGAGTATAAAACAGACCCTCTGTTGGCAGTCATGTGCCACCCTCGACACCTGAAGTCATAGGTATTGAGTTCTTGGTCCTCAGTACCGAGTTCTTGGGTCCTCAGAAAAGGCAGAGCCTCCCCCATAAGGATGAGAGAGGGCCAGGATCTCTCCCATGTACTCCTGTTGAGGCCTCCAACTCAAGGCAGCTCCACATTATGGTTTCCAGATTTCCCCTTTCTACATTCATGTTATACAAGTGGAGATGGGAAGAGTGAATCCAGCTTTGCTGGTTCACTTGTAATCTTTTGCAAGGATACTATTCTAACTTCACGGCACTGCTTGCATTCTACATTGACAAATATAGGATTTCTTAGCAGAGGCAGACCGGTTTTTGCACTGATGATGACACTCAAACATCAGTGCTCTTGGGTCATGAAATTCTACCCTTGATGCAGAGCCTATATCGGTGCTATCTTATGTCATTTTTCTGCTGGCACATTTCTTAAGCTTCTTACCTTCCAGGAGTGAGAATCCTGGCAGTGAGAATCATTAGAGAAGTGAAAATTATCTGTAATTATAGTCTGCTGTAGATTTTACTCCAATAGGTTTTTTATGCACTTACCCCACATATAATTTGGGGATTATTAGAGTTGGTTGTGATTTTTCTTTTTTTGAAAAAACAAACAAACCTGTTTAACAATAAAAATGAGATAGTGAAAATTATACTTTTTTTTCTCCTCAACTCTAGTGATCTTTTTTTAAAGTGTCTCAGTGCTTGCACTTTGTTTCTATTTTTAATCTGGATCAATTTTTTCAGTGATGATTAAATATTTTTAATTGGCCTCTCCTGGGAACTCTGCCGCCGATGTAAGTGGAGGATCCGACTTGCGATGTTTGTTGGGCAGCATTAATACCAGACAAGAGATGGTGCACAATGGTCAAAGCGGGGACATGACACACACTACTCCATTACTGCTATCCTGGTGGGTCAAAATTCTTCATGAACCAACAGAATTTTGTTGGTTAATTTAAAAAAAATAATTTTAATTATTTGGTCTGATGCTAAGGAGTTAAGAGAGAGGAAGGAAAATTTTAGCAGAACATCTTCAGGGAAGCAGAATCATAGTAAAATGATTTTCCCTTTTTGATTTTGATTTCTTTACAGCACTCATACTGAATTGTGAGGAACTGAATGCGTTAGGAAAGGTGTAGCCTAGAGATTTGCTGAAAACTCAGTTTTTCCTAAGCATTATTATATAATGCCCATCACTGCAATAATTAGGCACCAGTAGTATACTGTCCATTAGAATTTCCTTATTCTCCTCTGACTGTCCTGGAAGCTACTAGGCCACACGGTACTACAGGCCAGAGGCTCATGATTCTGCTGAAGAAAGGAATGAAAGAAGCTTGGGTTTGAAAAACTGTAAGAAATAGAATTCGTTTTTAATTATGACTTAGTCATAAACTCAGACTTCTTAGTATTAAGGCATGAAATATACAACAACAAACAACTGAAGAGATAAGAAAAGATATTATACATACAAAAGGTTGTGCTAAGTACCAAATACGTTAGACTTATGCTAGCTAGTTTGAGAGATAGTCCGGACACACCAGACTCAATCCTCAGCTGAACAGTGGTGGAGGGAATGTGGATCTAAAACAACTTTCTGTTTCCCTGATCTTGGGCTGGCTGGTGCCCAGCTGCTCTGTTCCAGATTAGGATCAGATAGCTGTGAGCACTGCAGTGGAGTGGAGACATGTTTAGAGCTGGCTTCATGCACCTCCACCCCATTCCGGGGGAATTCTTGGCTTCCCATCTAAGGATTGATTCAAAGCCCACTGAAGTCATTGGAAACATGGAAAGATTTTCATTTACATCAATGGAACTTAGATTAGATTCTTAGGGGCAGCTTCCTCAGGCAATGCAAAGGGGCTGAAAGAAGGGCCAAAGATTGAGTCCAATGTATGGCAGGGGAGGAGTGAAGAGGGTTTTATTTAATCGTCACTGTGCGCTACGAAAGTTGGTGTATTTTGGAAATCCTGCTAAACTGCTTCCTTCAGGTTGGGTTCTTTTGTGTAGTAGGAGGCTTCCTCAATTGTTAAGGACATTTCATCCGATATATTATCTGGACAAAGTTTTAGGCCAAAATTTTCAAATGAGAGCTTCTGGGTGCTCAGAACTTCTGAAAATCAGGCCACTTAATTTCAGTGCCTAAATATTTAGGATCCTAACTTTTTAGGTACACGGTTTTGAAAATCTTAGCGTGAAGGTTTTAGGGCTGCTACTGTCAGTTACATTTATGAATGCGAAATGTGCATAAATGCAGTAGCACAAGAAACAATCTAAACCAGACAATATAAATTAAAAGTTATACACACAACATTGACATAACAAGCCCCATGGAATAGGCCAGTACCTTCATTGGAGATCTGCCAGCAGGAGAAGGGGAAACTGAAGCTACATGCCTTGCTGGTGAAGCTGTGAAGTTAGAAAGGTTTCAATTTAATTTCACAGAAGCTAGATAGATTTTAGAATGCCACCCTCATGAAAACTGTAAATCAGTTTTATTACAGAAATTCTACCAGATACAAAAGGTCACCAGTACGTTTAGATGGATCACAGAAACAAACAAACAAACAAAAAATGATACAAAGGTATTCCTGGGAAAGCTTTGTTAATGGAAAAGCGATGATCCAATTTTTACTACCCACTACCTCCCCCTGTTCCATTCTGTGCATCTTGCTCAAAGGCTGTGCATACTTTAGAAGATTTCATTTGTTTTCAAAGTTATGCAAAGGTTATCTTACAAGAGAATACATACAGCATGAAATATTTATGCACCCATCTCCCCTGGCAATTTTTACATCATTCTAAGCTAACTGGCAACGTGATTGAAAAAATTTCCTTATCATGCTCTCTTCCCCTCCCTTTGTTTTTTCTTTTAAGGAAAAAATTCTGTACATGTGTGTTAAACAAGCAATAACACATCACAAAGCATCCTTCTCCCAGAGGCCTGCAGGTCCATGGTGTATTGTGAGGATAAATGGAAAATATCTTCAATCACTTGAAAACAATCATACTTAAAGTAGCACTTAAATATCTTTCCCTTTAAATTGACAAAATGATTTTTTGAAGGGCAAACTGGTTAATGAAACTGAAACCATGTCCTTACATGACTGCCTATATAGCACCACCCAATAAGATGCTTCTTTTCATAGTGCCCAGGTTGTGATTACTAACCTGCAATCACTGTAAAATCAAAAGACCAAAAAAAAATCAATCATCTCTTCTGGGTATCAACATGAACTGTTTGAATCTAATAAGTCATTAAATGAAGATGCAGGATATTGAAAATGGAATGTTACAAGAGTACAGAACGTTAACAAGATGAAAGTAACTGCAGTTCTACAGCCTTCCATCCGAGGCAATGAACTGATAAATTATCCGCCCAGGGAGTCAAGTGTTAATCACAGTGGAAAAAGAGTCAAAGCCATCAAGTAAATTATTTTGTATTGGAGGTTGGCCTGAAATGTTCCTATACTCACCAGTTTGTGTGGGTCTTGGTGGCACAGGGGGAGACATAAGCTTTCCACTTTCTGACATGTTCCTGGCTTCTTTTCCACTGTCCAGACTCCAGCTGCTGGGGGTGGTGTTTACAGCTGGAAGAGAATGACAATGCTGACACATCCGCTAATATTTCCAGCTCTCAATTCCACCCTCTCCACCTTTCCTATATGTAGAGTTAAAATGTTAACCAACTTAACAGCATGCCTGAAAAACTCGCATGATTACAATAGCATTTAAAAAAGCACTTAAAATCATGCATGTTAGACTCCTGGCCTGCTTGACGTGTGTATTTGGCTCCCTAGGTGTGTTTGTGATTGTACAGCAATTTGGACCTCGTGAGCAATAGCAACTGAAAGAGCACTCTGGTGCTTTGCACACACAGATCCAGCTACAGAGGGAAACAGACTATGATCCCATGAGTACGGTCAGGGCTACTCTACACTAGAAGCACTGCATCAGGCGCAGCTGCACCGATGCAGTTGTGCTCCTGTAGTGCGTCTGGTGGAGACGCTCTATGCTGACAGGAGAGCGCTCTCCTGTCGGTATAATTACCCCACCTCCACGAGAGGCAGAAGCTACGTCAGTGGAAGAGCATCTCCCGCCGACACAGCGCCAGTGTGAACAGCGCTTAGGTTGCTGTAACTTGCGTCACTCAGGGGAGTGACTTTTTCACACCCCTAACCACGATAAGTTACAATGACTTAAGCAATAGTGTAGACCTGTCCTCAGATTCCGTCTGTAGCAGGTTCCCTGTTTAAAGAGTTCTATGTGGAATGAAAGACTGTTCCTAGGCAGTTTCCTCTGAATCGCTTTACATATGGAAAGACTGGAGAAGTAAACTGACTAGGATTCCAGCCAATATTCCCTCAGAATATCTTCAATGTTAACACACTTCTGTTGCCCTGGCATAGACACCCCTCTCCCCCCCCACCCCCCCAAAAAACTGAGAGAGAGACAGAGAACTTAAAATGGAGGGGTATAGGAACTGAACAAAAATACATAGGCTGATGAAGAGACGAGATAAAGTTAAAAAACATTAAAAACTGCACAAAATAAAAAATGGAGTGAGGGCAGCATATGACCCTTACTTTGTATCCATGAGGTCCAGAGGTTCTTATTAAAAATGTAATTTTATTTGGTCGCAGGATGACTTTGGCACCCTTGTCTTGTATAAGATCATTGTTTGGTATTCATCAGTGTCATTTTCCGGGGCTTGTACATCTTTAATTGAACTGTAGTGCATGGAATAGCGATTACTGCACAAAGCATGGAATATTCTCTATGAAGGGAACCAGAGAGGCCTCATACTATAATATTCTCCACACTTGTCTGACAAAAAGACATTTAACACTGGCAGGCCCAAAAGAGATCTTAAAAATTGCAATTTTCCTTAAAGCTACCCTCTAGTTAATGAAAAATCTTTTACCTTCAAAAAAATGAGGACTATAGAATTGGTAAAAGCCCCTTTAAGCTGAACCACCTGTTGACAATAAATTCAAAGTGCTTCCAAGATATAGGGAGCACAAGCCCTGTCTATACCAGGGGCCAGCAACCTTTCAGAAGTGCTGTGCTGAGTCTTCATTTATTTAATCTAATTTAAGGTTTCGCATGCCAGTCATACATTTTAACCTTTTTAGACTGTCTCTTTCTATAAGACTATAATATATAACTAAACTATTGTTGTATGTAAAGTAAATAAGGTTTCTAAAATGTTTAAGAAGCTTCATTTAAAATTAAATTAAAATGCAGAGCCCCTCGGACAAGTGGCCAGGACCCGGGCAATATGAGTGCCACTGAAAATCAGCTCGTGTGCCGCCTTTGGCACACGTGCCATAGGTTGCCTACCCCTGGTCTATACCATTTTTCTCTTGGCCTGCCCTCCATACTTGTGTGCAAACATGGTACTGAAACACAAGAAGGACCTTGTGCTCATTTACAAGAATGGAGTGAAAGTCAGAGTGCAGTGTCATTGTTGTTATTCACTATTTCTATTGCAGTACATTTAAGGACTACCAGATTCCTACTGTACCAGGCACTGTACAAATAACACAAGGATAGTCCCTACCCCAGAGATCTTACAATTTAGAAAATACATAACAGGAAATAAATACACAAATGAGGGGAGCATAAGGTAAGAGGGAGAGGGAGGTGTGTTTAAACCAGTATCCAATTGGTTTCTATAGTCACATGTGCCCTGATGTTCATGTGCCCAGATAATAATGACCAATCTGATATTGGCCTGAACCAACCTTGACAGTAATCCATTTGCAGAAATATTGCTCACAACCTGTCACTACATTAAAAAACAGAACAATGACAAAAATTTCCTGACATTTTATAACACATTCTAAAGCAGAAACATTTTATAAAATATTCCCTGTAGATATTACAAACAACTAATTCGTGATGAGTGAACAATTTTATCCAAGGGGGGCTAAATAATGCAATCGTTTGCTTGGAGAATAACAAATTCATGAACTAAATTAAAACAAATGTATTTAAAGCACCAAGATTCCTTATGTATTTAATTTTCCAGTCCTAATATCCAGGATTCAGGTTTACCTGGCAACTCACCATTTACATTTTAATATTCATTTATTCATAAGTACACATAACATACATTATGCTTTTAATAGGTACCAATTAAAATGCATTCCAGTGAGAACATTTTTTATCAATCTTTTTGATTAATTCTCCTGGGGAGTGCTTCTGCAGTAGAGGGTTGACCCTGAGAGCAGGACACAGTAATCAGCCCATTTCTTAAAAAAAACATTTTGTCTTTTTATTTCCTAATATGTAAGAGAGACATTTAATGGTAATGGTAATATGTTACTTCCATCTAGGAGCATGATCTGTCCTTACTTTAAAAGTAACCAGATGGGCAGGACCCCAGCTAATTGGCTCCCTAGGCTCCAGTCTGGTGGTTGAGTGGACTCCCTAGACGGCCAGTTCTTCAGCTCCCAGATCAGCATATATCATTTTGTAAAGACCAAAATATTTCTGCTGCCTGGACCAGAGCTTTGGAGCAGAGCCTGGAGCTGGAGCACGGACCAGTAGGTTTTTGCCCGGAGCTGGAGCACAGCCAGAGCGGAGCAATTCAAAAATGTGATTGCTCCAAATCCCTGGCCTGGACATTTTGGATTTTTTGGTCTCATTAAAAGTTCTGGCTTTTGAATTTTCATCCTGATTCAGGATGAAAAAATATTAGAAAACTCAATTTACTTTGCAGGATGGAAATTCCATTTCCTGCTTGGCTCTAGTTATAATTTTCTTTTGAACTGTACGACTGGAATTAATCTGTTTTACTGCAAACCATTTGGAGTGTCTCTGTGAATTCCAGAGTGATTTCAGTTTAAAACTTAGTGCTCTGTGAAGGGGTAATTACGACAACAATACAGAAGCTCCCTCATTTATATTTTCTTTGTAGCAAATAGTGGATGTTTCTTATTTACTTTAATATGGCAAAGATAATTAGATCTATTTCCACTAGCATTCCAGATATAAACAGGGAGCAGAGGTGAATTATGTATGGCTAAATGGGGAATGGATGTACCAAACTTCAGGGTTCCCTCCCAATCCAAGGCAAGATCATCTCAACCTCCTCTTCAGCCTCCAGATGAACATGTATCTTTCTCCCACTCCTGAGCCTTTAAACTTCCTCCCAAGTGATCCAGTCCAGCCAGCTCAAGACCATGCTAGCAGGCAGACAGCCGCAGCAATGCCTTGCCATCTGCTCTTCCATCTCTGAGACTCTGACTCCCTGCTATCTCCTGGGCCCTTCTGAATGCAAGGCTCAGATCACAGGTACACTGTCCTTTCCTTGTGAAGCACTTTGAGATGTATGGATGGGAAGTGCTATATGAGATCTAGGAACTATTAATATTCACCAGCCAGTCAGGAGGAGTGACATTCTACAGTGACAACTTTAGTTTATCTTCACTGATACCCAGATTGGCAGTGGTACAGGATTCTACTCACCTTTCTCAGGGCCAGACAGGTTAGGATCACTTCGGGGCAAAGCACCATCTCCAATATGATTAAACAGCATTCTCTGGAAATTCAGAACAGTGCATTTTATGGGAAAAGACAATGGCAACCCAATGACCTTTTAAAAGACAATTACATTAATTTTGCAAAAACAAAATGTTCAAAAGAATTTGGCTCAAATTATTTAAATAAGGAAAATGATCTTGAAAACTGAGGTAATCCAAATATACAGAGCTGGTAGTTTTGTATGTTTGTTTTTTGTTTATTAAAGAGGCATATTGGGGTAATCATAGAATCATAGAACTTAAGATCAGAAGGGACCATTATGATCATCTAGTCTGACCTCCCGCAAGATGCAGGCCACAAAAGCTGACCCACCCACTCCTGAAATAATTCTCTCCCTTGACTCAGCTGTTGAAGTCCCCAAATCCTGATTTAAAGACTTCAAGTAGCAGATAATCCTCCAGCAAGCGACCCCTGCCTCATGCTGTGGAGGAAGGCGAAAAACCTCCAGGGCCAATCTGCCCTGGAGGAAAATTCCTTCCCGACCCCAAATATGGTGAAATCCTCCCCACGCCCTGAGAACTTAAAATTGTATGGAAATGAGTAGGAAAAAATTGAGATTAATTCCTCCTTTTTGGAAATATGTGCATATTGGAATAATTTGAGATAGTTATTATTTATTGGCTTTGGCAGTATATAAGGCAGTTCCCTGCCCCATTATAATTACAACCTAGGGCCCAATCCTGAAGTAAAATCTGTGTGCTTTGACTTCAGTTGGATACCAAATGGGTACAGAGGTCCATCTGCAAGGATTTCATTGTAGGATCAGGACATAAATCGGATACTGATATTTGGTGATATCTAGGATGTTGCTGTCTCCTTGGTACAGGGTCATTTTCCTAATTCTGCCCAAGATCTGACTCTTCATGGTAGCAGGGTTTCTTAGCTTTATAGTGGGTAAGAATTATCCCCTGCATTATGGCAATTCCCTCCTACCTGAATATTGATTACTACAGAAATCATAGGAATACAGTGCTATGAAATTATTCTAAGCTCCTAGGTGTTTCTATTAGCAACATTCACACAGCATATTGATTACTTTTTGGAAATCCTCTTTGACATTAAATAACAGGAAAATAAAATAAGTAGCTATTCCCACAAATAACTCAGATCTATTTTTTGAGGCAAATCTAAATAGAGTGCTGTGTTCTTCAATTTAAAGGCAGACCAAACTAACAATCAGTGAGGGAAAACCAATCCAGCCAAATCCTGTTATCACATCTTCTTCCAGCATTAACTACTGCTCTTTGACAAAAAAGTGAGGCAATAAGTAAAAAAAAAAATCTGGTTTCCTTTCTGAAGGAAAAGTACAGGGGCTGAAAAAGCACTGAAGTCACCAGTAGGAATCAAGGAAGCAAATTCATATGAAACATAAAGGAAAGAGGATAGACTGAAACAAAAGAATGACAGTTATGTAGTTTGCAATGCTGTTGCAGCTGTGTAGGTTCTAGGATAAGAGAGAGACAAGGTGGAAGAGGTAACTTTTATTTGGACCAACTTCTATTGGGGGAAGATACTAATATTTGGTTATGTCCAGAATGTTGAAGCTGATCATGGCATCCAGGAACATCATCATAACCAGCATCAACTTTCTGGATGGCACGATAAGCTTCAGCAATGGAACCCTACAGACAATTATATACAAGAAACACATGAATCACCACACCTACCTTCACAGATCCAGTAACCACCCCAAACACACCAAGAAATCTGTTATCTAAAGCCAGGAACTCAGATTCCACAGAATATGCTCCAAAGATAGACCCTTAACATCCATATAACTGCCTTCATCAAACAAGGACACTCCATCAGAGAAGCAAATCACATCAGGGAATGGGCCACCCAAATCATAGAATCATAGAATCTCAGGGTTGGAAGGGACCTCAGGAGGTCATCTAGTCCAACCCCCTGCTCAAAGCAGGACCAAACCCAACTAAGTCATCCCAGCCAGGGCTTTGTCAAGCCTGACCTTAAAAACCTCTAAGGAAGGAGATTCCACCACCTCCCTAGGTAACCCATTCCAGTTCTTCACCACCCTACTAGTGAAAAAGTTTTTCCTAATATCCAACCTAAACCTCCCCCTCTGCAACTTGAGACCATTACTCCTTGTTCTGTCATCTTCTACCACTGAGAACAGTCTAGATCCATCCTCTTTGGAACCCCCTTTCAGGTAGTTGAAAGCAGCTATCAAATCCCCCCTCATTCTTCTCTTCTGCAGACTAAACAATCCCAGTTCCCACAGCCTCTCCTCATAAGTCATGTGCTCCAGCCCCCTAATCATTTTTGTTGCCCTCCGCTGGACTCTCTCCAATTTATCCACATCCTTCTTGTAGTGTGGGGCCCAAAACTGGACACAGTACTCCAAATGAGGCCTCACCAGTGCTGAGTAGAGGGGAATGATCACATCCCTCGATCTGCTGGAAATGCCCCTACTTATACAACCCAAAATGCCATTAGCCTTCTTGGCAACAAGGGCACACTGTTGACTCATATTCAGCTTTTCGTCCACCGTAACCCCTAGGTCCTTTTCTGCAGAACTGCTGCCCAGCCATTCGGTCCCTAGTCTGTAGCAGTGCATGGGATTCTTCCGTCCTAAGTGCAGGACTCTGCACTTGTCCTTGTTGAACCTCATCATATTTCTTTTGGCCCAATCCTCTAATTTGTCTAGGTCCCTCTGTATCCTAGCCCTACCCTCCAGCGTATCAACCACTCCTCCCAGTTTAGTGTCATCTGCAAACTTGCTAAGGGTGCAGTCCACACCATCCTCCAGATCGTTAATGAAGCTATTGAACAAAACCGGCCCCAACACCGACGCTTGGGGCACTCAACTTGATACCGGCTGCCAACTAGACATGGAACCATTGATCACTACCCGTTGAGCCCGACCGTCTAGCCAGTTTTCTATCCACCTTACCATCCATTCATCCAGCCCATACTTCTTTAACTTGCTGGCAAGAATACTGTGGGAGACTGTATCAAAAGCTTTGCTAAAGTCCAGAAATAGTACATCCTCTGCTTTCCCCTCATCCACAGAGCCGGTTATCTCGTCATAGAAGGCAATTAGGTTAGTCAGGCATGACTTGCCCTTGGTGAATCCATGCTGACTGTTCCTGATCACTTTCCCCTCCTTTAAGTGGTTCAGGATTGATTCCTTGAGGACCTGTTCCATGATTTTTCCAGGGACTGAGGTGAGACTGACTGGCCTGTAGTTCCCTGGATCTTCCTTCTTCCCTTTTTTAAAGATGGGCACTACATTAGCTTTTTTCCAGTCATCCGGGACCTCCCCCGAGCGCCATGATTTTTCAAAGATAATGGCCAATGGCTCTGCAATCTCATCGGCCAACTCCTTTAGCACCCTCGGATGCAGCGCATCCGGCCCCATGGACTTGTGCTCATCCAGCTTTCCTAAATAGCCCCGAACTACTTCTTTCTCCACAGAGAGCTGGTCACCTCCTCCCCATACTGTGCTGCAGAGTGCAGCTGTCTGGGAGCTGACCTTGTCTGTGAAGACAGAGGCAAAAAAAGCATTGAGTACACTAGCTTTCTCCACATCCTCTGTCACTAGGTTCCCTCCCTCATTCAGCAAGGGGCCCACACTTTCCTTGACTTTCTTCCTGTTGCTAACATACCTAAAGGAACCCTTCTTGTTACTCCTAACATCTCCGGCTAGCTGCAACTCCAAGTGTGATTTGGCCTTCCTGATTTCACACCTGCATGCCTGAACAATACTTTTATACTCCTCCCTGGTTATTTGTCCAATCTTCCACTTCTTGTAAGCTGTTCTTTTGTGTTTAAGACGAGCAAGGATTTTACTGTTAAGCCAAGCTAGTCGCCTGCCATATTTACTTTCCTTCCTACACATCGGGATGGTTTGTTCCTGCAACCTCAATAAGGTTTCTTTGAAATACAGCCAGCTTTCCTCGACTCCTTTCCCCGTCATGTTATTCTCCCAGGGGACCTTGCCCATCAGTTCCCTGAGGGAGTCGAAATCTGCTTTTCTGAAGTCCAAATACCTCAAGAGAACTTGCTTTGATACCACACCCCCCATCACCCCCCCTCAAAAAAAACAAACACAAAAAAAAAACCCCACTGACCCAAAACCCACCCAAACAAACCCCCAAATGCACAACCCTGCTTGTCACTCACCAACCCATACTGGAATCCATATAGAATATCATCAAACAATTACAACCCATACTTGATGGGAACCACATCCTGTAGGAAATCTTTCCCAAACCCTCTCTTCTGGCCTTCTAACAACTCCCCATATCAGAAGCAAGCCTCCCATAGACCAGGACACACTAACTCAAAGCAGCACCAGACCCTGCCAGAACAACAGATGCAATACCTACAGACAGAGGCGGATTAAGATCTCCTGGGGCCCTGGGCCAGAGCGTGCGTGCGTGCTCTGGTGCCAGAACTGAGGCCCTGCCCAACCCCATCTGCCTGCAGTCCCAGCCCCACGGCCCTACCCCATTCCACCCCTTCCCCTGTGTCCCTGTCCACATTTTGCCCATGATCCCAACCCATTCCACCCCCTCATCTGTGGCCCCATCCCTCTGTTCACTCCTTTTGACACTCCCCCCCCACCCGACTGCGGTTCCCAGACCATAGAAGCTCTATCCCCATGCCACAGCCCCAGGTCCTCAGAGGGGAGTGAGGGCTCCTCCAGTCCTGGGACTGCAGCCAGGGTCTGAGCACTGGGGCTTCCCATGCCACCCTGTCCTTCTGCTGGGGACCGGGGTCCGGGTGCTGGGGCTTCCCCTGCCCCACCCCACCTGCCTGGCACTTCTGCCACAGACCAGGGTTGGGGAGCTGGGGCTTTCCCACCTGCCCCACAGATTCTGCCACGGCTCTGAGCTTCTGCTGCCCCATGGCAGATTTCTGCTGGAGCACCCATTTTTCCAGGGCCGCCCAATTGGCCAGGACCCCTGGATATGAGCCCCAGGGGTCCATGGATAATCTGCCACAGCTCACAGACTTATCTCCACTGCTAAGATGATTAATGTCTGACACAACACACAAGATCCATGGGTCCTACGTATGCCTATCACAATAAGTGGTGTACCTCATCCAGTGCAACAAATGCCTCAACAATTATATGGGTGACACCAGACAATCACTTCATTCTTGAATGACCTCACAAAGAAAAATGATAAAAGACAAAAACATCCTACCACCTGTGGGCAAACACTTTTCAGAAAGCGATATGCCATATCTGACCTCTCAGTCCTCAGCCTCAAAGGAAATCTGCACAACACCTTCAAAAGTTGAGCTTAGGAACTTAAATTCATAACTCTGGTAAACACTAAAAATCATGGTCACAACAGAGACACTGGGTTTATGGATCATTACAACATTTTGTAACCTACTAACCTTTCTTTTTTCCTATGACTGAGAGGTGTTAATTGCCCACTTCATTTTAAGTAGTTTCTTGCAACATGTGCTAACGTCTCATGTTTAACAATCTGTCTCATCCTGTATTTAGCTGTGACACTTCGGTTACCTTTTCCAGACCTGAAGAAGAGCTCTGTGAAGATTGAAAACTTCTCTCTTCCACCAGCAGAAGTTGCTCCAATAAAAGATATTACCTCACCCACCTTGTTTCTCTATGTAGGAGAATGACTCCAATCATGGAGCAAATAAGGACTAAAAAGACAACAAACCAATTATGGGGGCAAGTGTCTATGGAGATTTTCAAGCTAGGTCACCAACAAAAGGCATTCACATTCTTCATATGGAGAACAGGTAAGAGAGACAAGGCATCACAACCCATCCAGAGACCAAGCAGCTAGCACTGAAAGGTAGTCAGTAGATGGATAGATGTAATCTTAAGCAGCCACTCAAGTCCAATACTTCTGTGGCTTGGGTCCTACTCAGTCCTTGTAACTTCCTCAAATGAGGTGTGCAGTGCTCTGGCAGCACTGGATTGGAAGAGCAGGCACTTCCCTTTGCTCCTCTTCTTTTTCAGGTTGAAAGACAACAGTATAAATTACTCTTTTCACTTGGTGACAAAGAAATCCAGGGAGTATAGTATGAATGCTCTGATAGAGACCCTGAATGCAAACTAGTGCTAGAATAAAAGTAGTAGGGACTAGTGTCAGCATCCGTGTCTAATTTTTATAAAGTGCTAAGGATGTCTCTGTAAGGAGTGTGATGATTTGGCCTTTAAAATCTCTCAATAGTGAATATGTTTTTCTGATGATAGAGGGTTAGAATGGTATCTTTTGAATATGACCAGTTCTTGCTATCCTAGAAGGAAGGGTCTCTGAGAAGGATACCTGCCCCTTTCCTAGAAAAGTTAGACTCCCTTTAAGGACATGAGAGGAAGAGGGGGAATAGTTGAACTTCCTGCCTTTGAAATATACTTCTTTCCATGAGAAAAGTAATTTTCTACTTACCCTGTCTGGGGACACTGAGGGTAGAGATAGATTGGGAGATTTTCCTGTCAGGTGAGCCTCTGGGAGAGTGGAGATTGGGCCTAGCGGCTCCTCACGCTCTCTTGGCGAATCTCTGGTACAGCGGGGAACGGAAGCCACATTCCACTTGGCAAAGCAAGAGTTTACAGGCTGGGAGCAAAAATGGCACAGTGCTTTCTTTATGGCTGACTGAGAAGCCACTTTGCATCTGAAGAAGCTCACGAAAGCTCATACTGAAATAAATTTGTTAGTCTCTAAGGGTAGGTTTACACTTACCTTCGGGGTCGACGCGGTGAGTTCGACTTCTCGGAGTTCGAACTATCGCGTCTGATCTAGACGCGATAGTTCGAACTCTGGAAGCGCTGCGGTCGACTCCGGTACTCCACCACTGCAAATGGCGGTGGCGGAGTCGATGGGGGAGCCGCGGAGTTCAACCCCGCCACGTCTGGATGGGTGAGTAGGTCGAACTAGGGTACTTCGAATTCAGCTACGCTATTCACGTAGCTGAATTTGCGTACCCTAGTTCGACCCCCCTTCTTAGTGTAGACCAGGCCTTAGGTGCCACAAGTACTCCTGTTCTTTTTGCGGATACAGACTAACACGGCTGCTACTCTGAAACTTTACATACAGAGTATCTGCAGGTCTTTGCTCTATGCAGCTTTGGCTGCTCTGCCATTCTGAGTTTGGCAGGAAGCTGTCAGTTGAGAGTACTCATTTTGTGGTCCCTGAGAACTGCTTCTCAGCCTGACTAAGATTAAGTATTTGTTCTGAGATTGTCAGCTACCATGATGATGGGCATGGTATAAAAGCTTATATAGAAAAGAGGAGAATATTTTCTCTTCAAGAACCACCTTAATAGCCAAGAGGTGGAGAGTGAGAGAGAGAGAGGCAGAACTAAATTTTAAGAGAAAGCAGCAAATAATTTCTCAAGTAAAAGAACCAGAACGACTGTGTTTCATGTTGTCAGAGGCAGAATTTCTGGGGGGGGAATCAGAATGGATGTTGTTTGCCACTGTCATAGGGCTCCCTGTCAAAGTGCTTCGGTTTCCCCCAGTCTCTGCAATAACAAAGGCCATGCTGTGGAGACGGAATGGACTGGAAGTGCTTTTACATGTATAACAAGGGGAAAAGTACTGGAAAGAAAGTAGGCCCATTAATAAAAAGCATTTAATTAATGAGGATTCAAAACTGGCTGGTACAGAACTCATTTTGTAATCCTTTTTAATCCACAGAACTAAAAGGATAGGGATATTCCTACATAGGATTCAAAGATGGTGATTTTAAAGTGAAAACTCATTTCTCCTCTCTCTCCTCCCTTCTCACCCCCATGCCAGAAAAAACGCCTCCCCTTTCCTATTTGTCCCTCCTCTCTGAAATTACATAAGGATTTAGAAATTGCCGTATGTGATTGGCTTAATAGCGTATCTTGGCTTTGACAATGGCCAGTAATTATGATGTTTCAGAGGAAGGAGGATGGAAGCTCACTATGGACAACTGCTATTGTAACAGCCCTTCCACTTTCCTTGCTCCTGACCTCACACAAGAACAGTCACATAATGGCAGGGAGATGGACTATGTGACCTTTGCATCTCCCGCTTCTTTGATTACATATCAAAACCAGGTCTAAACTGGGCAGATGGTAATCACAGATTAGATCAATTTAAGCAGATTCACATTTCAATTCTTGCTTCTTCTCTTTAGTATGTACTGTATATTTTACTAATATTACCTATAAATATGCAGATAACCTTTCCTTTTTCGCATTGAATTCATAACGTTGACAGTTCAGAGGAATACCTACCTACCAAAAGTAACAACAGTGGGTAGAGGTTGTAGCGGTAGGCAATTTTATCTGTCCTATCTGAAAACATCTGAACATTACCAAATGAGGAAGTGCCCAAATTTTCTCATACTGTTTTCTCTGATCTCTTCTAAAATAAAATTTTCCTGCTGAATTAGAGACAAAGTTAAAGAAGCTTTATTATCATATTCACCAGAGTAAACGTGAATAGATCTCCATAACAAACTGTGTACCTGTGAAGGTTCTGCAGGAATCGGGTAGATGGCACTGCATGGCCTCTCTCTTGGGGACAGGCAAGAATTTTCTCTGGAATGCTTATGTTTGTCAGACAACAAAGGAGAAGCTGGAATATAAAAAAAAAAAACCCCAAAAATAACTTAATGCACTAAAATGCACTGAAATACTGATCACTTAAATTCTGTGGGCCAATTTCATAACACAGAGACGTCCTATTGTTCTCCTCCCAACAATTCCTCTTCCTCTGACAATAAACAAACTGCATTCTGTGTCACACAGGCAATAATTTGAGATTCAGTGGGTTAGTGTATTGAGAGCCATTTAACTCAGTGGACAAGCACTAACCTCTGGCACTGGATGGGGCAGAACTGGTCACATTCGGTGAAGCGGAATGAGTAGAACTCAAGCTTGAGGTAGATGGACTTGGCTGGAAGTTGATGAGACACTCTTATGATCACATCGTACATACAAGTTTGTAAAATACAAATACACTGCATATGTATTACACAAACGTTTTGCCAAGAGCAGAGTGTTACAATTTATTACATTAATTTTCCAAGAGCTCTAAGCAGCAAACTGATGTAAATAATATGAATATCATTTATTACATTTTGAACTTGCTGCAGTGTTAATGATAATTAGACTGAAAGGTCTGATTAGAGAAAAGAAATGGATTTGTGTTAGATTGTGTAGCTTTAAATAACTTTTCTCAGATGCATTTATATCTTCAAATTGGACTGTATAGTTATGTAAATAATAATCATTCTCTATAACTAAAAAGGCTGACAGCACATAGAATATGAAGATCTGTTTATAAAAAAAGCTTTTAACACTCTTTCAATCACAATTCTAAAGTAAATAGAAGATGATAGTGAGTAAATAAATCTAGTGCTTTCTTGTGAGAAAACTCACAATAAGATCGTATTTAGCTTAATTATGGCAATACTTTGTACCTGCATGTTGAAAACTTCGTCGGAGCTTTCTGATTGCCCAGTGATATTGCTGACTTCAGCAGAGGCTTGTGATGACAATGATGAGGATGAATATCTGTTTACAGCTGGGTAACTTAATGGACTGTTACAGGAAAAATAAAAAATTGATGTAGTCAATTCCTATTCCAAGTTTTCCAATTTATTAAACACCAATGGGGAACAAAGAGAAAATAAACACTATCTCATCTCTTATCTCATACACTCTAATTTGGGTTTATTTATTATACTGTGATTTTTATCAGCTATGGATGTCTGCAGATGCCTGTGGACTGATATATTAAGAAGCATATATATGATAAATGACACCACAGAGAAAAACTGTTCTAGCACATCGTATGAAAGTACCAAAAACTAGAAATTCATGGTAATTTAATCTTTGATTTACCTGCGTCTAGGAATTACCCTGGCACCATCTGGGCTCATAGAAGCAGGCGCTGAATTTCTACATACACGAGGGCTTCCATTTGGGAAGTGAACAGGACTAGCTTGCACACATGCAGAGAATTCCTAATTATTGGTTAAAAAAGGTTAATTAGAATAGGAAAAGCACCATCAAGCGTTTTGTGACATACCTTTTCAATTTACTATCTGTACATTTTCACTTTGAATCAGGTGCATTAAATATTAATATCTAAGCAGCTAAAGTATTTTTTCTGCAGTGATGTTCAACATTTTCCATTGATAAAGTAAAATCAATATTTTTTTTTAAGTCGCAAAGATAATTTCAAAAAGTGAAGAGAAGCTCCAGTGCTACATCAATGTAATGCAACCAAGCAACCAGAAGATGTCACTATTCATCACTTAGCAGAACTAACAACCATGTTCAAATGAAGCAGTTGCTGCAGCTAAGCTGTGTCCAAGGCTGGCTCTAGGAACCAGCATTCCAAGCATGTGCTTGGGGCGGCACTTTTCAAGGGGTGGCACTCTGGCCCTTTGGGGGCGGCACTTTTCAAGGGGTGGCACTCCATTTTTTTTGTTTGTATTGGAGGCAGCACTCTGCCTCCCCCCACTTTTTTTTTTTTTTGCTTGGGGTGGCAAAAAACCTGGAGCCGGCCCTGGCTGTGTCCTATGGCCTGTCAGTACATCTGCTCACATACCTGTATTCCCAAACTTGACTTCATCACAAAGAACTGATCTACTAGCTTTTTGTGTAAAGGTCTCATATCCTGAGGCACAAACTTCTCATGTACAGCTAATCCGAATTCTAGAATCTGGGCCTTCACAAAAAAAGGGGAGAAAAAAAGACATTTATTTGTTGCGTTTCAGTTTAATTTTTGCTTTCCATCATTAACCACCATGCTACAATGCTATGAATTCACAGAAATACATATTTTAGAAGGACCTTGATATTAAACAAGGCCTAAGGCCAAAACCAGGCATCTAAACAAAAGTATTTACTTTTCTCCTCTTTGTGCTACTTGACTTTCAGAAGAATTTAGCTGGCTTGATACCAATGACTCAGTGTGAATGTGTGAATAAGCAGTTCTAAAAATATGAATGAAGACTTTCCCCAAACAATACTGGGAAGAAAATGTCACTGCGTAGAAATGTGAGAGATGATAACTCTGGTAAGGAGCCAGCAGATCTGGGCAGACAACATGGATGTGTGCAAACACAGTTCTTGGAATGCACATCCTGCTATGACTACAGAGCCCATGTTATTCCACTACCAGGTATCTCCCAAGCAGTGATAATTAATGTGGTGGCTTTATATGAAGGACAAAGGTCCACCAGGCTTGAGAGTAATAGCACCAAAACATATCACTTATTATCTTGTTCAGATTTACTTAGATGGATTTAAAATATTGGCTTAGTTAAGTGATGAACCAAATAAACTTTAATGTAAAATAGAATAATTACATTATGCTGTAATATCTTTGAATGAGAGCATCCAGCGGACATTTTGGGCCAGCATCTCCGTGGGTGTAAATCAGCAGAGCTGCACTGACTTCACCATCACATGTGAAAATGACCATTTTGTTTCAGGGCAGATCAACATTAATCTCTGCTTCTGAGGTGTTATGGTGCCTCATGGGAGTTTACCCTTAGATCCCTTGTGCCCCATTCTGTCATAGGGGTCCTGCTCTCCAGCTGGACTACATCTTCCATGAAGCATCATGGCTTTCCCTGCAACTGAGCCACTGCAGTGCATCATGGGAGTCTATGGGGTCAACATGCAGAAACAAAACATTTCATCTAGGTTTTTCCCAATGAAAAATTCAGCCAAAATTGATTTTTCCTACAGAAAATATCTATTTTGACAAAAAACAATTTTTTTATTGGAAAACGTTTTGTTGGATGTTTTTGACCAGCCTAGGAAGTAGGTAAAGTTTATCTGGCTTATCACTTAACCAAGTGAATATTTAAAGTTCCTTTTTCACATTTTATTTTACTGGTGAAACAAAGGGGAAAATAAGATATCAAAACAAAAAGTAGACATAGTCATTAATGTCATTTCCGAGCAGATCTCTTCCTTTCAATTCATTACAAACTATGCAGCTCATCTATCTTTATTTTCCATAAATAGTAACTTCTACATTAAGCAATTCAAACCACATAATAAAAACAAATACAATAGAAAAAAAGGAGAAATACAGTTCAAAGATCAAATAGTGATCCTAAGTTTTTATATAAAGTGCAACCTCTCAGTTCCTTAGCTGCTGTCTATTTTTATTTCCTAGTCAGGCAAGTATTTGTGGAATTTTTTTTTAACATAATACAAGTTGTATTATTACTACAATATACTTTTTAATCATAGCAGAGTCAGTCTGTCGTAGTGGTAAAATATGTAACAACATGCAAATAAAACAAATATTTGCAAATGCCATCATATGAAAGGACGTTCTGCCTCTTACTGGTCCACGTATATTTTTTTGGAGAGAGGAAAAAAGAATGAAGAGGATCAGAGAGATTAAGTTAACTACAGTTGGAAACCTACTTATAGAGAGTTGCAGGCTATCTGAAAACTTATACAGCAAATACTGAGGGCCACTGAGCAGCTTAACACTGCAATTTCATATCTTCATAGAATCATAGAATCTCAGGGTTGGAAGGGACCTCAGGAGGTCATCTAGTCCAACCCCCTGCTCAAAGCAGGACCAAACCCAACTAAATCATCCCAGCCAGGGCTTTGTCAAGCCTGACCTTAAAAACCTCTAAGGAAGGAGATTCCACTACCTCCCTAGGTAACCCATTCCAGTGCTTCACCACCCTACTAGTGAAAAAGTTTTTCCTAATATCCAACCTAAACCTCCCCCTCTGCAACTTGAGACCATTACTCCTTGTTCTGTCATCTTCTACCACTGAGAACAGTCTAGATCCATCCTCTTTGGAACCCCCTTTCAGGTAGTTGAAAGCAGCTATCAAATCCCCCCTCATTCTTCTCTTCTGCAGACTAAACAATCCCAGTTCCCTCAGCCTCTCCTCATAAGTCATGTGCTCCAGCCCCCTAATCATTTTTGTTGCCCTCCGCTGGACTCTCTCCAATTTATCCACATCCTTCTTGTAGTGTGGGGCCCAAAACTGGACACAGTACTCCAAATGAGGCCTCACCAGTGCTGAGTAGAGGGGAATGATCACATCCCTCGATCTGCTGGAAATGCCCCTACTTATACAACCCAAAATGCCATTAGCCTTCTTGGCAACAAGGGCACACTGTTGACTCATATTCAGCTTTTCGTCCACCGTAACCCCTAGGTCCTTTTCTGCAGAACTGCTGCCCAGCCATTCGGTCCCTAGTCTGTAGCAGTGCATGGGATTCTTCCGTCCTAAGTGCAGGACTCTGCACTTGTCCTTGTTGAACCTCATCATATTTCTTTTGGCCCAATCCTCTAATTTGTCTAGGTCCCTCTGTATCCTATCCCTACCCTCCAGCGTATCAACCACTCCTCCCAGTTTAGTGTCATCTGCAAACTTGCTAAGGGTGCAGTCCACACCATCCTCCAGATCGTTAATGAAGATATTGAACAAAACCGGCCCCAGCACCGACCCTTGGGGCACTCCACTTGATACCGGCTGCCAACTAGACATGGAACCATTGATCACTACCCGTTGAGCCCGACCATCTAGCCAGTTTTCTATCCACCTTACCGTCCATTCATCCAGCCCATACTTCTTTAACTTGCTGGCAAGAATACTGTGGGAGACTGTATCAAAAGCTTTGCTAAAGTCCAGAAATAGCACATCCACTGCTTTCCCCTCATCCACAGAGCTGGTTATCTCATCATAGAAGGCAATTAGGTTAGTCAGGCATGACTTGCCCTTGGTGAATCCATGCTGACTGTTCCTGATCAATTTCCCTCCTTTAAGTGGTTCAGGATTGATTCCTTGAGGACCTGTTCCATGATTTTTCCAGGGACTGAGGTGAGACTGACTGGCCTGTAGTTCCCTGGATCTTCCTTCTTCCCTTTTTTAAAGATGGGCACTACATTAGCTTTTTTCCAGTCATCCGGGACCTCCCCCGATCGCCATGATTTTTCAAAGATAATGGCCAATGGCTCTGCAATCTCATCAGCCAACTCCTTTAGCACCCTCGGATGCAGCGCATCCGGCCCCATGGACTTGTGCTCGTCCAGCTTTCCTAAATAGCCCCGAACTACTTCTTTCTCCACAGAGAGCTGGTCACCTCCTCCCCATACCGTGCTGCAGAGTGCAGCTGTCTGGGAGCTGACCTTGTCTGTGAAGACAGAGGCAAAAAAAGCATTGAGTACACTAGCTTTCTCCACATCCTCTGTCACTAGGTTCCCTCCTTCATTCAGCAAGGGGCCCACACTTTCCTTGACTTTCTTCCTGTTGCTAACATACCTAAAGAAACCCTTCTTGTTACTCCTAACATCTCCGGCTAGCTGCAACTCCAAGTGTGATTTGGCCTTCCTGATTTCACACCTGCATGCCTGAACAATACTTTTATACTCCTCCCTGGTTATTTGTCCAATCTTCCACTTCTTGTAAGCTGTTCTTTTGTGTTTAAGACGAGCAAGGATTTCACTGTTAAGCCAAGCTGGTCGCCTGCCATATTTACTTTTCTTCCTACACATCGGGATGGTTTGTTCCTGCAACCTCAATAAGGTTTCTTTGAAATACAGCCAGCTTTCCTCGACTCCTTTCCCCATCATGTTATTCTCCCAGGGGACCTTGCCCATCAGTTCCCTGAGGGAGTCGAAGTCTGCTTTTCTGAAGTCCAGAGTCTCTGTTCTACTGCTTTCCCTTTTTCCTTGTGTCAGGATCCTGAACTCGACCATCTCATGGTCACTGCCTCCCAGGTTCCCATCCACTATTGCGTCCTCTACTATTTCTTCCCTGTTTGTGAGCAGCAGGTCAAGAAGAGCTTTTCCCCTAGTTGGTTCCTCCAGCACTTGCACCAGGAAATTGTCCCCTACACTTTCCAGAAACTTCCTAGATTGTCTGTGCTCTGCTGTATTGCTCTCCCAGCAGATATCGGGGTGATTAAAGTCACCCATGAGAACTAGGGCCTGTGATCTAGCAACTTCTGTTAGTTGCTGGAAGAAAGCCTCGTCCACCTCATCCCCCTGGTCCGGTGGTCTGTAGCAGACTCCCACCACGACATTACCCTTGTTGTTCATACTTCTAAATTTAATCCAGAGACACTCAGGTTTTTCTGCAGTTTCATACTGGAGCTCTGAGCAGTCATACTGCTCTCTTACGTACAACGCAACTCCCCCACCTTTTCTGCCCTGCCTGTCCTTCCTGAACAGTTTATATCCATCCATGACAGTACTCCAATAATGTGAGTTATCCCACCAAGTCTCTGTTATTCCAATTACATCATAATTCCCTGACTGTGCCAGGACTTCTAGTTCTCCCTGCTTGTTCCCCAGGCTTCTTGCATTTATGTATAGGCACTTAAGATAACTCGCTGATTGTCCCGCTTTCTCGGTCTGAGACAGGAGTCCTTCCCTCTTGCAGTCTCCTGCTTGTGCTTCCTCCCGGTATCCCACTTCCCCACTTACCTCGGGGCTTTGGTCTCCTTCCGCCGGTGAACCTAGTTTAAAGCCCTCCTCACTAGGTTAGCCAGCCTGCTTGCAAAGATGCTCTTCCCTCTCTTCGTGAGGTGGAGCCCATCTCTGCCTAGCAATCCTTCTTCTTGGAAGACCATCCCATTGTCAAAGAATCCAAACCCTTCTCTCCGACACCATCTTATCCGGGCACATATCAATTTCAGCTAGAATACACAGCAGGCTCTCTGCTATGTCTTTTCTCCATTTTACCTGCTCAAGCATCAGCTCTCTCAAGCGTGTGATCTTCTCCCCATCCTCTGGGTGGTTCAAGATATATTCCTTCACAAAGAATGCCTAAGCAGAACATAATCATGACACAAAGTCACAACAAGTTTGATGAATATGTTTACAACAGCTTTAGGGCACCATGTTTTTCAAAACAAAACCCCAACCCTTCCCACAGCAGTACAGAATAATAAAATCATGTATCACAGTTTTAGACCCATTTTCATATTTAAAGGTACTGCTGTTCTTTTTTAACAAACTGATATTCAACTTATACACAGAGAGCACCTGCACAAATAAATGGCAGACATTTCTTGGATGAAAAACCTTTAACCAAGGTCCAAGAAGTGAACTGCTTCCATTTGGCAAGGTAGCTCGCTCTTGTGGGAGGCTTTCTGCTGCCCAACAGGGCCTGTTGAACACCAGCCAAGCGCTTCTGCTCCTCCACATTTAACCATGCAGCAGCCAAGCCATCAGGTGCAGCACTACCAGGTTTGGATGCAGAAGACTGCTGTGGTTTTGGGACAGCAGGTCTGGCCTGACCGGCAGCTGTAACGGAACAGTCACCGAGGGGTATAGCAGTGTGCCGAACCTGTGCTGGTGCGGCCAAGCTAGCGCTATGAGGATCACCTTTGCCCTGTCTTGCTTGATCTTCATGAGGACCCTGTGAATTAACAGCACTGGGGGGAAGGTGTACAACAGAGCCCCCAACCATGAGAGTAGAAAAGTATCCGACAGGGAGCCTCTGTCAATCCCCTGAATTGAGCAGAAAATGTGGCATTTCCTGTTCTGCCTGGGTGTGAACAGGTGCATCTGGGGAGTCCCCCACCTCTGGAAGTTGATGCTGACCACTTCCAGATGGAGGGTCCACTCGTGGTGAGATGAGAAAGTCCTGCTGAGGCGATCTGCCAAAGCGTTCCTGGCCCTGGTGAGTGGCTACGAGATGAATGTCATGTTGTACACAGAAGTCCCAGAGCCTGATGGCTTCTTGGCAAAGGGCAGATGATCTGGCTCCACCTTGCTTGTTGATATAGAATATAGCCGCTGTATTGTCTGTCAGGACCTGGACCACCATGCTTTCTATGTGAGATAGGAAGGCTTGGAAGGCCAGGCAAACTGCACCCTGACGTTGATGTGTAGGGAGCGATGGTGACTCGACCAACGACCTTGTGTTCTGAGATCGCCCAGGTTGGCTCCCACCACAGGTCTGAGGCATTGGAGACGAGGGTCACTGATGGGGACGGAGCTGCGAAGGGAAATCCCTCCAACACTGATGCAGGATTCTGCTACCAAGTGAGCGACGACAGTACAGGTCCAGGATCCTGACCACATGGTCCATGCTGTGTCTGTTGGGGATGTAGACCAATGCGAGCCACACAGAGTCAGAGCCATGTGTGCTGGACTATGTAAGTGCAGGCCGCCATGTGGCCCAACAATCGCAGGCATGTGTGAGTGGTGGTGAGAGGGTGGGCTTGCATGCACGAGAGAAGGTCCGCCATGGCTTGGAACCGAGCCATGGGGAGGAAGGCTCTGCCTGAGTAGAGTTGAGGACCACTTCAATAAACACTATATGTTGCACTGGAATTAAAGTAGACTTTTTCTCATTTATTAACAGCCCCAAGTCGCGACAGGTGGAGCAAACCAGATCAAGATGCCACTGCATCTGATCCTGGGACCAGCCCTTTATCAGCCAGTTGTCGAGGTACGGTTAAATTTGAACACCCTGGCACCTCAGGTAAGCGGCCACTGGCACTATGCACGTTATCACTACTCTTGGGGCAGACAAAAGACCAAAGGGCAGCGTCGTGAATTGGAAGTGGTGCTGGCCCAGCAAAAACGGAGGAAGTGCCTGTGCCCTGGGAAAATGGAAATGTGGAAATCCTTCAAGTTCAGGACAGTGTACCAGTCCTTCAGATCCAAGTAGGGGGTGATGGAGGCCAGGGAGACCATGTGAAACTTCAACTTCTTGAGAGACTTGTTGAGGCAACACAAGTCCAAAATGGGTCTGAGGTCCCCTTTTGCTTTCGGGATTAGGAACTAGCGGGAGTAGAACCTTTTCCTTTCATCTCCCAGCGCCTCTACCACTGCCAGGTGTAGGAGGTTCTCAACGTCTTGGACGAGAAGTTGCTCATGAGAAGGGTCCCTGAAGAGGGACGAGGAAGGGGGGTGGGAGAGACGGTTGGCCACGAACTGCAGGGTGTACCCTGAAGATATTACGTTGTGCACCCAACGGTCCGAGGTCAGCCATGACCAGGCCAACCGGAAGGGGCACAGATGGTTGAGGAAAGAGTGGGAGGGTGTATCTTGGGAACTGACTGAGGCACTGTCCTCGAGCACACCCTCAAAATGACTTCTTCTGGCCTCCTTGGCCCCTGGAAGGGCCAGGCTGAGCAGACAAACGGGAAAACAAAGTGTAATGCCGCTTAGACCCCTTGTCTCTATCCTTTCTCCTGTAGGTGCCCAACCGGAGAGTCCCCCAGGACCTAGACTAGAGAGGTGGTGGGCCGAACAACTTCCTGGTCTGTGGGTATGAAGGCCCAAGGAGTGGAGGGTGGCATAAGAACATAAGAACAGCCATACCGGGTCAGACCAAAGGTCCATCTAGCCCAGTATCTACCTACCGACAGTGGCCAATGCCAGGTGCCCCAGAGGGAGTGAACCTAACAGGCAATGATCAAGTGATCTCTCTCCTGCCATCCATCTCCATCCTCTGACAAACAGAGGCTAGAGACACCATTCTTTACCCATCCTGGCTAATAGCCATTTATGGACTTAACCACCATGAATTTATCCAGTTTTCTTTTAAAAACTGTTATAGTCCTAGCCTTCACAACCTCCTCAGGTTAGGAGTTCTACAAGTTGACTGTGCGCTGCGTGAAGAAGAACGTCCTTTTATTTGGGTGACCCCTAGTTCTTGTATTATGGGAATAAGTAAATAACTTTTCCTTATCCACTTTCTCAACATCACTCATGATTTTATATACCTCTATCATATCCCCCCTTAGTCTCCTCTTTTCCAAGCTGAAGAGTCCTAGCCTCTTTAATTTTTCCTCATATGGGACCCTCTCCAAACCCCTAATCATTTTAGTTGCCCTTTTCTGAACCTTTTCTAGTGCTAGAATATCTTTTTTGAGGTGAGGAGACCACATCTGTACACAGTATTCAAGATGTGGGCGTACCATGGATTTATATAAGGGCAATAATATAGTCTCAGTCTTATTCTCTATCCCCTTTTTAATGATTCCTAACATCCTGTTTGCTTTTTGGACCGCCTCTGCACACTGTGTGGACATCTTCAGAGAACTATCCACGATGACTCCAAGATCTTTTTCCTGACTCATTGTAGCTAAATTAGCCCCCATCATATTGTATGTATAGTTGGGGTTATTTTTTCCAATGTGCATTACTTTAGATTTATCCACATTAAATTTCATTTGCCATTTTGTTGCCCAATCACTTAGTTTTGTGAGATCTTTTTGAAGTTCTTCACAATCTCCTTTGGTCTTAACTATCTTGAGTACTTTAGTATCATCTGCAAACTTTGCCACCTCACTATCATTTATGAATAAATTGAATAGGATTGGTCTAAGACTGACCCTTGGGGAAAACCACTAGTTACCCCTCTCCATTCTAAGAATTTACCATTAATTCCTACCCTTTGTTCCCTGTCTTTTAACCAGTTCTCAATCCATGAAAGGACCTTCCCTTTTATCCCATGACAGCTTAGGGAGTCTTTAAGGCCGTGAAGCCTTGTGTCTGTGAACATGGAGAAGAGCCCTGCCCCCTCAAATTGGAGTCCTGAATAGTGACCTGCATCTCCTGGGATAACCCGGAGAACTGCAGCCAAGAGCTGCACCTCATGACCACCACTGAGGCGACCACCCTGGCCTGTGAGTCCGTAGTGTCCCAGGCCATCTGGAGGACCCTTCTCGCCACCGCTGTGCCTTTTCCACCAAAGCAGCGAACTCCTGGAGTTGGTCTTGTGGAAAGGTCTCCTTGAATTTGCTGTTAAAATTGTACCTGCCTAAAAAGGCCTGGTGGTTAGATACCCAAAATTGCAGGCTAGCAGGCGAATAAACTTTTCTGCCAAACAAGTCCAGTCTCTTGGCATCTTTGTTTTTTGGCGTGCCACTGACTTGGCCCTGCCTATCCCTTTCATTAACAGCAGACATGACCAGTGATGCTGGTGGAGGGTGCATGTACAAATATTCAAACCCTTTTGCAGGGACGTAATACTTCTTTTCCACCTTCTCAGAAATAGGTGGAATGGAAGAGGGGGGTCTGCCACAACGATTTGGCGATCTTAAGGACCCCTGGGTGGACAGGCACTGGAGGAGGATATAACATTAAAGAGGTCGTTGGACTCCTCCGCGAACTCACTTTTTAAGTTCAAATTGGTAGCCACCCTTTTAAGAAGGGCCTGGAGTTCCTGGAAGTCGTCGGGGAGGGACCTGCCACTACTTCGTCCAGAGACGACGATGATTGCACTGCCGGGGGAGGGGCGAGTTCACCTTCCCTCTCTGGGGATGGCTCCTTGGGTGTTGGAGGCTGCTGCGCTGGTGGGAATATGGGACGGGCATTATGGGCACATCCCACGGGTTCCAGCATGGCCATTGAGCGGAACACTGTCCCTGCTGCCATGCCATAGCTGCAGATGCCGCACTGGTCTTGTGGGTCAGCAGTGAATCACTCCTCCTCGGCAAGGGGCTGAACTCCTGGTCTGACTCTGACCACTGCCCTTCCTGCGACCAGGCCTGAGTTTGCTGACTGACCCTGATTGGTGACTGGTGAGATGAGGGCAAGGACTGGTGCCGGCCTGACAAACAGTACCAGGGAGACTGAGACTGGTGTCATGATAGGGAGCAATCCCACCTCGGGTGGGGACCGACATCTAGGAGACCGTCTAGTCGAAGGTGACCTGCGCTGCAGTGATCTTTGGTGGGAAGCTCACTGGTACCATGGGTACAGGGACCGGTGCCTCAACTCCAGTGTCTCATGCCTCTGAGATAGGGAGAGAGTGGTGCTGGGGTCCTAGGCTGCGGAGATGGGGACCGAGGATGCTCCACTGCTGTATGCGGCGGGTCCATGACTGGCTTGCCCTTAGATGTTGGGGTCTTAGCTAAGTCTGGTGCCTGGCGCGGCAACAGGAGTACCAGATGGCCTGCTTATTCTTTAGCCCCTGGGGCCGCTTCGGGCAACGAGTGACCTAGGAGAAGCCGGGATCCCCTGCCGCTCCCAGGAGTCGGAGGCAGATCCCTGGCCAGGCTAGGGGGTCCGACCGCAGCGGTACCCCCGGGAAGCCTCAGTACAGGCACTTGACTTGACATAGGTCCTTTGCTTTAAGCCCCTTTCCCCTCTGATGCTGGGGGGCTCTTCTTCTTTTGCTGCTTCTTAGGCACCAGCGAGGGGGAATGGTGCTGAACGGAGCCCGGTGCTGGCAGTGCACTCCATACCGATGTTGAGGTACTTGGTGTGGGGTCCGAGCGGGAGGGCTCTGACACAGGACAAAGCGCGGCCTCCAGGAGGAGGGCCCTCAAGCAGATATCCTGCTCCTTTTGGGTTCTATGACAAAAGATTTTACAGATTCTGCACTTGTCCTTTCTATGGGATTCCCCCAAGCACTTCAAAGAGCTCTCATGGAGGTCACTAATAGGCATCGGCCTGTTGCATGACAAGCGTGGTTTGAAACTGGGGTAACAGGGCATGCCCTACTCTGGGGCGAAATCCCAGCAGAGACTCTAACTACCAAACTAACCTGACACTTAACTTAATAGCTAACTAAGTACTTACAAATTATATACAAAGAAGATAGACAATGGGCTAACCACTAACATTCTTGCAATGCAAGACAAGGTGCTCTGACCAACCATCCCAGGCGGTAAGAAGGAAGTGAGAGTGTGTAGGGCCAGCAACTCCTAATATACCATGGCATGGGCACGACACTCAAGGGGGTGTCATAGCCGACCCTTTGATATTTATTTTAGTAGAGGTGATTATGTATAATGCAGTGTCTATTAGTACTATTTGCACCCATTATATATAATACCATCTGTATGTTTTTATACAGAGCAAGAGTTAGACAGAAAGAGCTTAAAATTAGTAAAACTATGCATGAAACAGATAATACAATAGATCCGTAATATATATTTTATAAATAAACTGCTTACCTCTTGATACCTAGCAACTCCACCATTAACTGCTGCATCTATGACGCCATTCAGACACATTGTGAGTGGGTTTATATTCTGCATCTGTCGGGTCTGACACTGACTAATCAGAGTTCTCAGCTGCTGGTTCTTATTTTCCAGCACTTCAATAGCATTCTCAAGGGGACTCATTTCCACCTGGGGGGGGGGGGAAATCACCAAGAACATGCTTAATTCTCAAATATTTAACAGATAATTTATTAAAGGCTGTTTTTGCTGAATTCTAGACTCTAAATAAGGTTATTCTATATTACTAATTTCTCCTATATTTGTAGATAATTCCTACATGTTTGGGTTGCCTTGTGAGATCTGAGGTCAAAGACAGAATGACTTTAACCACACAAGCAAGGACCAAATTCCACCAGCAAATCATATTATCTGACTCTGCAAGGCTGGTGAGCACCTCCTGCAAAATATTGAGCCCTTTAACTCCTGGTGAAATTAATAAGGCACTCATTATCAGGCCCGGAGTGATACAAATTTCTGTGCCTTACTAAAGGGTCAGAGGAGTTTCCCTAGCTGCTAATATATACTGCAAGAAGACTGAAAGGCAGAATAAAGTTTACAATTCAGTAGCTAGAGTAGAGAATAGACTGTTCTATGGCCTCTATAGTTGTCATCATTTACCAAATGTTACCACGCAGTGGTATTTGAGACAACGCAATTATGTGCTATGCTAAGCATAGAGGAAACTGTAGTATTTCAGATATAATTGTTGGCAAAAACTGACTGTAATGGTGATAAAGGTACCTAAGGGAGGGTCTCCTGCTATTCTGGGGTGACGTTTTTCATGTAAAATATTGGGCTGTGCAGTATTGATCTCGGAATTTGTGTGTATTGGAGCAGCAGCCACAGTACCAATCAGCTAACAGATTTCCTCTTGCTTTACACAGAATTGTGTGTCATTTGATTTGTATTAAATTGAGTAGCTTTTTTTCAGTTGGGACTATACCAGAAGGATGACAGAAAGACTGACAAACAAAATAAAAAAGAGAGAAAAGAGTAGATTTTTTCAAGGAAATAATTTGTACAGCAGTAACCGTGTGCTGAATGGGGACTAATTTCCCATTAGTATTGGACTGTCTTCTTTGGCAAGAGGGAGAATATTGGCATGTGCCAACCTTCTGGGCCTGAAACTTGCCAGGTTAGCTAGAGAACTTTAAACAAGAAGGATTATTTTTCGGACTATATTTTGAATGTATTAGAGAAGTTTCCCTGAAATTTAACTATGAAGAAAAACAATAAATTACAAGCTGTTCGTAATGGGCTGCTACTTTAGACCTTGATCTTACAATGAGCTTCACGTAGGCAGGTTTCTGTGCCCATGCAGAGACCCAGTGGCTTTAACAGGACTCCATGCAGAGAGAGGGATCCACCCCCATCACTTATAGAAAAACGGGGGCCCTGAGAATGATTACCTTTCAAGTACACCAAAGACATGTTAGGCCATAAATATTCTAAGCACTGAACACTGTCATACCAGGTTCTAAGAAAACAACTTGCTGACATTAAGTGTCACCTCTGACTATATTTTTCTTCTTTTTTTTTGGCTTGAATTGTTTGAATCAATCACAATGACGGTTGGTGGTTCCTACCTGTGCTATTAAGTTATTTATGGGAACTAGATACCATAGAAGGATTTAAAAATCATTTATTAGCTTTATTCAGCATAAAAAGCAGGCTGAGATGGATTCCTGCCACTAGCAACTCTAGATATTACTAATAAATCTTTAAATCTGGTTTATTACATGCTGTACATATAAAGAAGTAACCTAGTTGCTAACCCAGTATCCAAAATGAACTCAGAAGCAAGAGTCTATTAACAGATCTCTTCATACTCACTACTTCACGTTTTTCCACTTCGAACCAGCGGGATATCCCAGGCAAACTCTGCACTAAGATCAATGTTGTTCTTTCCACCCACAGACTCTGCAAAATACAAAAGCAAATTATTTTGTGTGTTGTTCTTTTGGAGACACGCGATCTAGAATGCACATTGCTTTTGCCATCTTGCCCTATTTTCTGTGGTTTTGTTAAAACTTCTGCAGTTTTTTTTTAACTGATGGATTTCTTCATTCTTGTGATATTGAATGCCAGAAATGTGGCAATAGCCAAATCTGCTCAAATGACCACCCAAAAGTGTACAATATGCAATCTTCTCCTTTACCGTCTAGGACTGACTATTAATTTCTGTTGATCTCACGAGTGGAAGATACTGTTTTTAATAATATCCTGGTCTGTTCTCTAAATGGACTACAGATGAAAGCTACTCAAAACCTAATCAGTTGGGAAAAAGGACAGTTTCTAGTTTTTGTAAGTAGGGGGCTTCTCATGCTTTCTCACTCTCACTCACTCAGGTATGTAGGGCAAGTGACAATCTTGCCTTATGTTTGTCTTCCCTATTTTAACTAAAATCAGAAGAGTATGGAAATGACACTTGATTTACCATTATTTGCATGGTCCATTTAATTTACTCTTAGCTACTTCATTCAGCACATAACTATAAACTATCTTATGAACAATGTTATACAGCATCAGTAGCACAGGAAACTATACAGTACTGTACCTTGAATTCATTCTCCTTGTCTTTGGTCCCTTTGTGGAATGGCCTGTCATATCGGAATCTCCAGATGTGATTCACTTTATAAAAACTCTTGATGTTATCTGGGATACCCTCTCTCTGCAGGACCTCCTGGCTTTCAGGAATTGGTGTCACTGCATAGATCTGCAGATCTATGTGTAAAAAGTTAAGGGCCAAACTAGCTTATTACCAGCAAAACAAGCAGGCTGATTCCTGAAGCTTGAAGGAATAAAAATTCTGAAAGTTCATATCCTTAAGCTTCCAGACCATTAACTTCTTTTAACAAGTCACATTTAATTCTAAAATGCAGCTATCTAGTATATGGAAATTAAAATATTTAACAATGGATACTCCTTCAGATTTCACCCATAGCCTATGATGCCATGCTCTGTAAATCAAGAACTAGAAGTATTGCAACTTAAACTGACACACTAGTGCTCCAAGTCTAACAGTTCTGCAAAATAATTTAAATGAAATCAAAATGTTTAACCAGTGATCTCCTATCAAGGATTTTTAAACAAAGAAACAAAAACATTGAGAAGAATGACTGGAAATAGTTTACCTGAAGAAATTATGAATAAAAAGTGTTACATCAGGAAAGAATTTGACTACTAATTCCAATTATTTCAGTGGAATTAGATCATATGTGAATTTGGCTGTAACAATATATATATATATATATTTTTAAGAAGTGTGCAAAAATTAACTGCAGAGTATGATCTTGTGAAAGTATGGATACACTGTGCTTCTGCCTGAAAGATTGTCTCATCTGGCTGATTGGCATGTTGCATAGCAATGGCATGTGGGAACTCATTCAACATTCGCTGTTGGAAAGCCTCCAATCTCTCATAGTCATGTCCTCGGCAAACAAACTCCTTATTCTGTACAGAAGAAGCAGAGCTAGTTACATGAAAATAACTGGGTACCATTAAATAAATAAAGACACACACTTTTAAAAGAGGGCTTTTGGGGATGCTTATTGCACTAGCTGAACAAAGGAAAAGGTAAGTAACAAAAGGCAAAAGCAGAAAACGAATACATATTGAGGGAAAAAGTGATTTAGTCAAAAGGAAACAAATGTAATTGTGTCATATAAAATACATTTTATTGCTTGAGGCATTCTGAAAAATCTAATCATTACATATTTCTGTAAGCCGTGATCTGAAAGGCAAACATTTTTTTTACTAGCTGAAAGTATGCACGGGTAATGTAAAGTAATGGATGGTGAAGGCAACAGGAGAGTCATAAGTCCTTTGAGTGGTGTACTGAATTTTTTTGCTTGTTAGTCCAAAATCTTGCTTTATAGATATGCACCTTGGAGAAAGGGAAGGGATAAGAAACCTTCAAAATGCATCCTTATTGCCTCTTCCTCTAAAGACTGCGCAGATCACCAGTCTGATATATTCTGCCTGTCCTGCCTTAGAGGGGAAGAGAGAATGAGGGTAACTGAGCCTGCTCCAACTCTGAATCTTCCACATGACCACTCACCGTTCCCCTGCACTACCAGGTCAGCTTGGCCATTTTTAAACATTTGTGTGTGCAACATGAACCTCACGTAAATCATCAAATGCCAATGGAATTCCCAATGCAGCGCTGGAATGCTGGAATTCCCAATGCAGCACTGATTGTTTACAATGGTTGTGCTGATACCTACAAGTGCTATGGAAATAATTCTTCATTAGCTTCCTATACCCGTGGGCAGAGGGCACAGGACTTAAGACAGGGCCTCATCTTTGTATAGTAAAGGATTTTATCCAAATTATCAGGAGTAAATATGCACATTCACCATTTCCCAAGCAATAATGTTAAATCAGCTGGATCAACACAAGGGGAAAACTAGGGTAAAAATATTCAAAGGCACTTAAGTTCCATTTTCAAGAGTGACTCAGGCACTTCAGAGCCTAAAGGTACGTCTACACTACAGGACTATTCCGAATTTGCATAAACCAGTTTTGTAAAACAGATTTTATAAAATCGAGTGCGCGCGGCCACACTAAACACATTAAATCGGTGGTGTGTGTCCACGGTTCGAGGCTAGTGTCGATTTCTGGAGCGTTGCACTATGGGTAGCTATTCCGTAGCTATCCCATAGTTCCCGCAGCCTCCCCCGCCCCTTGGAACTTCCGGGTTGAGATCCCAGTGCCTGATGGGGCAAAAATCATTGTCGCGGGTGGTTCTGGGTAAATGTCGTCAGTCACTCCTTCCTCTGGGAAAGCAACGGCAGACAAGCATTTCGCGGCTTTTTTCCCTGGATTGCCCTGGCAGATGCCATAGCATGGCAATCATTGAGCCTGTTTTGCCTTTTGTGACTGTCACCGTATGTGTAATAGATGCCGCTCACAGAGGCGATTCAGCAGCGCTACACAGAAGCATGCTTTTGCTTTTGCATGATAGCAGAGATGGTTACTAGCCATACTGCACCATCTACCATACCATAAATTGGTAATAAGATGGTCATGGTTACCAGTCCTTTTGCACTGTGCCATTTGCTGCTGTCATAAGTGCCCCTGGCCGATCAGCCAGGGGCGCAAAAGCCAAAATTGGGACTGACTCCCTGAGTCAATCCCTCCTTTTTGGTATCTAAAAATAGAATCAGTCCTGCCTAGAATATGGGCAAGTGTACTAGAGAACCACTGTATCATAGAGCCAGAGAGCACAGCTGCTCTGTGTCAGATCCCACAGAAATTATGAGCTGTATGCTATTCACAGGGGGTGCTCCTGCAACAACCCCACCTGTTGATTCCGTTCTTCCCCCAGACTTCCTGGGCTACCATAGCATTGCACCCCCACTTGTGTGATGAATTAATAAAGAATACAGGAATAAGACACAGTGACTTGTTAGTGAGAAATGAGTGGAAGGCAGCTTCCAGCTGCTATGATAGTCCAGACAGGACAGTAAGGAGTGTGGAGAAGAGGAGCCCAGCATCCCTCTGCTAGTCCAGGGGCAATTGAATCTTTTCTTTACACATGAAGGGTGGGGGCTGATGGAGCTCAGCCCCCTGTTGCTATTATGAGGATGGTTACCAGCCATACTGCACCATCTACAAGGAAAAATTAGGGCCAGGCGCCCTTGATTGACCTCACTGATGCTAGTCGGCATGGTTACCAGCCCTTTTGCTCTGCCCCATGTGCCAATAGACTGATGACGAGGACGGGTATCAGTCGTATTGCACCATCAGCCACCCATGGCGGGGGGGGGAGTGAGGATGTTAGTGTTGACGGCTGCAGCATCGCGTCTATCTGCAGCATTCAGTAAAGATAGGGTGACATGTAAAAGAGTCAAGAGAGAATTGTTTTCCCTTTCACTTCTGGGGGTGGGTGGGGGGGTGCGTAAATTGCTGAGCTATGCCCTGACCCACCGCGGACACGGTGTTTGACCCTAGAAGCATTTGGAGCTCAGCCAAGAATGCAAATGCTTTTCGGAGACTGCAGGAACTGTGGGATAGCTTGAGTCCTCCAGTCCATGAGCGTCCATTTGATTCTTTGGCTTTCCGTTACGCTTGTCACGCAGCAGTGCGCTGAGCCCCTGCTATGGCGTCTGTCTGGAGATTTTAAAAAAATGATTTTGAATTTCGTCTTCTGTAACGGAACGCTGATAGAACAGATTTGCCTGCCCTTACAGCGATCACGTCCGCATGGTCCATGCGGGAGCTCTTTCTTTATTTTGATTTTTAACTGCATCGCCACACGTGCTGATCGGAGCTCCATGCTGGGCAAACAGGAAATATTCAAAAGTTCGCGGGGCTTTTCCTGTCTACCTGGCCACTGCATCCGAGTTCAGATTGCTGTCCAGAGCGGTCAGTGGTGCACTGTGGGATACCGCCCGGAGGCCAATACTGTCGATCAGCGGCCACACTAACCCTAAGCCGATATGGTAATACCGATACTAGCGCTACTCCTCTCGTTAGGGAGGAGTACAGAAACCGGTTTAAAGAGCCATTAAAATCGATATAAGGTGCCTCCTAGTGTGGACGGTTGTGGCGTTAAATCGCTTTTACGCTCCTAAAACCGATTTAAACGCCTAGGGTAGACCAGGCTTAAGTCTCATTAAAAGTCAATGGGATTTAGGATTCTAAGTATCTAAGCCTCTTTTCAAAATGAGGCATAGATAGCTGAAAAAGTTATCCCTAGTCTGTACTTAGTAAAGGGGTGGTGTTGATTACTTTCCACAATTGCCCCTTTGCCCAGTAGACCCCACCCCACTCCCAAACTCTCACCAACAGGTTTCTGGGCAGTCATTAATAAAAACAAAATGGGAGTAAGGTTCTTGAGGAAGCATTGCTCCCCTAGTATCCCATAGCTGATGCCTGATCTCTCTTTAGTATGCCGAGACATACTTGGAGCTCAAGACATGTATGGTTTTGGAGGAGCTGTTGTCCACTCTGTGGAAACAAACATCTCACTTCCCTAAAAGAATATTAAGAGGCTACTCCATTAGATAAAACACCTGGAGTTTTCCATCTCCTACAAAGGAAGAACTGGCATAAGACATAATCCAGTTCTCAAGTAGGGAAAGAGATGATGAATGAAAGCATGACTAATAGAATTAGTGCATAAAATTGATTTTGAATTTACTCACTCTCAAGAAAAATGGAAACTTTTTCCCATAAAATCCAACTCTGAAAAACTCTGGCTCCAAACGTTGTTGATCCATGATTTTATCATACAAAGAAGCTTCCATCATCTGAATAAGATTGAGAAAAAGAAATATATGTTTTATACTTAAAGCTTTTACAGAGAAGAGGCTGCTCAGTGCCCCAAGGTATTAGAATCACATTTTTTCAGTTCTAATCAGCAATAAGAAGAACTAGATGACTCTTTTACAGTGGATTGAAAGCTTCCAAGAATTTTTGTGAAGTTATTTTCACTTTTGTTTTTGTTTGATTGTTTTCGGGTGAAAAATCAACACACAAATCTCTTAGAATAATAAAGATGTGCACATTTTTCTTCTTTAATCTTCCTAATTTACCATCTCCATTCTTATTATATACACACACCCACACACAGACACCCCCCCACATACCCAATTTGAAACATAATCCCAAGTATTTTGCTGATTACTCAAGTATTTAGCTATAATATGGGCACTTTCATGAGCACAGGGCATTAAGGTTTGGGATTTTCAAAGAATCCTGCCTAAGGGAGCTAGGTGCCCAAATCTAATTTAATATCAATAGAAGCTGAGTATCTAACTTCCTTGGGATCCTTTCAAAATTTCAGTCTAGAAAATTTATAAAAATCCTTTCTTTGACCAATATATACAGTAGTTGTTTCACTCAAAATATTGGCACAAAGTGACTTGGTTTCAAAGTTTCCTGTTTTTCTTGATGTGATTCAAGAGACAGGTTCTCTGTCAATATTTTACAAATAGTGATTAAAAAAAAGGATCAACATTAGTCAATTATTGATACAATTTTGTTAATTTGCTAATATTGAAGTCTTTGGGGGGAAATGTAATCAGAAGTAATATTAATTGCCGCCCTCCTTAAATTACTTGAAGAAACCTCAGTTTTATACAAAGTCAGATTAACATCAACAGTGCATATGTACTGGACGACTGTTTGGCATTTCAGACTTTCAGATACTCACAACATAGATATGTCAAGAACCAATTAAACAGGCAAGACTAGGGATGCAGGTTTGTCATGATGGGAAAAAGTGTCAGGTAGCATAATCTTCCCATTATTTGTGACTTTTTTTGCGTGCCCGTGACGCACCCCGCAGTGGTGGCTCCTGTCTGACAGGGCTGGACCTGGCAGCCCACTCTGGGTGTTGTGACCTGGCATGCGGGGTTGTAGCACTGGTCAGGTTTGGCCCAGCTGCCCCTCTGTCATGACTGGGGGTAGGAGGAGGTGGAGGGGCCAAACTTCAGTGAGTGGCACTGGGACCTGGTGCATGGGGCTGCAGTGCTGTTGAGGTTTGGCTGCCCCTCCATTGTAATGTGGTGCCCCATCCCAGTGACCTCTCTATTCTTCCTCGTCCCCCAGCCTTCCTTCCACACTGGGCCAGGATTAGGGTTGCGATGTCTGGGCGGAGGGGCGCTGTTACGAATGGTCTGTGCCCCACTGTCAGAGTGAGGAGGAGGAGGACGACATGTTTTATTGAAAATCATGGAGCAGTCACAGTAAATTTAGTGACCTGTGACTTTTAGTAAATTTACTGTGTCTGCTCTATGATTTTTGATAAAAATGCTGTGACAAATCTGCTGCCCTAGGCATTACTAAGGGCAAAATTTTCATTGTAATGCCAAATTTGCTGCTTCTTATATGTGTGGCTCTATCTCTCCAATAGAGCAAACTAAATATTAAATATGCTTTTGAGTTCCTAAAAAAACCTTTTAGTGGAACAGGAAGGTTCTAATAGGAAAGAGGACAAAACCCTCATTTAGGTTCTGAATTGTTAAAGTGTCATTTAAAAAAAAATCATGGTTCTCAGAAAAATATTTATACAGAACTAATGATCCATCGCTCTGCTTTTCAGCAATTAGAATAATGAAGGTGGGTGGCTACTCATAACAGAGTGATTGTGTATAGTGTTAGCTAGAAATATGAATACAACAAAAGTACAGCTTTGTACTCACTCGTGTGTTAAAAGTGTTTTGCAGCAGCAGTCCAACTGGATGGCTGCCCAAAATGGAAGCATTGAAAATCTATCCATTTACTGTTATTCTGCATATATTCCAGAATACTTTATATATATACACACACACACCAGGTGTGGCAAACCAGTGGCTGTTTTACAGGTAAAATGTGGCTCATGGAGCACCTTTCATGTCCCCCTCATTCTTCACCTACCAGACAGGGGAGAGAGGGGGCTCGACACTTCTGCCTTGTGGACTTTTTCTGTGTGCCCGTGACGCACCCCGCAGTGGTGGCTCCTGTCTGACAGGGCTGGACCTGGCAGCCCACTCTGGGTGTTGTGACCTGGCATGCGGGGTTGTAGCACTGGTCAGGTTTGGCCCAGCTGCCCCTCTGTCATGACTGGGGGTAGGAGGAGGTGGAGGGGCCAAACTTCAGTGAGCGGCACTGGGACCTGGTGCATGGGGCTGCAGTGCTGTTGAGGTTTGGCTGCCCCTCCATTGTAATGTGGTGCCCCATCCCAGTGACCTCTCTATTCTTCCTCTAGGGGCTTCTGCCAGAGATGACTGGTGTCTGCTGAGCATGAGTGGGAACACAATTTAAAGGTTCAGCCCCCTCCAACAGCTTGAGTCAGCACCTGCTCCCCTCCCCCACCAGCATGACCCCCTCTTACCCTCAGGGGTCCCTCCCTAGAACTCCCAGGTGTTAGCTCCATGGGCAGAGGCAGCAGCAAAAGCATCAGCTCTCCCTGCAGCTCCCAGCTGTTTGCCACTGCCTCTCCCTATGGCCGCAGCTCCCAGCTTGCTGGCTCCAGCAGGTGTCGTGCAAGGAGAGGGACCCAGAGGCACCATGTGACTGAGCGGAGCCAGCAAGCCCTGGAAAAAATCGGGAGTGGGAAGGGGGAGGCATGTGAACCCATGTGCCCCCCACATGCGTCACTTCTGGCTTCTGCCTAGCTGGGAAGGGGGTCTCGGGGCTTCAGCTCTGTGGGAAGCAACTGCCGAGGCTCAGGGCTTTAGCCCCACTTCTGCTGAAGCCCCAAGCCCCGGTAGGTGCACCCCAGCTCTCGAACTTCTGAAGATTGTCATATGCAGCTCAGAGGGTCAGTAAGTTTGGCCATTTCTGATATATACATTATAGGGAACAAATAAGGTAAGGATTGCATACTAGTCATATTAGGCTTACAAGGCCAAACTTAATATGCTAAGAATCAGTTTGTTAAACTCTAATCAAAAGGGAGCTCCTTATTATGAATGACCAAAATGCACCCAGGTACATTACCCTCATCTTGCTGAGATTTCTGTAGTCATAATAGCTCTCGTACTGCTCTGCAATCTTCCTGCATAAGATGATGCCATTCTCCCAACACTGTAGACAAACAGGTTATAGAAATACTCAACACAGAGAGGAATCATGCTTTGTGGCAATTTCAAATAGCGTTCCAAATATCTTCTATTATTGCTACAATTTCCCAGTAGCCAACAAATATGAGGCAGGCTGTTGCCCCCAAGGATATAACACAGGCAACACCTGTTGTGTGACAATTCACAATATGTTATTAAAGCTCCTTCTTTGTAGGCTGACTGAACTGCACTCCCAGATACTGAACACACTTGAACATACTACCCACTGTCTGCAGTACCTTGATAAGGGCAAAACTCCCTAACTAAACTTCTGGACTCTTTGAGGCATCAAAACATATATTTCCAGAGTTAGTAGATAAAAAGAATCATCTGAGATAAGACACAGCGTGCCACTGCAGAAGGTAGAGATCACTAATGAAGTGATATCCATCTCCTCCAGCACTGTACATGGGATTTATTAGACTGGTTATATGTTCCGATATAAAATGTATTTTACATATAAAAGAGTAGAAAAATTAAGAAAAATATTCCTTCCTTGAATTTTTTTGGGTGGGGAGGAACAATCTGATTGAAAACAAGTTTTCAGTTTCACAAGCTCAGAATATCCTTAAATTGTTTCTGACTCATTGCTAACCAGCGTTCAACATTAGTTTTAATTCTGCTACTTACAAAAATTTACATGGATATTACACCAGTTAAAAAAATTACAGTGTATCTATCTGTACTTGTGTAGCAATTATCGAGGAGAGAGATTTAATTAAAAATTAAGCAGAGTATAATTTTTAACCAGATAATATTGGTAGCCAATATTTGTGCCAGTCTTCAGACCAATCAGCTATGGTTTCTTCCTAATTTGGGATAAGATTTCTGAATAATGACAATATACTATGGTCACCATTAAAACTTACCAACAGCAGCATCTGAAATATTATTAGTAGTACTTCTGCTGTTGCAGTTGCTATTCAAGGGAGCCAGCCTGGTTCTGTAGATAGAGGACAGGCCTAAGAGTCAGGAGACCTGGGTTTTGGTCCCAACTCAGTCACTGATCTTTGTGAATTCAGCATGTTTCTGTCCTTATGTGGCACAGTTTTCCCATCTGTAAAATGGGGAAAATGATACTATCTTTTGTAAAGTTCCCTGAGACTTCCATTTGAACAGCACTATGCAAGTCCTAATCAACAGTATTTCAGACACCATGTGTGGTAATTTATGGCAAATGCTCACTTTTATATGGCAGTCACTTCCCTGGATATAAGAAACAAACACTGCAAAACTGGAGGGGCTTTTACAATCCTACTAACCATTCATGATAAAATCAATAATCAAACACACTTACCTTTCCCCGGTCAAAGTTCTGGATGATTGTAAGGTGAAGATACTCTTTGCGCTGCCACTCTGTTTGCATGGGATAGTTTAGAAATTCTCTCAATGGTCGGTCAGACCATTCTAATAGCTCATCGTACAGCAGCAGTGTGTAGGCAGCCTCTGTCAGACAAGTTACAAAGTGTTATATGTAAACATGAAAAATATAAAATACCTCAAAAGCCATGTTATTTAAACCAGCACCTACCATAATATTCTCATAAAAGTTATACCTCTGCATAGAACGACTACTTTACCTAAATCATTATAGGGGGAGCCGGTAGCACAAGGTTGCTCTATATTTTCCACAATAATACGCTGTATTCAGTTGCTTATAACTTTGCCATACTTTAACTGCCCGGGATGAAATTTCCTATGCTGGGTGTCTGCGTCAGGCTGAATATTTTTGCAAGTTTTAGCAAAAATGGCCCAGTCATTACTGAGAATGAGATTAGGGAAAAATATGTTGTTTTGCCCATGTTAAAAAGTTCTTACAACTGTTTTGCTGAGAAGCTCTAGGTCTGCTATGCTTTGGAGTACGGACGTGAAGTTTGGCAGAGGGATGGGCCTGTGTGTCAGATATGTGCCTTTTGCCATCCCCATGAAAAAATGGCCAAATTATAGGACACTGAAAACTGTCAGATGCTCAGTAGAGACTTGTTAGAGTGTAGCACCTAATTTCTCCAAAGATTCCATCTACGCTGGGCATGTTCACTGCAAAGGCTGAGCAGGACTTTCCCTGCAATTGCTAATCCTGGCTGCTGCCAGGCACCTGGACTGAGAGCAGGGAGACTGTCTCTCCTGTGCTCTCAATGTTCCCTCAGCAGCATGGAGAAGGAGGAGGAACAATCTGATTAGAATGCAGAGGGGTAAGGAGCTGGACTTGGGGGCAGAAAGAGCAGAGGGAACAGACTGGGTCAAGGAGACTGAGGAGAAAAGGGGAAGACTAGGAGCCAGGAAAGGGAGGGGGAAAAGGACAGTGGCTGTACAAGATGACGGACTGGGAGCTGGGGGAGGGGGGAAAACAGGAGAGGAACTGGGACAGGGAGCCAGTGTGGGAGAAGGGTATGTAAACGACTGGAAAATGAGAGGAGGAGCAGAAACTGGCACTGTTTAGACAAGGAAACTAGGACTGGAAGGTGGTGGTGAGTCACTGGCATGAAGAGCTGGGGTAAAAAGACAGAACTTGTACAGGGACAGGCTGAAGGGTACAGGGCAGAAGGGATCAGGGCTGGGAGGAATGAGGGCAGAAGGATCTGTGCCCACTAGAGCACATTCCCCTACAGGCTGCAATGAAACCCAAGAGTCAATATTTCCCTTCTGTCAAAAGTATCAGTGAAACCCTCTGGCACAATGTCTCATTCCCCTCTACTGCTGGTCCACATAACAGTAATAAGTTGTCATCCTCTATCAGTTACTGTTAGCTTCAGTGGCAAGAACTGAGCTGTGGATCTAAAGGTTCTAACCTGGCTGATGATCCCCATAGTGGAATCTGTTTTTTCAGTTTGCTTTTTTAAAAACCTAGGAAATTACACAAACACACACACAAAATTCTGTAAAAAGAACATTATTAAGGTTGCAAAGTCAAACAATCAAAAATTAGGATATGCTAGAATTAAGGTTGCTTGTGCAATCTTCATTTCGCCCTCCTGTATATATGCATTAGGATACAGTCTTTAATTACATGATCAGATACTATTTTTTTCCTCTGCCTCATTCAGTGCACATGATGGACCATGCTATGGGAATGCATAAGGGTTGTGAAGTGTAAGAAACTGTTGTCTGTAGGACCCCTGCTTCATTTGTTGTAGGATTTGGAAGACGTGTAGTGATTGAAGCACAAAGGCAACCTTAATTCTGGCATTTCCTAACTTCTGAGTGCTTGTCTTTGAAACTTAAAAATGATATTTTAATATAATTTTTGCATATAATTTTATATTTAAGATGTCCAGTATATTTATTTATAATTTTATTTAAAACTAATTGCTATAAGATTGATACAGCTTGACTTCTTTATTGCTAACAAACTACTAAATCTAAATACACACTAAAAGAAAATGTATTAGTGTTCCTTTCCTTTTCAATTTCTATCATGGAAGCCTTAGCTTGGAAGATCTCTGTAGTACAAATCTGTATTTGCAAGTTCTTGGATATATTGTATTGTATATAAGCAGGGGTGAAAGTAACTTACAGGATTTACCAATACTGCCGGAGTCCTGAGGGGGCGTGGCCTCATCCGGAAGGGGTGTGGCCTCTCAAGATTTAAAGGCCCTGGGGAACCAGCTGTGGCTGGGACACCCAGGGCCTTTAAATCAACCAGGGGCTCCCAGCTGCAGAGGTGGCTGGGAGCCCCCTGGAGCTCAGGGGCAAATTAAAGGGCCCGGGGCTCTGGCCGCCAGGGGGAACCCTGAGATTTGTGGGGCTGGGGCAGGGATTTAAAGGGCCCAGAGCTCCTGCCACTGAGGGAAGCCCGGAGCCCTTTAAATCCTGGCCCCAGCCCGGCCGCCAGAGCTGTGGCCGGGATTCAAAGGGCTCTGGGCTGCCCGCAGCCGCAGGGAGCTTTGAGCCCTTTAAATCCCTGCCCCTGCCCAGCCGCCAGAGCCGCGGCCGGGATTTAAAGGGCTCTGGGCTGCCTGCAGCGGCAGGCAGCCCAGAGCCCTTTCAATCCCCGCCGTGGAAGTCGATGCGGTCCAGCACGGCGTACTGGCTCTTGCCGGTATGCTGGACCGGACTGGACCGGCTTACTTTCACCTCTGACTGTATGTATGTATGTGTCACAAACAATGCAGCTGCAGCCTGCCACTGACCAGCAGCGACCCCAGCAACCGGCCCCCGTGGGCTGCTGTCTGCAGAGAGCCAGCAGGTGCCACTGGGCTGGGTCTGCCAAGGAGTAAGTAACAAAGGCAAAAACCACAGCCAGCCAGCCAGGGAGGGAGCCCGGGGGTGTGTGTGTGGGGGAGAGTCAGGGGTGAATGAAGGACAACTGGAATAGCCTTAATGAAATATACAAGATATTTAGAGAAAGTTTTGTCAATTTCAGCCTCTGCACTCAGGACAAAACAAAAAGAGATCTGAGATTGCACCCGATGTCCTAAGGACATTTCAGGTGTTTAAATCAATATATAAAGAGGGTGGATTGGAATGAAAACTACTATTTCTTTCAAAGGAGGCACAATAATTTCCCTGAATATTCAGTTTTCCCCTCCAATCCCTTTGTCGTTTTGTCTATGGGGGCTATTTGCTTTCCCTGTGAATCTTTAGTTGCTTTAGCAAAATTGCTTTGCCCAAAATAAACCCTAATCATCATGACATCTTTCCACTATGTTCTCCATGTTTTTTGTGTTTTTTTTTTTAAACAGTAACATTTCAAAGAGGATCTGCAAGCAGTTTGGACATCACAACCATGATCCTCTGCTGGGGAGGGAATGGGATAGATTTCAACTTGGAAATGGTTCCTGATTTTGATTGTGTTTAGGAGATCCCCTCATCCCAGGGGCAGAAAAGAACTGCCCCTGCCATGGTCACACACCCCCAACAACAACTGGGAGTGAAATGAACAAGGATGCCAGAGACGGCTCCTAACTCTGGGCACTGAACTGCACAGGGAACAGCTGACTTTAAACTGTTCTTTTGCAGGCAGCAGCAGCAGGCATCTCAGCCAGTGTCCCTACTGCAGCTAGAGCCTAGAGGAGAACCCCTGCTGGGGGTCAGGGGGAGGAATGCAGAGCCTTGTCTGCAGCCTGGCTGGAGGAGGGGGAGGGGGAGGGGGAGGGAGGAGTTGAGAAACCAATGTGACAGTGAGTTTTCCCCTTCCACCTGCTTTTATTAGCTCTGGATTTAAGCTGTGCAGCCAAATGCTTGTATTTGTTGTGTATATTAGTATTGGAGAGATCCCCTCATCCCGGGGGCAGAAAAGGACTGCCCCTGCCATGGTCAAACAAACCCTCCCCTCGACCCCCTCCCCGCAGCTACTGTGAGTGAAATTAACAAGGATGCCAGAAACCTAGCCCTGGGGGCTGAACCATCAGGGAACAGCTGAGTTTAAACTATTCTTATGCAGGGAGCAGGCTTCTCTCTCCCTCCCTCAGTCAGTCTCCTTTTCTTACGTATCGGCCCATACCAGCTTACTTTCACCTCTGTCAGGGCCAGCTCTAGGTTTTTTGCCGCCCCAAGCAAGAAAAATTGTGGCTGCCCCCGATCCCAGCCCTGGGCTCCCCCTCCCCCCCGCACCCTTCTGCCACCCCAGCCCTGGGCTCTTCCCCCCCACCCACACCCCCTGCCAACCCAGCCCTGGGCTCCCCCTTTCCCCCCACCAGTGCCCTCCACTCACACCTCCTGCCGCCCCAGCCCTGGGCTCTCCCCCTCCCACCTGCACCCTCCTTCCGCCGCAGCCCTGGGTCACTGGTAACTCTCTCCCAGGGCGGGTCATTCAGCAGGAATTTTAGATGTGCACAGAACACAGACAGGATTGGTTCCCATATGGTTACAGAGCGGCAGTAAAGTGGAACAATTTTCAGCTTGTGTGATTGGAGGATATCTGGATCCATATTATAAGACTGTCCTCCATAAATGAGGAAAAGTTGAGGTGCCTTTATTATTCTTTTGTTCCACTCTTTCTTTCTATGGGGAATTTGCCAATGCAATATCACTGTCTTCCTTTTAAACAAACAAACAAAAAAAAGGCAATGGCTGTTGAAAATAGCAATTCCAGTCCTAATAACCACTGAGAAGCATTTCTTGCTCAATTTTATCCTACTTTTTCTAAAGTTACAGTGGATCAGTATATTTGATTTGGGAGAAATGAAGTAACACCTGCCCAAATTGACCCTGAGCACTCCTGAATTTTGAGGTGTTCAAATTTGGAAGGCAGGTGCTGCGTGTGTGTGTGTGGGGGAGGGGGGGTGTGAGCTCTGCAGAGGAGCACGGCAGCATGTATGCAGCAGCATGTCTGGAGCTGCGCGGCGCCAGACACGCTGGTCTGAGTGGCACGGTAAGGGGGCTGGGGGGCAGTCAAGGGACAGGGAGCAGGGGGGGTTGGATGGCGCGGAGGTTCGGGGGGGCAGTCAGGGGCAGGGAGCAGGGGGGGTTAGATGGGTCAGGGGTTCGGGTGGGCAGTCAGGGGACAGGCAGCGGTTGGATAGGCATGGGAGTCCCAGGGGTTTGTCAGGGGACAGGTAGGGGGTGGGGTCCTAGGAGGGAAGTTGGGGGGGGTCTCAGGAGGGGGCAATTGGGGACAAGGAGAAGGGAGGCTTAGATAGGGGGTGGAGTGCTGGGGGGCAGTTGGGGCAGGGGTCCCAGGAGCGGGTGATCAGGGGACAGGGAGTGTGGGGGGGTTGGATGGGTTGGGGTTTCTGTGGGGGGCAGTCGGAGGGAGTGGATGGTGGCACTGGCAGGGTGGGGCTTCCCTCCCCGTGGAGTGTGTCCTGTTTTTTGAATGTTAAAAAATGGTATCTCTACCTTTCACAATGCAACTCTCCACTCACAGCACACGCTGCAGCATGAGGTCCCCCCTTCCTTTCCAGTTGGTAGTGGCCAAGGGAATGCTGGGAAATGTAGTTCTTTCCCTGTTCCAGGGCTAGCTCTATAGGCAGGGAGCTAACCAAGGAACTACAGGTCCGAGAGCCCCCTGTTGGTTCTGCCGCCCCTGCCATTGGCTGCCTCAAGCAGATGCTTGCTTTGCTGGTGCCTAGAGCCGCCCCTGACCTCTGTATATAAGTATCTTATTAACACCACTGGCATGCACCACAAGAAAGCAAACAGGAGGGGCTGATTTACGATATGGAAAAATCTGTCTGAAGAGGAAAGGTTCAAAGAGTTAAACATTTCTGCAATTAATGGAAACTGAAAGGTTATCTCATTCCAGTTTTGAGGTCTCTGAAGGGGACACACAAGGAATTAGGACATTATATATTCTACCCACAAGGGGATTAAACGTATAACCATGACTGGAAGCTGTGGAAGGAAAGATTTATGCTAGATAGATTTAAAAAGACCTTTTTTCACCAAGAATTATTAGAATGTGAACCAGTCTTGTAAATCATATTGTGAAGGCAGATAAAATAAATGAGAATAAGAGAAAGCTGCCTGCATCACTGGAACAAAACTATATAACTAGATGAAATAAAAGTGTAACATACTGGAGTACTGGTAAGAGAGGGTAAGAGAGTGAACTTTACTTCCTGTCCTCAGGCAACTGACAAGAGTCAAGGTTAAACTAACCTTTTTATGTGTGTTCTTTTCACTGAACATCAATATGTAAGGCAAAGGAATGGACTAGATGAACCTTTGCTTTTCAATGTAAGGACTGTATCTATCCTTTGTCACGGACTGAGGCCAACTCTTCCTTAATCAGGTAGTACTAAATAAGACTGACTGAGAGTCAAAAAAAAAAAAAGGATCATGGATTGCAAATGCTAGAAAAGAAAAGAAAAGAAAAGAAAAGAAAAGAAAAGAAAGAAAAATCTATAGAAAAATGAAAAACTGCCATGGAGGCATTATTTTGAGCAAAATATTGCTTAAAATAAGTGAATTGTTTAAAAACAAAAAAAATCAGGTCACAATCAGTGCTCGGACTACACTGGACATACATATAGAAACTAGTGTGTAATTGACATGCCTTGCTCAGTGGGTTACTAAAACCTGTTATGTAAAAAACTAAAAAAGTCACAGTTACGTCACAAAAATCATGTCTGTGGCAACCATATATCTCTAGTTGGTCATTATGCCCAAATTATATGAGAAGGTCCCTGAAGTTATACAACACGGTCATGAAAAAACTCCTCAATACAACTTCCCAATCCTCTGACACACTAAACATATAGAGGCCAGACAGGTATGGTGGAGTTAAAGAAATCCTCTCTCTTTTGTACCTTAGGAAGTCCAAGCTCCATGTACCCAACACAACTCCACCTTGCCCAACTGGTCTCCTAACGACTTTTTTATGTACTACAGGTTTTGGTATTGAACCCTCATAATTACAACGTGCAAGTTACAGAAGAAAAGCCGGCGTTTTTTTGGCTGAGTCAATGTCAGCTGGATTGAGGCCTCTAGTACCCATACGACAGAAGGTCAGTTTGGGATTTTGCAAACCCAAAGTATTTTGATACAGAGGAAGTGATTGATCTCCTATTTCCTTCTTCATTTTGGACAGAGGCTAATGTGACATAAAATTTGGAGTGAGGCAACTGAAAAAACAGTTACCTACCTGGAACTGTTCTTCGAGATGCGATGTAGACATGTATTCTACTTAGGTGTGTGCATGCCCAGCACACTGGAGCTGGAGACCTTTATCTAGCAGCACCAGTAGGGGCAGTGCTCACATCTTGTGGCCATAGCCCTGCCCCTAGCCTTATACGGGGGGTGCCACCCCAACCCCCTCCATTCCTTCACATCAAACCTCAGATGTATAGACTCAGATCCGGAGGGGACTGAGGGTCAGTTGTGGAATACACATCTGCATCACAGAATAACAGTTACAGATAGGTAACAGTTTTTTTTTTTAATAGACGTAGCAATGTAATCTACTAAGGTGACCCAAAAGCAGGACTAATAGGAGGTGGGGCTCAGAGTCTGCAGGACTGCCTTCCCAAAGTTGCCATTTGACCTGGATGCAGCAATAATGGCATAGTAGTTTGTAGAAGCATGCACAGAAGACCAAGTTGCAGCCCTGTAAATGTCCAATATAGGAATGTCACTTAGAAATACCATAGACGTTGCCTGGGCTCTTGTGGAATGAGCTCACACCTCTTGAGGCAGTATAGTTCAGGCTACTTTGTATGTTGTCAAAACACAGGAAGTTATCCACCTAAAGACTGTCTGTGAAGAGACCATGTCAGGGTTCCCCTCACCACTCTGATCTCAGTGGGGGGAGGGGGCAGATGTGGGGACCTGCATGAAAGACCCCCTAAGCCTATATGCTAACAGCGTAGGTTAAAACTTCCCCAAGGCACAAATTCCTTTCCTTGTCCTTGGACGGTATTGCTACCACCACCAAGTGATTTACACAAAAATTCAAGGAAGAGTCACTTGGAATCCCTATACCCCCAAAATATTCCCCCAAGTTCCTTCACCCCCTTTTCTGGGGAGGCTTGAGAATAATATACCAAACAGTGGCCTTAGCAATGTGAGCACAGACCAGAGCCTTTGTCTTCAGAACACTGAAAACAATCAGGTTCTTAAAAGAAGAACTTTTTTTTTTAAATAAACGAAGAAGAATCACACCTGCAAAATCAGGATGGAAGGTAACTTTATAGGGCAATAAAAAGACCCCTCTGGGCTCAGCGTCACAGTTACAAAAACAGGACTAAAACTACCTCTGTAGCATAGGAAAATTCACAAGCCAAAACAAAAGATAACCTAACGCATTTCCTTGCCCTACTTACAATTTCTGTGGTTTTAGATGGATTATATCGGGTATATTTTCAGTAGATATTCTACCTGCTTGGCTTCTCCCTCCTGGAGAGGGAACAACAAAAGAGAACAACAAACAAATCCTTCTCTCCCAGATTTGAAAGTATCTTCTTTTCTCATTGGTCCTTCTGGTCAGGTGCCAACTAGGTTATTTGAACTGCTTAGCCCCTGACAGGTAAGGCAATCCAGTACAGCTGCCAAGGAGGGATTTTATGCTACTGCATACATAAAGATTGCTACTCTTCCCCCTATTTTCATGACAGACCACTTGACCCTCAATTTGTTCTGCATAGGAAACAAACAAATGAGATGAGGAGCAGAAAGATTTGGTCCTCTCCAGATAAAAAGCTAATCACCACCTGACATCTAGTATATGAAGACATTTTTCCTCTGGAGTTGAATGCAGCTTGGGGAAGAACACTGATAAATATATAGTCTGGTTCAAGTGAAACTGGGAAACTGCCTTGGATAAATCTTAGGGTGCAGCCACAGAGTTACTTTGATTTTAGAAGAGCCTGAACGAAGACCCCCTTTGAGAGCAAAACAGATAGCATTTCTTATTTCTCTCGTGGCAAACTGGTTGATCGTCGGAATGCTCCAAACTGCAAAGAGGGACTCCAGGACGCTGGCTTCAGGGACCATTAATGATTCAGGGAGAAATTTCATCTGAGGTGATCCTCCAGGTGATTCTGTATCCCAGGGAAATGATCAGCTGTGGAGGTAACGTCTTCCTCAATGCAAAACTGCCATAGCCTAATCGCTTCCTGATACAGCATGTTGGAGTGTTCTCCCCACCTCACCTGTTCACGTAATTCATTGCACTGGTATTGTTGGTAAGTATGAGTGCCACTGAGCCCATGATGTGATCCTGAAAGGTCTGACAGGCACTGTAGATGGCTCAAAGCTCCAGGGCATTGATACTCAGAGAAGCTTCTTGTTCTGACCACAGACCTGGAACTTTCAGCAATCCCAGATGTGCTCCCCAACCTATTAAGGGGGCATTGGTGATTACAGTCTTGGTTGGTGGGGACTGAGTAAAAGGAATGCCCTGGCACACAATATCTTGAATCATTCACCACCATAAGGAGTCCAGGATCGGTGGACCAGCCAGTCCAAGGGATGATGAATCGGATGATAGATCAACTTCAGTCACTTCTGAAGAGGATGAAGGTGTAGTCTGGCATATTGGACTAGCTGTGGATCTGCAGCCATATGGCCTAGGCTGTGATTAAGCGTTGAGATTGCAGCTCCAGACATAGGTGGCGAATTGCCTGGAATTGCTCAGTTGGCAGAAATGCTCTTGAGCTCATAGAGTAAAGCAGGGACCCAATGAACTCAATTCTTTGAGTTGGAGCCAACCTTAATTTCCCAATTTTTAGGATGAGACCTAAATGATCAACTAAGTGTAGTGTGAAATTAACATGAAAGAGGACTTCCTCTTTGGACTTGCCCTCAATAACCAATGGTTGAGATACAGGAAGATAAGAATTCTCCTCTTCCTGAGGTATGCTGTTACCACAATCATACACTTGGTAAAACCCAGGGAGTGCAAGACAGGCCGAAAAGCAGCATGATGTATTGGTTGAGGAATCTCTTGTGGCTTGGCAGGATTGCTATATGGACGTAAGTGTCCTGAAGGTCCAGGGCAGAAAACTAGTAGTTGTGATTTAAGATGGGGAGGATAGCTGCTAGGATTACCATACAGAATCTCATGTATCTGATGTATTTATTGAGATCGCAGAGGTTGAAGACATGTCTCATCCCTCCCTTGGGCTTGAGGATCATGAAATACTGGGAGTCTCTTGCCACTTGAGAACGACTTACCAGTACCTCATCTGCCTTTAATGTGTCCTTCACTGAGACACAACAAGCCCCTCATGTGAGGATCTCTGTTGGGGATGGCCCCCACACACAACTGGCAATGCTTGAACCCCAATGAGGTCACTGCACAGGGCAGCCAGTGCCTGTAACTAATACTATACTAACACTAAACTTAAGATACTCCTAACTACTATACACAAGAAAAATTCATCAGAAAACAGACTGAAAGCATGAGGTAAAAACACCACACAGAGCTTCAGCTCTAGCCAAGGATTGTGAGATGGAACTGAGGGAATCATGGGAGCTGCAGGGAACGAGCAGGTACTGCTAAGCAAATGTATTTGGCTCTGGAGTGCTTTGTGTGCACATATTTAAGTAGAAGCAGCAAAGAATCCTGTGGCACCTTATAGACTAACAGACGTTTTGCAGCATGAGCTTTCGTGGGTGAATACCCACTTCTTCGGATGCAAGTGGTGGAAATTTCCAGGGGCAGGTTTATATATGCAAGCAAGAAGCAAGCTAGAGATAACGAGGTTAGTTCAATCAGGGAGGATGAGGCCCTGTTCTAGCAGTTGAGTGAAAACCAAGAGAGGAGAAACTGGTTCTGTAGTTGGCAAGCCATTCACAGTCTTTGTTTAATCCTGAGCTGATGGTGTCAAATTTGCAGATGAACTGGAGCTCAGCAGTTTCTCTTTGAAGTCTGGTCCTGAAGTTTTTTTGCTGCAGGATGGCCACCTTAAGATCTGCTATTGTGTGGCCAGGGAGGTTGAAGTGTTCTCCTACAGGTTTTTGTATATTGCCATTCCTAATATCTGATTTGTGTCCATTTATCCTTTTCCTTAGAGACTGTCCAGTTTGGCCGATGTACATAGCAGAGGGGCATTGCTGGCATATGATGGCATATATTACATTGGTGGACGTGCAGGTGAATGAACCGGTGATGGTGTGGCTGATCTGGTTAGGTCCTGTGATGGTGTCGCTGGTGTAGATATGCAGGCAGAGTTGGCATCGAGGTTTGTTGCATGGATTGGTTCCTGAGCTAGAGTTACTATGGTGCGGTGTGCAGTTACTGGTGAGAATATGCTTCAGGTTGGCAGGTTGTCTGTGGGCGAGGACTGGCCTGCCACCCAAGGCCTGTGAAAGTGTGGGATCATTCTTCAGGATGGGTTGTAGATCCCTGATGATGTGCTGGAGGGGTTTTAGCTGGGGACTGTATGTGATGGCCAGTGGAGTCCTGTTGGTTTCTTTCTTGGGTTTGTCTTGCAGTAGGAGGCTTCTGGGTACACGTCTGGCTCTGTTGATCTGTCTCCTTATTTCCTCGTGCGGGTACTGTAGTTTTGAGAATGCTTGGTGGAGATTTTGTAGGTGTTGGTCTCTGTCTGTGGGGTTAGAGCAGATGCGGTTGTACCTCAGTGCTTGGCTGTAGACAATGGATCTTGTGGTGTGCCTGGGATGGAAGCTGGAGGCATGAAGGTAGGCATAGCGGTCGGTAGGTTTTCGGTATAGGGTGGTGTTAATGTGACCATCAATTATTTGCACCATAGTGTCTAGGAAGTGGACCTCCCGTGTAGATTGGTCCAGGCTGAGGTTGATGGTGGGGTGGAAGCTGTTGAAATCGTGGTGGAATTTTTCCAGAGTCTCCTTCCCATGGGTCCAGATGATGAAGATGTCATCAATGTAGCGTAGGTAGAGAAGGGGCGTGAGTGGACGGGAGCTGAGGAAGCGTTGTTCCAGGTCAGCCATAAAAATATTGGCATATTATGGGGCCATGCGGGTGCCCCTAGCGGTGCCACTGATCTGGAGATATATATTGTCATCAAATTTGAAATAGTTGTGTCTGAGGATAAAGGCACAGAGCTCAGCAACCAGTTGTGCTGTGGCATCATCAGGGATACTGTTCCTGACAGCTTGTATTCCATCAGCGTGTGGGATGTTGGTGTATAGAGCCTCTACATCCATGGTGGCTAGGATGGTGTTTTCTGGAAGGTCACCAATGCATTGTAGTTTCCTCAGGAAATCAGTGGTGTCACGGAGATAGCTGGGAGTGCTGGTGGCATAGGGTCTGAGTAGAGAGTCCACATATCCAGACAGTCCTTCAGTGAGAGTTCCAATGCCCGAGATGATGGGGCGTCCAGGATTTCCAGGTTTGTGGATTTTGGGCAGTAGATAGAATAGCCCTGGTTGGGGCTCTAAGGGTATGTTGATTTGTTCCGGTGTTAGTGTAGGGAGTGTCCTGAGTATATGGTTCAGTTTCTTAGTGTATTCCTCAGTGGGATCTGAGGGAAGTGGCCTGTAGAATTTGGTGTTGGAGAGTTGTCTGGCGGCCTCCTTTTGGTAGTCAGACCTGTTCATGATGACAACAGCACCTCCTTTATCCGCCGACGTGCACAGGCAGAAATTGTGGAAAAACATCGCTTGCCTCATAACCTAAGTCGTGCAGAATGCAATGCCATCCACAGCCTCAGAAACCATCCTGACATTATAATCAAAGAGGCTGATAAAGGAGGTGCTGTTGTCATCATGAACAGGTCTGACTACCAAAAGGAGGCCGCCAGACAACTCTCCAACACCAAATTCTACAGGCCACTTCCCTCAGATCCCACTGAGGAATACACTAAGAAACTGAACCATCTACTCAGGACACTCCCTACACTTACACCGGAACAAATCAACATACCCTTAGAGCCCCAACCAGGGCTATTCTATCTACTGCCCAAAATCCACAAACCTGGAAATCCTGGACGCCCCATCATCTCGGGCATTGGAACTCTCACTGAAGGACTGTCTGGATATGTGGACTCTCTACTCAGACCCTATGCCACCAGCACTCCCAGCTATCTCCGTGACACCACTGATTTCCTGAGGAAACTACAATGCATTGGTGACCTTCCAGAAAACACCATCCTGGCCACCATGGATGTAGAGGCTCTCTACACCAACATCCCACACGCTGATGGAATACAAGCTGTCAGGAACAGTATCCCTGATGATGCCACAGCACAACTGGTCGTTGAGCTCTGTGCCTTTATCCTCAGACACAACTATTTCAAATTTGATGACAATATATATCTCCAGATATATATAATTTTTAAATTATTAAACAGAAAGAATGAAAATCCAGGAGTTGCCTCATTTAACTCTGTAGTAAGATGAGACCCTGAAACATAAACCCTTATCAGAGGCCCAGTATGGGGCCTAAGGCCTGAACTAAAGTAATGGTCAAGACTTTGCTAACATAAAGCAAAGTTAAGCTGTGAGCCAAAGGCAGGCCCTGCTCACAGAAGCTGGCAAGGAAAGGGCTGATGCTGCAAAAAGAGACATACCTAAAAGGTACTGGACACCAGATATCAGAACATTTGCATACTTGTACACTCCACACAGATAACAAGGAACAGGCTGACCCATCCCAATGACAGGGCCAAAAGGGTAATATGATGGAAAGAGTTGTTTTGCTTGAACCAACATGTACAAGGTGAGAGGCGGCACCTTACTATGTAGAGGGGTTGTACCTTGCTACGTAGAGGGGTTGCACCTCAATATATCAGGAGTGATGTGTAACTTGTTTGTACCTCTGTATAAGAATGCACCTGAGTGGATGTCTGTGTCCAGCCTAGGGGGCAGTGGAGAGTCCCGCCACTGACTGAACTGAGTCCATTGCCAGGGGCACATATTCGTAGTATGTCCTGTAGAGTAGAGTCTAGAGGGAACTATTACTGTGCTTCGTTTGACAATAAAGCTGGCCCGGGTGCCTTCATACCTTACTAGAGTCTGTAGTCATTGGGGGTTCTCTCGAGATCTGCTGTGCCAGCGATCTGCAGAGCGGGGGCAGTACACAGAGGCAACACATGCACGCAGCCGATTGATATCAACATTGAACAGAACAGAGCACCACACCGGGAGAGTCTGACGACAAACTCCAAGTCAGTTTTGTGAATCAATATGGGCTAAACTGTGACTGGAGACACAATCTGGGGTGGGTTGTAAGCCACACCAACCCAACAGGCACTGTGACTCAGAGAGAGACAGCTTAATCACAATTACGTCTTTCAATCCTACTTGTTCCTGGGTGGGAAAGAGTAATAAATTCATTGCTACCTTATACTGTTACTGTCTACCCCACGTAGCACCTGCTTTGGGGAAAGTAAGCTGGCAAATAGCCCCTCCTATTTTACTTGCCTGGATCTAAGATCCGGGTGACCTGCAAAGAGGTTAAAGGAGATGTCTTATTGCCTGTGACTTCAATATGACTGTGAAAGGGCATAAGTCAAAATCTAACTCTAAATATTTTTTCTAGGTTGTATGTACCAACAATTACCTGTGAAGTTTTGTGCCTTTAGATGCAGGTCGTATAGCTTATGGATATAGCGAATATACATCTCCTCCTTATTCAGTTCGGTCTTATAAAAGTTCTGCAACAAAAAATTATATAGGTGGTTAAACAAAATGTTTGTGACAATGTAAAATGGCAGAATAAATAGCTGAAAATTGGTGTTGGAAGTATATTTTTAAGTGTATAGAACATACACATCAAACCTAATGTTGCAGAAATATATTCAACTTTGAAGAAGTTGCATGTTTACAAGGCCAATTGATAATGGTCAGTACATATAGCAGTACATGTAGTCCCTTATAAATAGGCCTCTTACATTTTGTTGAGAACAATCCAAATATCCAGAATATTTTTAAAATTATTCTCCTGCACAAGAGTCAGAATCTGCTAGAACTAAAATCCCATAATGTTTTATCTATTTGAATCATTTTACTCAAAAATACCAATTCAGCCATCTAAAAAATACATCTGTACTTCTATCAAGTGCCAGTGAAGCCACTTAATGTCTCATTGAAAGCTCTACATTGATTTAAAAAATTGAAAGCACTCTGGCTTTTGTATTCATATTTTAACAAAATATCTACTCTACTGTATATCTATCCTTCACTGTGTGATAGCACAATGCCAGGATGACTTTGGCAGCATTGCAAAGAACTATTCAAGTGTTATAAACAAAATAACCCTGAAAGAAGATGTGATTTCTTCAGCTCTGGCTTATGCTCATGAAACTGGCAACTGATGCATGACTATTGCATACCATGTCTCAAATATAAAAAACAGTCTATTTTGAATTTATGTTGAAGGAGGTGGAATCAGGTTTTCAGAGTTACTGGGGATTTTTAGATGTGTCAGTCTTAGTAACTGATGTGGGTGTCACATGAATAAAGTCCTGCATGCAGTTTTGAAACTTTACAGAATCATAGAATATCAGGGTTGGAAGGGACCTCAGGAGGTCATCTAGTCCAACCCCCTGCTCAAAGCAGGACCAATCCGCAGACACATTTTTGCCCCAGATCCCTAAATGGCCCCCTCAAGGACTGAACTCACAACACTGGGTTTAGTAGGCCCATGCTCAAACCACTGAGTTATCCATGATGTTCAATATTTAATTCTGTTTGTCAGAGTAGTACAGGCCCTAAAATCAGGTATTCCAAGGCCAGCAGTAGGAGAATGGTGGCTTACACCATACACCACAAATGATGTCATCTGGAAGATAGAATTGCAGGGCATGCACATACAGGTCCCAGCATGCAATGCTTAATTTTGTAACTGGTCTGCTCAGATCAAAATATATCACTGCACGCTACAGCCTTAATGCTGCAGGGTTCGCCTGCACATTCAAGATTGTGATCTGTTCCACGTTATTATGCATCTCTTCTGGGCTCTCAGCAAGTTGCCAATGTGCCCCTCTGTTGGAATAAATTGTGGATGTTCTTGTTCTAGACCACAGATTCCCAAGCTGTGGGTTACAATCACTAAAGTGAGGAAGATGGGGAGGAGCACTGTGAAAGAATCTCAGAGAAGGCTGTTGTAGGAAGTCAGAGAAAAAATGTAAAATGTTACAAAAATAAGTGTATATTTTTAAAAAGATAAAAATGGAGACACAACATGAGCTCTGCAATAACATGTCCCTTTAAGGCCACCATAATACTATAATCTGAGAAGCACAGCTAGCAGTGCAGCAGCTGCTGGAGCATCTGCTAAAATACAAAAAAGACACAATATTAAAGCTATACTTGCATGTGTGCCTGGAATGCAAAACAGCACCAGGCCCATAAAAAATGTTACTTGGACACCAATGAAGTGCAAGTATCCATGCATGCAGATCATAAAAAGACGTGGCACTGAACTGTAATACCAGACTGGCTCTACTTGCTAAGGACTAAAAGCTCTGTTGCTCCTCACGCACCTGTATTGCATAAGTTACTCAGGTCTTTGTTGAAGCTCATTTCTGACTGGAGATAGAACATTCTGTGGAATGGATAGTGGCAAGTTGCTCCATTAATAAAATAAAAAAAATCTGTGCAAATACAATGAGAAATATGCTACGTTTTCTCATCAAATGATTCTAAGCCATAATGTGCAGTCTATGAAGAGTATTACACCTTCAAAGAAGGTAATATTTAGAAATTAGACAGCCATTAATAGGGATTTTTTTTTCCAGAGAAAACTAAGGAGCTTGAAAAATTCAACACCACTTTTTCAAAGTAGCAACATCAATAAAAATGTCCTTTTCAGGTGGTATCTTTATGAATCACATGATCACGTAAAGCACAGACCCTTGCAGAAAATCTTATAATACACTGCACAGTAGATATGGTTTCAAAAATCATAGGGCCTGTCGCACCTAATAAACTGAAAACAGTACTTTTGTCAAATAAAACTGTTTTTTGTCCGACATTAGTGACATGGTTCAGGATGTCTGAGAGCAAGTACTTTAAAAAATCAGCACTTAGCGATTCAACTTGATGAGTCAAACAGCATGCCTGGTGTGACATAGCTCCTAAGGTTCGTCAGACCGATGATTCTGCTGAAGACAACTAGCTGTGCTGTAAAGCTGTGACAGTGTGCACTACAGAAAAATGGTAATCTGAGACATTTTAGGAAGCAGTACAAAATGTCCACATTCAGTGGGAATGGTGTATTACAATCTACATGGATAGTATCAAGTCAGTGAAGTTTAAGAATAGTAGTCTGGTCACATGAAACCAAAACACTACACTTAATGACGTATGACTTTACAATTTTGTATATCAGTCACACTCTTGCTGCTAAGAAAATGTTTGAAAAAATATAACTCATCCATCATGAAGCTGTTGAAGGAGCAAGCTTCATTAAAGGCCATCCAGTAAATTATTGACTTTTTGCATTGCTCTGTGGTGGACATGAATTTATTTCACCAGCAACTTCTCTTCCAAGCTGAAGTGGGGCTCTCATGCAGTTGAATGATAATAGGACTTTTCAGATTAAGAGCAGAAGCGCAGGCTTCCCTCAGCAATCTTCAGAAATTCATCTTGTGTAGCATGTTAGCCTATTGTGCTGACATCTCAGGGCACTTATGCAAGCTGAAACCTTCTCTGTGGTTGGAATATAACTAGGGGTGGGAATATTCACCAGAAACTTGGAAACTGGCCTTCGTGGGCACAAAAAAGAAATTTGTGGCTGTTTCCTTGTTTCACCATTCACAAAGGGAAAGGAGCAGCTGTTCAAGAACCATCAGAATTTTAGAGAACTTCAGATCTAGGTGACCTTTGGGAGTGGGGGAGAAGGGAAATAAGTGGATCACTAATTCCTTCATCCAAGGTACAATTTGACATGGCAGCACTGACTGTGCCACTGTAAGGCAAAATGAGACACCCTTCCTGTGACAAGATGCTGCAATGAACTTTCTCTAGGAACTCAGCAGATTTTGGATGTTTCTTTGGAGGTGTAGGACCTAGGTTCAGTGTGGACCCTGAAAGCTCTATTTCCATGTCATTTCCACCCTCCTGCTTTTGCAGGTCAGGTTTCTTTTCAATGGTGCCGATAAAAATGAAGTACCATTGCCTCCTGACGATTGACGGTGATTAAAATCAGCATACTTCCCCAGTTTAACCTTGCACAGAACATCTTTTGAGAGCATGATAGGCTCATCCATCATAGTGTTTTAAAATTTCTGCATAATGAAGAAGGTTCACCTTTCACACTCTAAAATTAGTTAATTCTTGGGGTATGTTAGAAATACATAGTTTTGCCTACTGATTGTTAGGCTTAAGTTGTCCCGGTGGAGGGAATCTCAAAATATTTCTTAGCCTGACAAGAGATCACTAGTTTGTGAAATCCCATTCAAAGATGCTGTTAGAGTATTCCATGTTTGTTTTGCTCTATTTTTGTGTGTGTTCGTTCATTTTATATAAATTATGGGTCATTTCTTGTAGTAAAAATTGACTTTAGAACACAAATAACCAAAATGTTTTTACTTCCTTTTAAACCATGCTGGGTAACCTGGTAGTAAGCAAGTTGTCCTATAATCAAGTTACATATACTGTTCCTATTTTGAAAGTATTGTGCTCATATAGAAGAAATCCTTTATCGTTCAAAACCTTCTCCGAGAATACCTAATAATTAGATTAGTCTTTGTGCCCTATAATTCTCAGTTACCACTTAAAACAACACAGTTGCATGGTTTCATAACAAAACTTGAAAATTTCTGACGTTCATAGCCTCTCAATAAATCTTGGTCTAGGATCAAAACATACCTCACTAATAGGCAATATGAATAGAAAATAATATTAATAGGGATTCACAATTTGCACAGTACATTCTTGGGATATTGGATAGTGGGAGGGTGATCTCAAACCTAAAATAAGATAAAGGCCCATCAAAAGTGAGAACAGCAGTCCCAGAGGAACATTTTCTAGTTCTATTGAGAGGGGAATTGGTAGAACAACTCCTCAAAAGATATTTTTTCAAATATAAGAGTAGCTGAGACCTGTTGCTGGGAAAAGGAGAGGACAGAGGTAGGAATCCAGGTGAGTTTTGTTGTGTATTTTTAAACAAGCCACAGAAACTAATCATATTTACAGAAATGTACAAATCTTTGGTTTGAATTTTCCTGTGAAAGTTACTTTCTAGTAAGATTTATTAAACGCCTATGAGCTGATACTATGGGGATTCTCACTATGAACATGGAGGGAAAAGCACAAGAAAACTGTATCAACTTCATTCTGAACTATCCTGAACGTTATCCTATTCTATTAGGCTCTAGCTGTTGTATCATATCAGCAACTTGTAGTCACACCATCAAATTATATTATAGTGAACTATAACAGTATGTATTTAAATATCACCCATATTTGATGGTATAAATGTACTTTCTGAATTCACTGGCATTAATTACACCTGCCATTTGGAGTGCACTGTGCATTGAGAAGCAGGTTAGTAAAAATATACTTCTCATACAATGTACAGATTTTTATTATGTAAGGTTAATAGCTTGAGTATAAAAGAGATAAAGATTATTATACAAACCAACAGGCTAACAGTGCAGCCAATCTTTTTACCATCCACTTCTCCTATTTTCATGCAGTCCCTAAAAATAAAATGTAACAAAAGTCAGAACATCTGCACTGTGGGACAATACAGTTTTCCCCCTCTGAACTAGGAACACATTTCATAAAACAGAATTAAGTAGAAGCAAACTAATTAAAACAATACAGCCTCAGGGCATTCTGCACTGCCAGAAAGCAGATCCATATGTGTTTGCCCTTATGTCCCCTTTTTCTTGCTTGCACAGGCTGTATATCCCACCCCTAGATCAAAACTTAAGATAAAACTACTTAGGGCCGCTAATGACAACACATGAAAAAAAACAGTACAAGCATGACAGACTTGCATTAAAATGATGGAAATTACTCTCACACAGTTACTAAGGAAAAATAAAACTGCCATTGAATGCAGAGCTTTGAAAGGTACTGGACTGACAATCCAGGAGACTGAAGTTCTATTTATCCAAAGAAGAGATGTAGCACTGGCATTTATCTAGAAGTTAAGAGTTCAGTCTCCATGACAACTAAATCCTTCAGCTTTTCTCTTAAACTGTAAATAAGGATGACAACTGTGATAGATTTTGATGTGTGGACCTTTCCCTTAGGGTCTGGAAACACAGTATCAGCCCTGGAGGTTAAGACACTGGACTGGGACTCAAGAGATCTGGGCTCAATTACTGGTTCTGTCACAGACTTCCTGGGTGATCTTGGGCAAGTCATCCTTTGTGCCTCTGTTCCCCATCTGTAAAAATGAGGGTAATGATACTTCCTTTCTCCCTCCTCTGTCTGTGCTGTCTATTTAGATTTAAGCTCTTCAGTCAGGAATGGTCTCTTGTTATATGTACCTGTAGTGTCTACCACAATGGGCCTAATTTTGGATGGTACCTCTAGGCACTACTGAAATAATATTAATAACAATTTCACTTAGGCTGTGAAACAGCTGTTAGATGATGACTTTTGGTCACTCCCAACCCAGAGGCATATTTGAACTGGTAACCTAGTGGTGGAAGTCTCCATGTTCCAGTTATCAAAACTCTGCAGGATAATTTTGTTGTCAGAACTTTGAATGCTTCCATATTCTCAATATAAGCCATGTGACAATTACTCACCTGTAGTCCAGTAACCTTTCCATTAGTCGAGTTACAGTGGCGATTAATGAAACACCACTTTCTCTCCACGTTTCCCGCTCAATTTTCTTCAGGAGGCTGGAAAGAACAAACCCAAAGCAATTTCAATATTTATTTTTATCTGTCACCATGGCAACCACTTTACTTTCAACAGTATCTTAAACGCCTCGGCAATGTCTGCAATATTCACAGATTTAATTTTGGACTCTTCTCACAAGCAGCACAATTTACAAACAATATCTTACCTAGGATAGGGACCAAAGAGTGGAATTCTAATCCAGGAAGCATTGACAAAGCAAATGGATTTCTAGGTTAGCCATGTCAAAACCAAAACACATACAAATATAAGCAGATTTATAAAATATATAAACATTTTAAAACCTTAATACATTCCCAGATATATAACATTTTTTGGTGTTCTCAGATTTCATTACATGCTAACTGCGTGGGTTACATGCTAACACTTCAGAAAATAGAAAGAAACCAAAGACTAGAGCGGAGTGAATAACTGATTTTCCAGTTCGGTAGCTAAACCAAAATATATGCAAAATAATTGATTTGTTTCCAATAGAAATTGAATTTTTTTAGGTTTTCTTGATTAAATGAAAAAAACAAAAACATTTAGTTCGGGTCCATTCAAAATGACATTTTCTAAATTAAATGTCAATTAGAAATGAAATATTGAAATTGTTCATTTAGAAAATGTCAAAACAAACGTGACTTTTTCCAAATTTTTCCTTTTATTTTTTATTCAGCCAAAACTATTCACTGAATTCAACCTGAATTCACAAATAGTTTCAGTCTCCCCAAACTGCATTTTCTGGCAAATGTACTATTTGACTGAAAAATGTTGCTCCACTCTACTGAAGACTGTCACCTAGAAAAGAACATCAAGCATTTCAAAATTCCCTTTCAATGGGACATCCAACTTGTTAACACAGATTTTTCCTCACTCACTCTACAATAGTTCTGCACCCACACAGTTTAACTGTAGCATAATTGCTACAGGAAAAGCTTTTTATTGAGAGGTGTTTTTTTTAAAAATTCTCCTTTAACTTAACATTTGCCCACTCAGTACATGCCATTTATACACTGATAGTTTCATTCCTTTAAATATTAAATAACCAAAAGATTCTGAGTGGTAAATGTACTGTGCCTAATTCTCCTCTCCCTGATACTACGGTAAATAAGGATTACACACTGAAGAGAACAGATTTCCTGGGGTAAAAGTAATATTGTATGGGAACTGGCAGTGACACTTAGAATGAAGGTGCCCTAATACTTTCCTTTATAAACCCCTGGTTTTGGTTGCTTATAACGCTGCCAAGTTTTAACCATTTGGAATCAAATTTTCCACATTTCCTCTCTGCCTAAAGCTAAGACTTTTTTAAAATTTCAGCAAAAATTGTTCAGCCATTTCAGAGACCAGGGTTTGGGTAAAATAGGAGGTTTTGTCAATGCTAAAACATTTCCCCCAACCATTTAGTTGAAGAGCTCTAGGGCCTCTGTGCTTTGGTACACAGATTTAAAATTTGGCATGACAGTGGATCCTGTCCCCATGAAAATCCATGAATATTTGGTTGAGTTAGGAGCCTCAAAAAACTACTATTTGCACATGCTCAGTAGGTAAAATCTCAGAAGATTTCCATCTGCAGTGGAAAGGCAGCCAGCTCCACTACCTTCAGCTACACTGAGCATGCTCAGCCCCACAGAACTCTTGTACACCAGCTTCACTGAGCATGGTCTCAGGCCTCATTCAAACTCCTATATACACAGTGCTCCCTATCCTTTGACATAGGGGAGGGTATACAGGGCTGGGAGTTAGGAAGAGACCTACCACTGTCTGGTGCTACCTCTGTGCACTTCACAGCCCGTATCATTGAGCAAGGCATCACACCTCTATCTTAGGAGGCAGACAGGTATCATTCTCCCAATTTCAAAGAGGGGAACCTTAGAATTATAATAAGGCAAATCCATGTCTCTTTAACTAGCCACACTGCTTTTCAGAATGAATACACGGGCAAACTTAATTCTGGCATTTCCTAACTTTTCAATACTTACCTTTGCACCATAACATTCTTTTAACACCAATTTTTGTATGTAAGAAGCAAGAGGAGAATCAAGACTATTGTATAGCTAGAAGACAATACTGACCACATTTCTCTCTTCACATTGCTTTTCAACCTTACTTTAAATGAGATTATTTCAAACTAAATTTAAAAACAAGAATATTTAGCATGCTTTTAAAAACTGCAGAAGTCTAACTTTTCTAAAAAAGGATGAGTCTTTTGTATATCTGACTTACATAAGTTCTCTTTATATATATATATACACACACTATACAGTTTCTACTTGAGAATGTATGAATATATTAAATGTCTTTATCCAAACAACAAATTGCTTTCTTCAATTTGACAGCTTACTGACTCCTCTTTTGCATCATTCATTTTTCACAGATAATGCACAGAGAAAACATTCATAACAAAAGAGCCACTCAAACACATCCCCAGGCTTCTCACAGCAAGATCAAGATAGAATTTGAGAGAGATGACTGGTGTTTCAGTTAAGATTCTGTTCTCTCCTGCATGTTGTATCAGAAACTCTGTGCACACTATTTTCTTCTCTGTGATCTCTTAATCACTGCTTTCCAGTCCCTCCCCATTTTTGCCTGACCTGGAGAATGCCTGCTTTCATCATTCAGTTCTTGTTAGACACTGGACTTTATGCACAGCACAGGTGAAGAGTGTTGTGAAATACTGTGCAAATGTGATGAACAGGACAAGTAGTTCAGTGGAACCTGACTCTGCATTCCCGAGAGTGCTTCTACCTGGCCTCATTACTCCTCACTCATAGCTGGAGTAACTCTAAAAAGGGGAGTATGATACTCGATGCCTCAGCACCATCCTTACCACTTTTTTACTCTGTGCTCTTAGAAACAAAGGCGTGGGTGCTAAAACGAATTAGATCTGCAGAGTGTGGAAGAACGCACACAGTTCTTAATCCTGGTATTAGCTAGACTTGTACATAACCACTTTGCCATATTAAGGTCTTATTGATGAAAGAATTGATATTTCCCCACCTGATTTGGGCGCTAAAGGTTAGTTGTCAGGAGTGAGCTCCTTCAGCTGAATTTAAGGATTAGCCAGCCCTGTTTCCAGGCAGATGAATGAGTTCAGGTGGGTTGTGGTAGGATGGACTGATTGACTGGCCCACCTGATTGGCTGAGGGGAGCCAGCAGCAGGCCGTTTAAACTCAGCAGCAGCAGCAGGGTTGCTGGCTGCTCAATGTGTATGCCCACAGCCACTATCGCTTCTATGCCTGTCTTGGTTCTAATCTTGCTCCAGTCCTGAATATAAGAACAGCCATACTGGGTCAGACCAATGGCTACCTAGCCCAGTATCCTGTCCTCTGACAATGGCCAGTGCCAGATGCTTCAGAGAGAATGAACAGAACAGGGCAATTATTGAGTGATTCCAATCCCCTGTCATCCAGTCCCAGTTTCTGGCAGTCAGAGGCTTTGGGACACAGAGCATGGAGTTGTGTTCCTTATCATCTTGGCTAATAGTCATTGATGGACCTATCATCCATGAGCTTATCTAATTCTTTTTTGAACCAAGCTATATTTGGCCTTCACAACATCCCCTGGCAACAAGTTCCACAGGTTGACTGTGCGTTGTGTGAAGAAATACTTCCTTATGTTTGTTTTAAACCTGCTGCCTATTAATTTCATTGGGTGACACCTGGTTCTTGTGTTATGTGAAGGGGTAAATAACACTTCCCCATTCACTTTCTCCACGCTATTCATGATTTTATAGACCTCTATCATATCTCCCCTTAGTCATCTCTTTTTCAAGCTGAAATTTCCTAGTCTTTTTATTCTCTCCTCAAATGCAAGCTGTTCCACGCCCCTAATTATTTTTGTTGCCCTTCTCTGGGCAATTGTAACATACCTGCTCCAATCCACTTTAGCCCCACTTTCCTGCTTGCTCCTGCCTATGGCTCTGACGTTTGGCTTGACTCCTGATTCCTGACTCTGACCCTTGGTTCTGGTTCCTGGCTCCTGAATCAAGCCAGTAGGCCTGACCACTCATGCCCTGGTCGTGACAGACATCAATCCTGCTTCAAGCTTACACTACTCAGGCTTCTCCCTCTAAATTTACTGGTTGAGCATGTGAGGCATTACTATCCGACAAGTCTCTCTGTAACGCGATAACTTCTGAATGCTGCAACAACTCAATTCCAGAATTTCAGGGTCTGTTGTATGCATCAGTAGGTAAACCTGTTGATTTTGGTGAGATTCAGAAAACCAGAAGAGGTAAATGGGGACAGATGGAGCTCCTGGCATCTGCTTAGCAGACCCAGCAACTTCAACTACTTGGTAATGGTCTATAGATCAAAGTATTGGTTGATGGTAGCCATTAACATCTTCCAGTATAGCAACACCCCATCTCAGCTCTACCCATCCTCCTAATATAGTTTAAAATGTTGACATCCTGAATGACCAAGACAGAAAGAAAAGAAATAGGATTGGTGGGGCATAGGGAAATGAGAGGCAGGGGAAATGGGGTGGACACACAGAACCCCTGGTATGGGAAGAAAATGGGGGACTTGGTATGGGAGGGAGAGGGAATGGGGGAACACAGTGGGTCAAGGAGGAAAACACAGAGTTCCTGGCATGGGATGAGTGGAGACATGGGGGCACACAAAGCCTTTGGCACTGGGGGAGGGAAATGGGGAAGGAGGGAATAGGGCAGTATACAATGTCCCTGGCAGGAGGGAATGGGAGACACACAGAACCCTGGCATGAAGGAGGGGATGGGGAGCTAAAGGGAGTCCCTGAAATAGAAGGGGATGGGAGGGTGGCACACCAGGACCTCGTGGGAGAATGGGGAGATACCAGGAGTGCCTGACATGTACAATAAGCTGGCCCTCTATTTTATGTGTAGCCCTCTAGTTTAACACCACTGGAGCGCATCAGTTGCAGTTTGCAATGCATACCATATAAAAATGAATGGCTTGTCCAGTAAATTCAGAAGGTTGCAGTAATTTTCTACACATTATTTAGCATGAGAGGCTTTTGGAAAGGAAGGGCCTGTGTAAAAGTCATACATTACTTAAAAACTAAAAGTAAGCTTCTGATCTGAGCAACTGTGCAGCAGAACACAAAGATTTTGTTCTAATTGTCAATCTTTTTGTAAAACATAAATATGTATTTCAGTTAGATCCCTCAATTGTTTTTAATTTCAGATTAACAATTTAAAGGGAGATCAGGGGTTCTTTTTCTGTCTGGATTATATTAGGCAGCAAATACTGCAACTGGCCCTTAATCACAACGAAACATCTACGGCTCCCCCTCTTTGGTACCATTCATTAATGACTAAGCCCTACAATTATGTCACTGAAGTCACAGAATCCGTGACTTCCAAAGACCTCCGTGACATTCTCTGCCCTAGGGCTGGAGCTATCAGCAGGCAGTCCTCAGACACTGCTGGCGGTGGGTCCCCAGCAGCTCCTAGCTGCTATGCAGCAGGGGGACCCTGGAGCTCCCAGCCCTTGCGGGTGGCAGGGGGACACCCCAGAGCTCCCAGCCCTTATGGGCAGGGAGTGGGTCCCCTGGAGCTGCCATGGTGAGCAGTGAGAGGATCTCGCAGTGGCTCAGTCATGATGCACAGCAAGGAGACTCTGCAGCAACTCAGCCGCTGCGGGGCAGGGGGAGGGCAAGGGGACCCCAGAGTCCTCAGCTGCTGTGGGTGCTGGACCCTTCTCCCTCCACATTTCATCAGGGACCTGTCCGTAATTTTTACTAAAAATATCCCTGACAAAATCTGAGCCTTAATAATGACATGTTGGTGTCTGAGACAGCTACCCTCTAGTCACTTCTAAATCTCCCTGGATGATGCCTGCCAAAAGATAAATAGCAGCAATGTTTCTTCCTTTGCATTTTATAGGATATTTCATTAGAAACATCAAAATCCCAAACATACAACATTTTAAAGATGTCCAATGACATCTATAATTTGGCTATAAAAGCATGATGTGTCTTCAGTGGAAAAGTGCTTATGGATTGCTCCAAAAAATTAAGTTAACCTGGGAACGTGGAGATATACTGTTTTCTGATTCATGCTATCTCCAGAGAGAGAGAGAGAGGGGACAAACACTCAAATACTATTTAAATTGATATGCTGTGTCCAGGCAATGCATGAGTAATACAACTACTAAAAATTATTAGGGGGCAATTTGAAGACTCATATTTGATCATGTAAAATGAATGTAGTTCCATTTCCCAAAACAAAGCTATGACTGCTTGAAAACTGTGCTGGCGCTTTCCACTTCCTTGAACTAATGTGCACATCATTTTATTATCACCTCAGTCTGATCATATGTGCACTATTTTTAAATCAAAGGAGGCATGTGAAAAACCCTCCAATAATAGCTGCTTAAATTGATGATGGAAGAAAATCTCAGACTCCTTGACACTAAGAATCTGATCCCTTGAAATAATGATTACAAAGCTTTTAACATTTTCAGGATTCCTTTTCTCAAATCATGTGTTACAGTAGTGTCCTCCATTTTAGATCCATATGCACCTATGCCCCTCCAGTCAGGAAAAGTACTATGAGACTTCTTATAAATTAAAATTACACATAATTATTCTTAAATAACTGGGTTTACAAAATGCTTTACCCATTCTTCCACTACCTTTTAAAATCTATCTCAAAATCAACACTCAGCTTTTTCAAGAATTATATTTCAGATACCAATATATTTTCTGAGATCACTAGAAGTCATTTCAATCAGTGAATGACATACTTGTGCACTGGAGTAAATGCAGGCTTTATAACTTCATAAAAGAACTTCTTCTTTAATGCTGTTGTCTTAAAATCACATTAAATTTCTGAAAATTTTCTTAGTTTTTATTATTTTTACTTGATCTATCTTAATGTTGAAAGAATGATTACTACACAAATTATCTTTTACTATACTCTTCAGCTGTAATTTAACCAAATAAACTTCCCTTTCCTTACCTTCTCTGTATGTTATGGGCAGAAGCATTTATTTTGGTATTTTTTCCCCCACAATGGAATTATAGAGTATTATCTGCTTGGCATATGTACCAACAAAAAGACATAAATGCAATTGTTTTTAATTCTACAGCAATAAAGCTAAAATATCACTTTTCCCTTCCACTTAAAAAGGATGAAACCTAATAAAGAAAAAATACTGTATGTGTAATAGCACTGGGAAATACACATATAAAATGGAATCCAGTGGAGGAATAATATATCTTGTTCTAAAGTGACTACAAATAGGTCTCCCACATAGTTGGCGTTGAAATGGGAGGGAGAAAAAATCAGTTCATGTTTTTGTGTCCGTGATGGTCACCAATTTCAGTCAGCAGGGATAACACAAAGGCAGTCCTAGTAGTTTCATTATCAAGGAAGCATTTGTCCTCTTTCACCATTAGATTTTAATGTTCTGAACCAAAGACATGCCAATTATTAAAACATATGCAATGTCTCATATAATAATTCTAATCAGTCATTCTGTAATCCATCAGGAAATCAACAAGCGAAACATTATTTGGACAATAGCAAATGTTGGTCAGTTATGAGAATGATTTAACAAACAACTATTTATTAAGCTCTTGTTTTACAAATGCGATGTACAAAATTCATGTTCTAACTGCATCCCACTCACCATCTTTGGCTTTTCTGATTTTAAAATTAGTATGAGTGATAATAGAGAACAGTTTATGGTATAACATAGGCACAACTAGTCATCAAAGATACAATAAGATACATTACTTTATTTAGGCAACTAGCCTTTATTTCACAGGTTTCAAAAAAGACAAAGCATTCCAAGATCACAGCTCTTTCTGCAGTTTTTGTCTACAATGATATTTAGCAGCTAATCCATCAAACTGAACAAATGAATGAATTAAAAACCAATTTATTACTCACATGCTGTTGAAGAGCTCTCGGTACGTTTCGTCACCTTTGCCTTCTGACATCAAGCTATCCAATTTGTCAATCAGTTTCGCCTCCACCTGGAACATATGCATATAAAAGGCTTCTTTGTACTTAAATTATTGTTAGAGCAAATTGAAAAAAAAGGATTTTTTCTGTAAGAGGTTTTGTTAAATGGATTCCCTAGTATTATCGTTAAGAAATGTAAATTTCAGGATAGGTTACTTCATCTTCTGTTATCCCTAAGGATTTTTTTGGACTAATTTAAATGAAGCAATGTGACTCTAAAACTACAGGCTGAGTAGTATTTGCTGCTGCTAAGGCAGCTATCTATTTATAGAGTCAAACAAAAAAGCATGCAGCCCAACGAGACTGCCTGAATTCTTACTGCAGGGCTGCAAGAGCAAGTCATTATTTGGACCTTAATATAAAACCAACTCTCTCTGATTTCCACATCCCACTCTTTAAATCCGGGGATTAACAGTTTGGGGCTCATAGTTACACCTGCTGCTATTGAAAACCTACCCTGACTCCAATGTAGGGTGACCAGATGTCCCGATTTTATAGGGACAGTCCTGATATTTGGAGCTTTTTCTTATATAGGCACCTATTACCCCCCACCCCCTGTCCCAATTTTTCACACTTGCTATCTGGTCACCCTACTCCAATGTAATGTATATAGCAGATGAACTGAAATTCTGAGTCATCTGTCAAGAAGAGTTGGAGAATAAAGGTTTTATAGCTGAAAATCATTGAATAAAATAGTTGTAACTGTATTGATTATTGAGAAAATGTAGACAAGGTTGCTTTGTTTATTAATACATCAAAAGAGAATAACCTCCCCTCCGGCAATAGAGATACTTAGTGACTGAAAAACTAGAGGAGAAACTAGTCTATTATTGAAGTGCTCTATTAAATCATGAATTATAATTACAGTGTACCTTTAAGCCAATGATCAATACAGAGAGAATCAGAAAGTCAGTCCTTTGCTTAGGCAGAATCTGTTTTTCAATTAGTCCTCATCAACATTTTTACAATTATTTTAACAATGTGTTTAAAAAATGTGACGGAAAAAACCCACTTACATCACATGCTTCTCCATTCGCATAGTTTGTTTTGTGTTTCCAAATACTCCAACTGCTCCTACAGCTCCCACTCCAATCCTTGTCATTGCCTGAAACTAATTCAAATACTTCTGCTTTGCTTCATTTGAAACAGCAGGAAGCAGAGCACAGTGAAGAGGTTTGAGGCAGCCTGAAAGAACTGAGTGGGAGCCGAAAGAGCAGATGGTATACTTAGCAGTTCCTTACTTGATGCCTAAGCTGGTACTTGAGAGGCAAGAATAGTTGGATACTTGCAGAACTTAGTTTCTCATAAAAATCAATCTTTTGCTGGCTGGGCAAACAAATATCAGACATTATGTCAGTAAGCCATCACGATATCGTTCTTGAGTTTCTTCTTCATTATCTTTTTTTTCCCAAATTATATTAGTAAAGTAGAAAAATAAAACAACCCCAACAGGAAGTTTTGCCATTGATTTCAATGGGGCTAGAATACCCCATCCCCATCTTAAATTAGCCACACCAAAATATTGAACAGACAAACACAGAGAGCTTAGAGGGCCAAAGGGTCTTCAAGAGCCATTAGCCTAGAATTCTACCATCTTCCCTCAAATGAAGGTTGTCATTTCTCCATCTGCTCCATCACAGATTCTGCTAACAAGTTAATAGTTCAGTGCCAAGGCTGCCTCAGAAAAATTTGAATGTCAATCTTCCCTGCTAAACAGCTTCACACACGTTACCTGTTTGAAGTTGCCACTGCGCCTTTGTTCCCAATCCATCATGTCATGGAAAATGGGGATCATGACATTCCGCAGGTCAGGCTGAGGTATCAGTGTCACTTCTAGGAAGGGGCCAATGAGAGCTGGGATGAAGTGAAGTTTATGTTCCCCTAAAATTAAAAGGAAGCTGAATGTGAATTGGGTTCACTCTTGGGTGAGTTACCAAATGATCCAAATTAAACAATACTGTATGAAGAATTAGAAATGGCATTCTAAATGTTTACAGTTTGGTTGGCTGATAGCATGCCTGGCATGGGCTATTTCTCAAACAAACACCAGGAAAAGGAAGAGGAAAAGCCATAGAAAAGAGCCGAATAGAGGATCAGCCTGATGCATCACCTTTTACAATGAAGTTCTGAGCTCATGAATGATGTTGGGTTGTTCACTCTTGATGCTGTTTTTTTGGCAGGGAAAGAGGGAGCAGGAAAGGGTTCAATGGGCATTGCTTTATTTAAGACTACTTTAAGAACCAGAATGTTTAGGGCATTTTTTGCAAAAAGGTTTTTCCCTTTTGCAGGTACAAATTGCTCTTACATGTTTGTGTCTCCAAATATGGTTTACTACTTGAGAGCATATTAACATTAGATGGAGGCACAAGTACTCAGATTTGCAACCACCCTTCATTTTGGGGGCACAGAAATGGGAGTATAAATTTTGCTGGCAAAAATGGATTCTTAGACTGTTTTTCTCAAAATGTTTCCCTTTAGAAAAAAAGCTGATGCCTCTGCCATTAACTCACTATGTTCTACTTGGATGTTGTAGAAGGTCTCCAGATAGTAGGTAAATTTACATACCCCATAGTATATGTTGCACAAGGAGATGAAGTTAAATTAGGAGATTTACCTATAGCTTTGAATTATTTAGCTTCTGTCACTTACAGAAAGATCTTTTGGATCTTTTTCGAGAGTTCTGGTCTATTACAATTGCCAGACATGCGAAGAGGTTGAGAAGGGGGAAACAGTAAACAACAATCATGGTGAAAGAAAAGACAACAAAATTTGTAGAGAGCAAGATTTTCAAAAGCACCTATATCATTTAGGAGCACTAGTTCCAATGTAAGGCTACGTCTACACTACCCGCCGTATCGGCGGCTAGCGATCGATTTTTCAGGGATCGATATATCGCGTCTCATCTAGACGCGATATATCGATCCCCGAACGCGCTTATATCGATTCCGGAACTCCACCACCGCGAACGGCAGTGGCGGCGTCGATATGGAGAGCCCCGGAGATCGATCCCGCGCCGTGAGGACGGGTAAGTTATCGATATAAGATACTTCGACTTCAGCTACGTTATTCACGTAGCTGAAGTTGCGTATCTTATATCGATTTTTCCCCTTAGTGTAGACCAGCCCTAAGTTGAAAATTGCTTGTTATATATTTTCATTCATTTCAATGGGACTTGTGCTCCTAGGTCACCTCGCTATTTTTGAATATCGATTCCATAGTTAACTATCAAATTCAAGAGCAAAACCCCTTTAGAATATGATGCTTTATCAAATGTCTATACATAATTGAAGTAAACACCTTATACACTGCCAGTACCTGGTTCACCATTGTGTTTCTCCAATTTACACCAGTGTAACTCCATTGACTTTAGCTAGAGTTACACAGATGGGAAATCAAGCCTCTAATGTTTAAAACTCTACAATAAACTTACAGAAGTATTTATTAAATCATTCTTTGGTTGCATAAGGTTTGTTAATTAATTGGATTAGGAAATTAACATGATTTATTGTTGCTTTTATATTAACTGTAAGGTGCATAAATGAACTTTGTACACTTTTAAATAACTAAATCAATTTCTCCAGGCCTTAGAAAACATGCATCCAGAATAAAGCCATTTGTACAGGTATAATCAGGGGTGGCTCCAGACCCCAGCACGCCAAGCGTGCCTGCGGAGGGTCCACTGGTCCCGCGGCTTCGGTGGAGCATCTGCAGGCACGCCTGCGGGAGGTCCACCGAAGCCGCGGGACCGGCGACCGGCAGAGCGCCTCCCGCGGCATGCCGCAGTGCTTGGGGTGGCGAAATGTCTAGAGCCGCCCCTGGGTATAATTAAATCAAATAAGCTTCTACAGTAGGTGTGTCCTTCAGCAGAGCAGTCCTCCAGTCTGTGATACAGCAGGGTTCCTTGTATGCTCCTCCTCAATGAATACTGCTTGTGAGTCACCTTGTTGGTGGGCTTTACTTGGACATTTCTTGTTCTCTTGAGACACAAAGTGATTCCCACAACAAGAAAGATGCTCTTTACACCAAGTTGTGTAGTTCCTTTGTGAGGGTGATCTTTTGGTGAATGCACCAGTTCCAGAGACAGGCAGTTTCTATTCAGAGAAGGAAAGTACCTTGCTCCTCCCTGTTTGTTAATATAATAAACTATTGTCATGTCTGACATGATCTGATGATGAAAGCTACTCAAAGTATTCAGCCACTTCTGAGGTAGCTCCTACACCTGGTTGTTGTCAGGTTGGTTGCTGTTTTGTTCCAGCTCTGCTCCTGTCTTGCACCCAGCCCTGCCTTTGATTCTGGCTCCAATTCCTGGCTACCGACACCCACGCTAACTACTAGGTCAGACTCCTGTGCTAATCACTAGGCTTGACCGCCCACATCCCAGTCACTGACAGGTATGCTTCTTATGAGCACCTGGTGAACCTGTACTAATGCAAGGAATCGCACCCAACTTAAAGGCGGGGTGGAGGTGTGTCAGAAAAGAAGTCATCGTAGATGAGGACTTAGAGGGAGATTTCTCACTTTTCATGTGAGAGAATCTAGTCTTACCCGCCTCAGGTCTCCTCTGTTTCTTAAGAGTCTTTGACGTGCCTTCAGCAGTCCTGGAGTCAGAAACCATTGTGCTCAAAGGTGCACTTCTCAGTATCTGGGGGGGGGAAGAGGAGGGTCTGACAGGCTTGGGTTGGACTAAGGTCTCATTGAACAATCCATGATGAACCTTGGAAGCCTGAATTCATGGGATTGATGGGTTTGTTGAGGAAAGGATTGAGATATGTTACACTTTGAGAGGATATAAGCTTCCCTGAGACAGAGGACAAGTGGCAGGCCACGCAGAACTTGAATCTGAATTTTTTGTAAGTGTTTTTATTTCCAAACCTTGATCATCTTGATCGATCGGTCTTTCAGCCCTCGTATAGATTGCACTGATTACAACATGCCTTCCATTCATATTTCTAAACAATAGGAAAAATACACTAGAAATGACATACAATAAATACAGGTCACTCAAGCTGAGCTCAGTGCACATCAGTGGAAGGGGTATAGGTGGCGTAATGCCAACTTTCAACCTGTGCAATCCAACATACACCCCAGCTAATTTCCCTGTGAGATGTTCCACAGTCCGAGGATCAGTTGGAGTGTTGAGCGTACTGCCTTGACCCCTTCCAAGCCCTGCCATGCTCCTTAACTTTAACAAGCAGGAGCGGGTGGAATACAGATGGCCTTTCTGGATGGAGCTGATGCTCCTCTGTTAACTGACCAGTCTGTGATCCTAGCTGCGAGGCCACTGGCATACAGTTGTACATGGTGGAACAGAGAGAGATGAGTCTCCAGTTGCTGGGTTCGTCTCACTTGCCTTTCTTGTAGACGAGCACCGTCATAGATTTCTTCCAGGAGCTGTGAGGACAGTGGAACTGTTTGCATTTGTTGAAAATGGCAGTTAATACCAGGCAACCGGGGTCTCGTTTTTTCAGGAAGTTACAGTGAATGCCATCTTTTCCTGGAGCTGTGTTTTTGATCTTTGTAAGTCTGGTCATTACTTCCTGTGATGTAAAGTCTTCTTCCAGGCCCCCTGCACAGTCAGTCTGGTGTAGAGGATGAATGCATCCTAGACGCTGTGTGTCATTCTGGACACCTTGACGTACGAGAATAGTCTCTTGGATGGGATTGCGCAGTAAGATGAGGGCCCGCCAAGGATCTCTCTCAGAGCCTTGGGGGCATTTGACTGATAGAGCTTCTGGATCCTGGATGCTGCTGCTGGATCATAGCAGCAACTGATGTTCCTTCTCCTGGCTTCTCTGTTGTTTTTGTTATGGCTCCACACAGGAGTTCTGTGAGATAGTTGGTGTGTTCTTCTGAGTTACTTTCCTCCCAGATACTTTACCTGTCAGTGGGTATTTTTGACTTACAAGTCATGGGAAGATGAAGGTTTTGAGAAAGGAACAGCTTTAATTAATAAACAAGAGTGCCCGAATTACTGGGATGGCCAGATGAGGAATACACACTTACTTACAGAATTTTTGTATGTACAAATGTAACCCTCTTGTCAAAAAATAAAATCTATCATTTAGATTTTTCTTATCTTTCAGTATCTTGGAAAACAACATTTTCTCATAGAGGAAAGAAGGCGTCACAATGATAATAATGCTTTGATTTGAGCATTATGTTCATTCTCAGTTTTTTCAAGAAATAAACGGTATTGAACCTAGTGGACAACATTTGTATCCAAAACATTAGGTGAGCTTCAATCAAGAGGACTGGTGTTTGTCAAACAAACTACTTCATCAAAGGATCTGAAAACACTTTGCAAATCCAAACAATTAATTCAACTCCTTAACATTTATGAAAAGAATTAGAACTGTTTTCCAGGAGGACAAACCAAGAAACAAAGAGGCAGTGGCTTGCCCCAGATAAACCGGCAGAACCAGTAATGTAATGCAGGAGTCTTAACTAAAATTCATCACATATTTTGTTCAACTTTTTTGTGCTACTTTGTTTCACTGTCAATCTTTATTGAGGAGATTTTTTTCAATTCCTTACCTAAATTTTGCCACATGCTGAAGATTTCACATCCCATTGTTACTCGCATGTCACCATATCTGTGAAATATTTAAAAAAACACTTAAGCAGAACATTATTTACGACATAATTTTACAAGATCATATTATAATTTAGGCTCCTGTGTAGCAAGATGAACTGTGAGATTTCCATGCAGTAATGATTCTCCCCAAGTTTTGGATGGATGTAGTACACAGAAAAGGAAAAAGGAAGTTTGCTAATGTCCAATACATATCTAATCAAATGGCTTGTTTCACAAAGATACATTAATTTCCACATATTGTTAGTACAAGCTCCCTAAACGTTACAAACAGTAACAATGATATGACAAAGCAGTGATACCAATCTATTCTCTTAATATGCCTCAGATTTTTTCCTTTGTCTTCCCCCAAAGATAACTAATAATTTTATTTTACCCTGTGATGTTCTTTTCTGGACACCCAGAACTATAAGGCACTGTGTTACCGCTCTGTCTCAGCAAGCATGAACTTCGCTGGAAATAGTCGAGGTGTCAGACACCATAGTCTAACTCATCAGCAAACTCCTTGAGATTCTGCAAGCCTAAACCTTGATTTACAAGTAACAATCACTCAACCCAGTTCCTGAGACATGTCTGTCTACAGTGTCCAACCCCTCTCACTGTGACTCTCACAGACATTATCAAGTTCACTGCCTCCAAACAGCCAGAGCACACACTAGTCTGTTAGCGTTAAAGCCTCATACTTTACTTTAATAGTCAGTACTGAGATGGTTTTGTAATAAAACAAGAATAAGCTTTTTAATAAAGAACAGAGATATAAGTGATGCTAAGCAAAAGAAAAAGAGACAGGTATGGTTACAAACAAAACAAAATAAAACACACTTTCTAGTGTCTAAAGCTTAACAAATTACAATCCTGGTCTCAGGCAAATCTTTCATATACAGTCAGTTCCCATACACTTCAGCCTACATGGCTGAAGGAACCACCTTCCACAGTTTCCAAGAGCTCTGACTCTTTTGTCCCTTAAGTGATGGATAACTAAAATATCTTTTATCTCCCTTTATATTACCCTAAATCCACTGTCTATTCTTCTAGAGCCAGGAAGGCTTCCTGGGGTGCAGACTCCCTTCGCCTCAATAGCTTGATGGCTTTGTTTAACATATATGTAAACATACTTTCATTGTCCCTGGCCTGTAATAGAGCCAGTCAGACAGGGGAATCCACATTCCTTTGTCTAGGGGAGGATTGATTTATGCACTGCCTCCCAAACACATTTTAAGAACATATTTCCAGCACACACGTAATTCTTTATACAAAACACATATATACATCACACAAATGATTTTCGAATCCAGCCTTCCACCAGTTTATATATAATACCTAACAAAACATCTTTCAAATACATATTATCACAACAGTGCGTTTGGGGTAGTGAGTGCATCAGGCCTGATATGAGCCACACTATAGTGGGCCCTCAGCCAGTGGGCATTGAGGGGCTCTTAGGGTCAACAATTTTATTCTTGGGGGATTGTGAAGTCACATAGGACTTGATCCAAAGCCCATTAAAATAAGCAAAAAGACTCATCTACTTCAACGGGTTTTGGATCAGGTCCATATGTTGCATAACGCTGTTTTATAAAACATAATTGTTTGATCTGCAGTAATTTTATGGAACCTGACTGGTACTTACTTTTCCAACACCTTTTTCTTCTTGGAAGGTGTGAACATCTCCAGTTGCAGACATAATTGGTTTATAAAAATGACAGCAAGGTAAAAGTAGGAATCCCAGATCTACAATAAACACAAGGTATTTGGTTATTTTCCATTTCTCAGCACTAACATTTTATGTCCACTCTAGGTGCAAATTTTCAGTTGTGCCATTTGTCTTATTCTTCATCAGTAGAGCTGGTTACAATATTTTTGATTAAATGTTTTTTCAACCAAATATTCTGCTTTGTTAATGCTGAAATGTTTTGTAGAGACATCCTAATTTTGATGATATTTTTGGAGGGAAGGTTTCTGGGGTCCATGGTGGACTCTCACAGAGACAATGAGAACTGAATTAAAAACCTGGCGATTTTGATCTGAAAACAGAAGTTTTGACACAATTCTGTTTTGCAAAAACTTTCAAAAGAATTTGTTTTCTCTAAGTGGAATGAAAACAAATATAGAAAAAGTTGTTGTTCTCTGGGCAGCTCTACTTGTTACTGATACAACTTGCAAGCATCAATGATTACAGTGTCTCAGCAAGGCAAAGATGAAGTAAAGCATACTGCCCCATAACTGACTTCCATGCACATTCACTGGGAGGATCAGCTGCTGAAACTTCTGTTTTTTCAAACTTTTGTACTGGTGACCCCTTTCACATAGCAAGCGCTGAGTGCGACACCCGCCCCTAATTAAAAACACTTTTTAATATATTTAACACCATTATAAATGCTGGAGGCAAAGCAGGGTTTGGGGTGGAGGCTGACAGCTTGCCACCCCCCACATAATAACCTCGTGACCCCCTAAGGGGTCCTGACCCTCAGTTTGAGACCCCCTGCTCTAGGCCAGATTATGGCTGCTCCAATGTAGCTATGCAGGAAAGGAAAATAGGTGCAGGAAACAGTAATAACTGCTAAATAAGCCTGGGGAATAGCCAGTTAGCAGTTAATGATGTGGGCTTTAGCTCCTGCACATTGGCAGAGCTACACAAGGGAGCACTGGCTACATAGTTTCACAGTATCTAGTACTTCAGGCCAACATTCTCCCAATGACTCCTGAGGTGTAGCATGGACCTAGATTTTCAGAGATGCTGAGCATCCACAACTGTACTTGAAATCACTGGCAGCACTGGGTGCTCAGCACCCCTGAAAATCAGCCCCTGTGCCTTATAACATGGCACAGCTAGAATAATGCCTCCAAGCACCACTGCTTGGGCTGTATGCTCACTTTCCCTCTCTGCTATGAGTAAACCTCTTTGGAGCCATCACTGAGCCTTTTGTTTTTAATCCCCTAAATAACACTCTGGCCATGGGTTATTTCAGATATCACAGCTCACTGAACACAGGCTAATATCTTTAACAATATCCAACATGACATGTCATAGCATTATAATTTTAACAGTACATGCCATGTTAATTGGTCTTGAGAGAATTTTAAAAAAAATCTAAAGCCATAGTTTTGGCAAATATGCCAGGGAATAAGTAATACAGTTCATTTTATTTTCTGAGATAATGTTGAAATACGAGCAGAACAGAAAATATTTTCTTAATCATGAAACCTTGATCCAAAACACATGACACAGGTGCACTTAACACTTCAAATCAGAAGGCAAACAAAAAGCATCCCAAATACAAAACACACAACCTAATAATTTTTAAACCAATCTCATGACTTTTGATCAGCTGAGACTGGTAGCACCACAGGAATCTTACAGCTCAGAAATTAGAGGTACATTTAATCCAAAGAGCAACAACCCAAAATCAAAAGAGCAACAGATTGACAAGCTTTTGCACTACTTATGTCATTGAACATATATTTTGGGGGAGTGCACTCTTACAGTACCTTATAATCAAAGTTTTCATTTAGGAAGTTCTTACGAAGGGCATCCGAAAGATACAGGACTGTTGTAATAATAACACTGGTAACAGAAAAAGAAGTATTACCTTTCATTAACTGGAAAAATGTAACTTTGATTCTTTAAGTACTAGGCCATTTTTCATAAAATAAAGCCAGGTACAATGTGTAAACTACAGTAATTACTATATTCTAAGCATATATGAATAATTGGATACCAATATGATCTGTTGCCAGAAAATACATACGTCAAGAAACAAATTGATGACAATATGTATGGTGTAGCTGTACGAACAGTGCTTGTAAAAACAGCTGTGGCAAGATAAAATTAACAGGAAAAATACATACCACATTATTGTGCAACCCAAACCACATAGGTATCTTATAATCTCTATTTGGTCCTATCAGTGATCATGTATGCAATGAGAACAACTTGTTCTAAACATTCTTTTTAGTGTGTGCATGAAAGAATATTTAATTTTGCACTATTTGCAAACATTATTTACAGACAGAACAGACATAGCAGAGACAGTAGTAGTGTAAACCACTGCAATGCAAATCTGCATCAACAATACCTGAAGGAACTACATCTATGGCTCTCTGTTTGGACTGCCAACAAGAGGGCAGTGATACTGTGATAATGATATTTTACCATATTGATAGTTACCTTGAGGATATTAATCTATCCCAGCTGGATTGAGATAGGCAAACTCCTTTCACATTATTTATCATTAGTACTCAGATGGTGGTAACTTTTGGTCACTTCAGTGCTAACCTGGCTTGAATGAATAGGCAACAGAGACAAAAGTGCAGGTTTTGAACTCTATGAAGATGGAACATATTCATGGACCATCCGAATACATCCTGTCTGAATGAATCAAGATTCAGCTGACACCTGCTGTGCCTCTGTCACAATGCATCTCACTACACTGGGCTGCAGTACTTTGTTCTCATTTGTAATCACACAACAATTTGTGAACTAACTGCAAAAGACATGAAAAATTGAAACTGAAGTAGAGCAGATACACAGTGTATGTAAAAGGCCCTTAAATGGGGTATCTGAATAACCAGTGACACAGTTCTAAAAAAAATAAATACTTAGTATTTGGGATCCAGCATTTTTCATCTTAAAAATATATTGGATAGTTAATCCTCCAGCGCCTATTGGAGGTAGATAAATATTAGTGTCCATTTTTTAGAGATAGGGAACCTGAAGCACAGAACTTCAGTGACCTGCCCAAGATCATAGGAGAAGTCAGTGTAAAACCCAGGACTCCTGAATTCCTCAATACCATTAGACTATCCTTTATAGGAACCCAGAGGACAAAGAGACTCAGCAGGCCCTTTCCTGCAATCTCCATATGGGCTATTGGCATTCATGACTCTTCTTGGCTGGTGGCCTCATACACAGTACAATGTGGTAATGCAATGGGTTGTTTTAAAATGCTGTATCTGCCAAACCAACCTCTTAATGTTAGAATTTGACAAAGCAAAGTGACACATACTTAGATGCTCATAGATTTCCACCCAAAATACTTGCTCAGCCTCTCTGTTGTCATAAACAGATAGTTAAGGGTTAAGGTCTCTTTTACCTGTAAAGGGTTAACATGCAGTACCTGATGACCACCTGACCAGAGGACCAATCAGAGACAAGATAATTTCAAATCTCTGTGGAGGGAAGCCTTTGTCTGTGTTCTTTGTTAGAGAGTTCTCTTTTTGGATCTAAGAGAGGCCAGTCATGTCTCCAAGTTCTCCTGGAGTAGTTCCTACTATTCAATAGTGAGTATTAATTAGAAAGGCGGATTAGTCTTATAATTTGATTTCTACATTTGCAATTGTGTGTTTGCTAAAGGAAATTCTTTATTTCTGTTTGCTGTTACTTTGCTTTTACTGAGAAAGAAAGGGGTAGGGGGAATTCTCTCCAGGTTTATAGGTTAGACAGTGTGTATTGTTCCATCTGGGTATTACAGAGACAGTTACTTTCTTTTTATTCTTTAATACATTTTTTCTGTAAAGGACTTGGTTGATCTTTCCTTGGGTGGATTCTCAGGGAAAGGGGAGGGGAGAGGCATCCCTCTGTAGTTGGATCCCGGTATCTCTCCTAGGAAAAGGGAAGGGGGAGGAAGCAGGGGGGAATGGTTTATTTTTCCTGGGTGTAAGAACTCCATGGATTTGGGGCTCTTGGGATCCCCAAGGATTTTGGGGAAGGACTGTGTCCCAATCCACGTACCTGATTGGGTGGTGGCAGCTTTTACCAGATCTAAACTAGGATTTTAGTTTAGAGGGAAACCAAGGCAGGTCCCCATTTTGGAACCCAACAGCTCTAAGTGGGGGTGAGACCTATGACATCTGTAATTATCAATTTTTCTTCATGCCCTTATTGGTGGATTTAAGGTCTCAGAATAAGACATTTTTCTCTAAGTATAACTCAGAACTTCACTGGTTACAGAATTTGGGTTTCAGTTCCTAATTTGCAGACTGGTCCTGCAATAATGCCAATCTCTTTTTTTTCAAATCTGTGAAGTGGCTGAACATCTGGAATTAATAAAATCATAGATCTCTTTTGGAACGCGATCTTTGGTTCTCAAATTTCACTAGTTTTAGTTTTATGACACAATTTCTAATCGCCATATTTATTTATTTTCTCAATAATTGTACTGCATCCTGGCTTCTTAATTGTCCAAATATTGTTTGTCGTTCATCTTTGTAGCCCATTCAAATTCCCCTCCCAGCCTGTGATCTTAAAATAAAAGAATAAAATTTGAATATAAATTCCTGTGGACAAATGGCAAAATATTCATCTTACTAAGGAATTAAGGCATTTTTTTATTGTATCACCAGCCATTGATATATTCAGAACTGCCAATTATTTTACAAGAAAAGACTCCAAATCTCATCCATTGAGTTGTTCCAGACACACATCAAGAACTCAAAACTTCAATTTTACATTATTCTGATGACACTCACAAGTACCCACTTGCATCCACTTTGCACTAGTATCCACTATAAAGCAATGCTTTCAAGTACAGCTTCTGATTCTCAGCTGGTGCGCTATTATTTCAAAATGAAACGCAAGTACAGAAATCCTCAACAGAGAAAAACTTCCTTCACACAGAAAAAAATTACATTCTCGCAGACCTATGTATATATATTTATACACATACATGCTACAAAATTAGAACTGTGAGCAAGTATTTCATATATTTAATTGTGTAAGCCACATTGTTATATTACAAAACATACTTGTATGAAGAATTTATTGTACATCTCTCAGATTACAGCACCATATGTGAGCTAGCAGGAATATCCTAAGTGGTCATAATGAAGAAACTAACACTAAATTTGACGTGTTTCTTTCTTGCGTATCATCATGGCATTCTGGAATGTGCTGTCCAGATCAATAATGGGTTGTTTCAACACTTGCCATGCACTATTAAGTGCCTTACAATGCTTTTGCTGCTGTAGCTTCCAGCTTGCCTTTTGTGCTGTTTACTCATCTTTACTGTTCCGTTTCTTCTATTTTCATTGCCCAAAATAATCAAACAAAAATGTAATATAACTGTAACCTTTCTTTGATTGTTCCTAGCCTATTCACTTGAGAATCACTTAAAACTGTTTTACGAGTGCTTGAAGTGTAAAGCTCAGTTAAAATAGCCAGGTAAACTGCCAATTACCCCAGTGTCATACTTTGGGGTGCAATCCAGACCAGTGAGTGGTTGTGTCCCCGCTTAACCTTAAGTGCCTCACAATGATTTGCTACTGTTGCTTTCTGCCTGGGACACTCTCGGTCAGCAACAAGCATGCGGGTCACACCCGGAGTGTCTGTGTGCTATGCAGCCAGCCCTGGATCAGCAACTCTGACCCCAAGAGTCTGTCCACAGTCCCACTCTGGCTTCCACCAGCCTTGGTTACAACCAGCAAGGTGACTAACAAACTCCCAGTCCCAAATTTCCTGAAACCATGTTCCCTGAAATGTCCAGCTCCCTCTTAGACCATTCAGAAAAATAATAAGGTTAATTTACTCCTCTAAATGCACAAAATGTACAGCTTACCACTTTAATTGAAATTACCTAACACTTTAATTCAAGAACAGTATTGTTGGTTTAAATTAAAAGTAAAACAAGTTTATTAATAAAATAGGATTTTAAATGAGATCAATTAAAAAATGCTTTATAATGACTAAACACTTAACCTAGCAAGATATAGACTTTCTTGAAGATTTTTTTTTCCACCCACAGTCTTCCAGAAAAATGGATGATCCCCACCCTCTCAGTCAGAATTTCGCCTGGAAGCTAGTTCTTTTGTCTTCTTAAATGCAAGCGATAACTTAGAGTTCTCTGCCCCTTTCTTATATAATCCAGTGAACCTTTGAAATGGATTCTTCAAGCTGTGAGGAAGGCGACATGGAGTCTGATAGTGAAGGAAGCTTTATACTGTTCTTTTCCCCCACTGGTGTTTTCCAAAATGTAAATTGTTCTGTTTCTTTCAATTTCCTCTCCCTGCTGTCTTGATCGTCCTATTTATGTGTATATGTAAATTGAGGTAAACCCACATTCCTTTGTTTACGACAGACCTATTTAACACCTTTATCTAGGCAAGGTCTAGCTCTGGTCTTGAACATGTTCTAGTAATATCATTCTGGGGGAATTCATAACTTTATGTATAATGTTGCTACATACATTTCACCATGATATTGTTGACCAGTGAATTAGTTTTTGAATGATATCTACATGGCATATTCTGTACAAAGATGATCACAATTGTGTCTAATATGTGACTACCCGGGTGCTTTGGGTCATGTGTATATTCTGCTTTCATTGATGAAAAGAAGGTTTTCTAAAAGACATTACAGTCCTGGTCATATTAAGTTCAGAGGAAACCAAGAGAATCTTCTAAAAGTTGATGTTATGGTTATCAAATGATATATCTGGGATCTTAATATACACAAAAAACAGAATATACCAAAGCTTATTTCACAGAGCACCTGCTTAACTATAAATATGAACTTCCATTGCCTTTTTTCGTAAGTGAAGACATAGCCCATTGGGTTTTAAGAGACAGATGCCCTAGCATTTCTAACATTTAGAAAACTGCTGAAAGAAACCACATTGGTTAATACCATATAGACAAATGAGACTTCTGCAAATTAAGTGATCTTTTAAATGAAAGCGACTTGTGCATCAGGAGTGGAAAGATTAATGCACCATTATATCATACTATACCTGAATATTATTTAAATATCAAATCTCTGCTTAATGTGTAACAGAAACCTCACTTTATTGTCAAGAAATATTAAAGGTAATAATTGGAGATATACCAATCTCCTAGAACTGGAAGGGACCTTGAAAGGTCATTGAGTCCAGCCCCCTGCCTTCACTAGCAGGACCAATTTTTGCCCCAGATCCCTAAGTGGCCCCCTCAAGGATTGAACTCACAACCCTGGGTTTAGCAGGCCAATGCTCAAACCACTGAGCTATCCCTCCCCCTCTTCATTATTGTCCTTCATTGCTGTCCTTCATTGCTAATGAAATATGACAGTTCTGGAATTCAGGCAAGTCTGTTAAATGCCCTGGAAAGATGCCAACCAGCAGAATCATCCAGACAAGGGAAATTATTCTAACCTAAGGATTATTTAATTAAATGAATAATACTGTGTTATTTCCAGTTTTTGACAGACATATAGTATGGCATTCATGTCGCAGAATTTTGGATTCCTCTGTGGAAGTAGACCATAGAATATCAGGGTTGGAAGGGACTTCAGGAGGTCATCTAGTCCAACCCTCTGCTCAAAGCAGGACCAATTCCTAACTAAATCCTCCCAGCCAGGGCTTTGTCAAGATACCGTATTTGTCCGTATATAAGACGCCCCCATGTATAAGATGCCCCCAACTTTTCTAACCCCAAATTCAGATTTTTTGTTTTGTTTTGTTTTCTTTGCCGCTCCAGCCGCGGTTCAGCTGTCCCGCCCCCGACTTTGCCGCTCAGGCACAGGAAGAGAACGCGGAGGTAGGGGTAGAGGGGCCGAGGAGGGCCATGCGCCCCGGCTGGTCTCCTGCGGCGGCCCTGCCCGGCTCCTGCCGCATCCCTCCCCAGCCGCCCGGCTCCTGCCCTGGCCCTGCGTCCCTGGCCGCCCGGCTCCTGCCCTGGCCCCGCGTCCCCGGCCGCCTGGCTCCCCGCATCCCCGGCCGCCCGGTTCCCCAGCCGCCCGGCTCCCCGCGTCCCCAGCCACCCGGCTCCCACGTCCCCGGCTGCCCGGCTCCCCGCGTCCCCGGCCGCCCGGCTCCCCAGCCCCGCATCCCCAGCCGCGCGGTTCCCCAGCCGCCCGGCTCCCGCGTCCCCGGCCGCCCGCTCCCTGGCTCCCCAGCCCCGCTTCCCCAGCCGCGCGGTTCCCCAGCCGCCCGGCTCCCGCATCCCCGGTCCCGCTTCACCGGCCGCCCGGTCCCGCTTCGCCGGCCGGCCGCCCGGCCCCGCTTCCCCGGTCCCGCTTCGCCCGCCGGCCGCCCGGCCCCGCTTCGCCGGCCGCCCGCCCGGCCCCGCTTCCCCGGCTCCGCTTCGCCTGCCGCCCGCCCCGCTTACCCGGTCCCGCTTCCCTGGGCGCCTGGCCCCGCTTACCCGTCCCCGCTTCTTGGGCTGCCCGGCTCCGGTCCCCGTCCACGGCCGCCGGGCCCCGCTTCCCCGGTCCCGCTTCGCCGGATCCAGCCACGTGCAGGCAGCGCGGTAAGGGGGCAGGGAGGGGGTGTTGGAGAGAGGGCAGGGGAGTTCAGGGGTGGGGGGGTGGATAGGGGTTGGGGGGGGTCAGAAGGCAGGGAACAGGGGGCTTACTTCCGTGTATAAGACTACCCTCTATTTTTAGTCTAAGGATTTTAGGAAAAAGTATAGTCTTATACACGGAAAAATACGGTAACTGATTTAGGAGTCCTTCAACCACATGGTCTTCCGCTGCAGTTTATGATTAGAAGCATTGCTAAAATGGCACTTAGTTTCAGTTAACTTAGGTAGTAAGCAGATGTTATACTGAACAGAAACATGAAGATAATATTTTCCATTATGAATGTCATAGGTCTCACCCCCACTTAGAGCTGTTGGGTTCCAAAGTGGGGACCTGCCTTGGTTTCCCTCTAAACTAAAATCCTAGTTTAGATCTGGTAAAGCTGCCACCAGTCAGTTTTTAAGTGTCTGACACACTCCCTGTTCCCCCAAAAACTTCCCCTGGGGAACACAGATCCAAACACCTTGAATCTCACCAGAGAGAGAGAAACAGCCAGTTCCACTCCCCCCTTCCCTCTCTCCAGCCTGCTCTGGAGAGATTACACCGAGTCAAATCCTTGACCCAACACAAAGAGGGACTCACCTCCCCAGGGCCGGCTCCAGAGCCCAGCGGGGCAAGCACCCGCCTGGGGCGGCCCTTTCCCGGGGGGGCGGCAGGCTGGGCCGGCGGACCTGCCGCAGTCATGCCTGCGGGAAGTCCACCGGAGCCCCGGGAGCAGCGGACCTGCCGCAGGCATGACTGCGGAGGGGACGCTCGGCCGGCGGCTCCAGTGGACCTCCCGCAGGCATGACTGCGGACGGTTCGCTGGTCCCGCGGCTCGGCTGGACCTCCCGCAGGCATGCCTGCGGCAGCTCAACCGGAGCCGCCAGACCAGCGAACCGCCCGCAGCTGCGGGAGGTCCAGCCGAGCCGCGCGACCAGCGGACCCTCCGCAGTCATGCCCGCGGGAGGTCTGCTGCTCCCGCGGCTCGGGGGCGCCTCCCGGGCATGACTGCTTGGGGCGGCCAAATTTGTAGAGCCGCCCCTGCACCTCCCCCTCCCCTTCCCTTGAATCTCCACAAGAGAAGAAATTAACCAAGTCCAAAGAAACGAAAAGAATTTATTAAAGAATAAAAAAGAAAGTGACTGTCTCTGTCCCCAAGATGGAACAATCTACAGGGTCCAAACTTATCAATCTCTGGAGAGAATTCCCCCTCCCTTCTTTCTCAGTAAAAGCAATACAGTACAGACTTAAAGAAATTCTATAGCAAAACACAGAATTGCAAATACAGAAATAAAAGTATAAGAATACTAGTTCCTTGCTAATACTCACTAGCTTGAATAGAAGAATTTATTGCAGAAACCTGGGAGGACTTGATTAAGATGTCTGGACTCTCTTAATTCCCAAGAGAGACTCTCTAAGAAAACAAAGAACAGGGGGAAAAAAACTTCCCTCCACACGGATTTGAAAATAATCTTGTCCCTCATTGGTCCTCTGGTCAGGTGTCCACAGGTACTACTTGTTAACCCTTTACAGGTAGACAAAAACCTTAACCCTTAACTAACTGTTTATGACAATGAAGAATAAAATACACTTGTAATAGCAACATTTTTGCCAATAATGCTTAGGAGCTTAAGTAATTACCCATTTTTGTTGCATATATAATAATGGAGTCTTGATTTGTCCATTACAGATTAATGTCTGAGTAGTTATATAAATTATACAGAACAAGACAGTATCGAATGAGGGCTTTTATTTTATTCCATTGTTTAGTCATTACAAGTGACAGACATAAGAGACAAGATCTTTTCCATGTCCCTATTTCTGTCACACGACATTTGAAAAATATTTATTTCTCCTATTTTTATACCATTTCTCTCTTTTTGTTTGCAACTGTCTCAGTTTCTTAAATTTTGGAAGAGTTCACTCATATTTTGTGCCACCTATTCTCAAAGTGAAAATATGTCAGCAATTCTGGTGGTGCACATTTGGCAATTTTGCAAAGCTACTCAGTGATATTAGTCAGTGATGGACATTCAAGCACTCAGAATTGTAGCAGCTGCCATACAATGGATGCTTGATCATAAATCATTCATCTTTGGCTCCTTAAGTACAGAACACTCCTCCCTAAGCCTCTCTGTTTTTGATTTATAGCAGACAGCATCCAACTAAGGATGATCTTATCTGAAAATACACATCAGATGCCACATCATTACTGACAAGATAGTGAAAAAAGAAAAATTTCACAAGAGCCAGGGCAGCAAAATAAAAATATATCCCAATATGGATCCTTCAGCATCAGAAGACCCAAGAAGCTTTTAATTAATAGAAGTTCTGCATGTGTAAAGAGGAAAAAAATAAGTGAAAGACAGATATTTGTACTGTGCTATAGCTTCTCTATGTTTACACCTCTCCCCTGGTCTCAGACAATGTGGTTGAACACCTCTTCCTGAAAATACTAGATACAATTCAGACTTGACTCTGGGGACAGGAGGGTGAGAGGATAGGACTCCCACCTGTCCCCAGTGCTTCTGGTGATCTGACTGCTGTTGAGGGAGTCTAGGCTACATCTTTCCTGGAAGCTGTTGCTTTTATCTCGTCCTTTACCTTCCCTCCTCCCACCACAAGCATACATAGCTGAGGGAGGGCCTATCTAGCCCTAGTGCTGCAGCTGCTCCAACCATAATTTCTGTCTGATTGAACTAGGAAGTGCCCCTTCCTCAAGTGATCCTAAGTCCCAACTGCTCATCTCTAGGAAGTTGAAAGTCTGGAGATTTTCTGACCTTGACCACATTCCTTATGCATTGTGCTGTCCTGGATATATTCCCTTTGCTATCCATTGTTAGAATTTGGGGTCCAGTTGTGGCTGATTCTCCCATCACTTGGGCTTCTGATCACCACAAACTGAGGTACTGAATCACTCTGGAGGGTAACTTCACTCTCCTTTGCTTCTGTTTGGAATGGTTTCAGGTCCTTTACGGGTATGTCTGCACTGCAACAGAGAAGTGGGTCTGCAGCACACTTAGACATACCCAATCGAGATACTTGCTAAAAAGGGCTAGCTCATGCCATCGTGGCTGAGTATAATCCCACCTAGAACCTTGAGTACATTCTCCAGCAGTTAGCCAGTACCACTGCCCATGCTACCACAGCTGCACTGCTAATTTTAGTGACATGACTTGATCAAAGGTAACTCAGGTGTGCCCATAAGTGCTGCAATCACACTTCCCAAATGTAAACATGCCCTAAGAGAAAACTCTGAAGTTCTCACCCCCATGGAATAATGAGACCAGAAGACCTACAAGCTAAAGATGGATAAAATGACACTCAGAGTCACAGTAAGTGTCTGGAGTGAGAGATGAGTGAATCTTGTTGAACTCTTCCTGGAGAAGGAAAACAGAATCTTTGTACTCTAGAACCATGTTGTTTCAGGGCTTGTTGCTTAAGGTCTTTCCCTCTGTTTCCAAGTCTCCCTAAAGTCTGTCTGAAGGAGGAGGACTTAAAAAAGATCGCAAATTCTATTTAGTTTTTGGAGAGGTAATATCTATCCTTGGAGTTAGCCAGAGAAAGAGAAGGAGCAGGTTGTCTCGTGACGGCGGCCACCAACTTCCTCTCTATTGCTTCAAACATGTCTGGGGAAAGAGCCTCTCGTGACTCAGGCACCCCTTGGTGCCAACTCACACAGGGCATGCACAGGGTTTCACATATACCCCCTAAGTCGGATATCTGAATGTTAGGTGGCATGTAACCAGCAAGAGCTAGTAGTCCACTGGTCATCATAACTATTGTAGAATGTACGTACATATAATATGTAAGGAATTATCTATCTATACTAAAATTATGTTTTTAAAGTCTTGGAGTTAAGGCAGATCACTAGGAGGTAACATGTCTCAGACATGTTTCTTTCAGGCAGGAGGTAATGGACACCTATCTCCTTGTCCAGGCCGTTGTGTATTGTATGCCGCACAATGTATCCTATTTGCACATTAGCCAGAGCCTATATAAAAGACTGCAAAATCTACAAGAGAGAAAAATCTATAGGAATAAACAATATTCGTATACAGGACACTCCTGTGCTGTAAAGACAAAGGACTGGACTGTTATATCTTGGGGGGCAAAGAAACACACAGCGTCCTTTACCTGGCAGGCAAACTGATAGTGTACATGCCTCATGAAAGGGGGATCACAGCCAACCTGGCTGCAAAGTGGTACAAAGATTTTTGGTGAGCGTTACTTTATATGACATGAGAGCATCCAGTTAACTAAGCCTAGGATCCCAAATGAATGTTATGATTTCATTTCATATGTAACCATTTCATTCCAATACTTCTACTTGGTACTACGCCAGTCTCTTTGCTTTGTTAAGTAAATTTATACTCGATTTCACTCTGAACCTATCAAAGTGCTGTGTGTTGAGGGAAGTGGTATCGGAGGTGGAATTAGTAAGCTGGGGTATTTCTTTGGAAACAGCAGATCTGTGAATTCTGCAAATGTCCAGTGGACCCGAGGCTGGATGCTCCAGGGAGATACTCAGAGGGCTTGAGAGTGGGAGTGTGCCAATTGCTAATTTGTAGTGTGACAGTGTGGGCTGTAGTCTACAGTGGAGTGGTTAGGTTGCCCATGGCAAGTGGAGTTGGGGATCTGACCCATGGCAGACTTCCTCACTCTAAGGGCAGGTGGAAGTGAGGAACCTCACAACCCTGGATTCCCCTCCCTGGGAAGCACCACAACCTCTCTCCTACTTCTCCAGTTTTGGGTTATCAGAATCCAAAACAAAGTGTTTCCCTTCTTCAGGGGAGGAACCACAGTTTTTTGGAAGAAAAATTAGGCTCTGGAGTGCTTTTGAGCTTTATTCTGGTGGATTGTGTGTGTGTGTGGGGGGGAGGGGGGGATGGTGGTTTGTTTTTTTGGCCTTTTGGTTTACTTTTGCCTCTGGTGGAGATGGCTGTCATTAATGGAGACCCAGCCTCTTTTCTTGTCTGATGTTCCCTTTTGTGTCTTAGCCACTTGGTACCACTCCCCATCCAATATGTAATTGGTGAAGTACAAGGGAATATCCCTTAGAGAACCCAGATTTTCCTTCTGGAAAGAAGGGAGTCAGAAAAGATGCCAGATTTTTCAACAATTATGCTCTTAAGGACCTGGGCTAGCATCTTGTAGTTCTTCCCATTATAGGTGAATTGGAATAATGAGTTCAAGAAGAGTCCTAGGTCAGTGAGAACAGCTGGGTTTGCTGAGCCACAGGAGCTAAAGAGTATTGCCCCACAACTCCACAAGCATCTCTGTAGTGATCTCATCTGCTGTGTGTTAGAGCCTCAGAATGTCACCCAACCCCTCAGTCCCTTCCCCTGACTCAGGAAGGTGCTCTGGTTGTGGCTCAGCAATTGTGGCTCAGCTACTCTTCTGTGGCTCCTTGCAGGAAGAGAAGTTCTTAGCTTTGGGCTTTTCCTGGGGCCCTGCTCCACATGACTAATAAATGGAGAGGAGTTTCATAAATGGAGCAGGTGGTTCCAATTAGGTTAAAAAGCCCCAGATGTGTTGGTTTCCTAAGGCAGAGCAGAGAGTAGGGGCTCAATGCTGCCCTCAAAAGCAGGTATAAAAGATAGGATTGCAATGGATAGGGTTGGAATGATGAATTTCCACTTTGATTATCCTGTCAGAGGCACAATGATGTAAACGGCCTGGCCAACATCCCCCACCCCCCAGTTTTGCAGACAAGCCAGAGCTGCCTCTGGTATTTACAGTAAGAGAGGTGCAGGCCAATATTATCAGAATGGTGGAGAGGCCAAGATCCAGAAACCCCTTTCTACAGGAATATTTTTCTCTTCACAAATCGCCATATGATATAGCATCAAAGTGAATTTTTATCTCCCTTAATCTCTCTCATGGAATCAATTCCCAGCATAAGCTATTATCATTACTCCAGTATCTATCTTGTTTGGTGATGGAGCTGGGCACATGGTTCCCACCTAGGCAGTCATCAATGGCTTGATGTGAATTCAGTAACAGCAATGCTTGATGCTAACTAGGATAATGGTGGGGCCAATAGCCTCCCCGCAGAGCTCAAAGACTTCACCTTTAGCTGATCTGATCACCGTCAATCTGGGGAATGAATGTCAAGGTCACTCCTAAATCTCAGTCTTCTACATGTCAGCTGTTGCCAAGCCATCTGACAACCCAGCTGTTTCTGAAATATGTAACACTTTCTTATACTACGTTCTCATTTTGAAGGTTCTTGTGTTTTTCTCTTTCACGTTTCTCGATTTATTTCCTCAGCGTGATTACTCAGCCATATGTTCTCCCTCTCTGCCTCATCTTTCATAAACCTCACGAAGAAATAAATGATCACATCCATTCCTTGATTATTAGCATTTCTCACTGAAATTTAAACTCAGCAAGATGAGGAGAATTAAATCAGGTGAGAAAAATAAGTGAGGGAAAATGTTTGCCTCCTAAATCACAGGAAAGCTTGACAAATGCTCACACACATACACACAGTCATGGGACACCAAGTATTGCTGAATTGAGCCATAATAGGCAGGGACTGTTATAATGAGTTTGTACAGCATCATTGGAGCCTGCAGGCACTGCCACAATACAAATAAGTAACAATAACTGTAATGATAATGGTTTAATTCCTGTCAAGTGTCACCCTTGGGATTATAAACAAAACGTTTAGCTGTTTAGTGATCTTGGTGAAATTAGTTTGGTGGTTTCAGTCCAGCTGCCAGTGATCAGTACTCACATCGGAAAAACTGGCATGTTGTTGGCAGTCTCTTAGGTGCAAGAAATGAATAAGCAAAGAGGTGGCTTCATTACAGTCATTGAGGCACATTGGCAGGGCAGTGGATGGAAGCCTGCACTACGGCTGCTGCACCTCTACCGGTTTTGTGAATTGAGAAGATGAATTTGGGCACTTTTCACAAGCCCTATTTTTTTAAAAATGTTCTTGCAACAGTTTGATTTCCTTTTCGGAACAAGCAGATCTGAATCATTACCAACTTATTATTTTGATAAACAGTTATTTAGATGAAGTTCTGTAATAATTTGCCATTTGCAACTTGGAAAAGAGAGATGGTAATTATTAACAACTGCCTTTCTGTAAACATATTGAAGTGGGCTCCAGGTTATAAAGAGTTGATTAAAATTAATTCTCAACAGTATAAAGGATACCAGTTAGGTCATGTGACAATTAACTGAAAGGATCAGGAGAATTATAAAAATATTTTGTGTCCATCGAATATTGTAAATGGAAAGATTTAAAGGAAATTTTGCATATTTATTATACATAGTTCACAAGTATATTCACTCCTCTCAAATATTAATTATACTGTATTTAAAAATGTCTTACTTGTTAGCAACCAAACGCATCACAGTCCAGTCTTTTGGAAACATCTCAGGTCGTATGAGTATTCGAAACACAGTAAAAATTTGCAGCAGGAAATCCTAGGGAAGGAAGACAGGAAACCTCACTATCCTTTTGTTTAAAATAAAGGAAAAATGAACTCCAAAAATATTTTCATAACCACAATAAAAGCAATTACAGAAAAGAGCAGAACCACAAACACTCTGACATTTGTTTCCAGGAGTACTTTTCCCCCCACACTTTTTTATTTGCTTCCCAAGGAAACATCAATAAATTGTTTACTCACTTTTCCTAAAAATAGGGAAAATGATTTAATGTGTTATTTGAGTGACAATGACATACAGAAGGGAGAAATCTCAAAGATACTCCAAGTTTCCCACACATACATTTCCACAGAGGTGCTCCCATGAGCACTTTGCAAGCCAAAGCAACATTTCCTGAGTATTACAGAGATCTTAATGCCTCCGTGATCATGTCCATTTTTCATCACTCCTAAAATGTGTAAGCGAATCTCCACTGTATGCAACAGGAGGTCAGAAACAGAGGGGACACACTTATAGGACTGGGCAACAGGGATGACTAAGCCAGAGACTTTTAACCCCAGCTGTCTTGCTTTAGGCAGGTCAATTATCCTCTCTGCCTCATTCTTCTCATTTGTAAAAATAGCTAATGTTTGTAAACTGCTTTGAGGATACAAAGCACCACTTCTGAGCTGAGTAATCTCAAATAATTTAAATCAGTGAGATGAGTGAAATTAAACAGCCAAAGTAGTAGTCTTTCAAATCTTTATAAATAAAAAATTCCTGGATAAGGCATTACTTCCAATAGCCCATTATTATTTCGTTTAACATTGTCTGTATTTTTCTAGTAACCAAAGTGAGCATCACATCATGAAAAATGTGATGCGAAGGGTATTATTAGCTGAACAGAATCAATGCAGCACATGACCTTGAAACAACAATATTTGATTCTGCCTATCTCAACTGTATTGAATTAGCTCCCTATATAGATTTGATGCAAATACAAGCTGAGGATATCCAATAGTTCTGAATGCCCAGATGTATCCTTCAAACCCAATATTTACTGAATTGTAGGTGATGGACATTGCCTGATGCTGAGATGGTTCCTGAAAGGGGAGTACAGCACCTAAGGATGACTTTCAAGATGCTAGCGCCCAACAAGCTGGAAGCAGATTACACTGACCAGACTTTTTTCCCCGCAGCAGCATGCTGAAAAAATCCCTGTGCTTATGGTACGAAGGGCATCATTTGTCATGGATGCCAGGCTAGCTGCATTGCTGCCCTGTCTTGGGGTCTCTCTGAATGCACCCCTCAAAGAGGTCAGGCCTTGGGCCGTTAGCTCTCTGAATTTATCCACTCTCAGAGCAGGACACTGGTTAGAGCCTCTTGATACCAATCATATCTAATTCAGCAAGTCCAACTGGGGATGGGTCCTGCCAGGGTTCCTCTTTGGGATTCCGTGATAGCATATGTTTGCAGTGAGACAGAAATGGCTTCTTCAGAACAAAACCTGATTTATTTTGCCCAAAAGATACACAACGCTTAGGGAACTATATTCACAATGACAGAGACCTGCATGCATATTCTCCTCCCTAAGCTTAGCCTCTCTGCATAGAGAGAGAGAGAGATCAAAGTGGTCTGGCTTATTCCTCGTCTCTGAATTGGGAGAAACAGCCTGCACTGCTTGCAGCCTTTTCCCTCTGTCTGTATCTCAGCCCTTGTCTACACTACGAGTTTAGGTTGAATTTAGCAGTGTTAGGTCAATTTAACCCTGCACCCGTCCACACGTCCGAGTCTGTTGTGTTGACTTAAAGGGCTCTTAAAAACGATTTCTGTGCTCCTCCCCGGCGAGGGGTTTAGCACTAAAATCAACCTCACTGGGTCGAATTTGGGGTAATGGGGACACAATTTGACAGTATTGGCCTCTGGGAGCTATCCCAGAGTGCTCCATTCTGACCGCTCTGGACAGCACTCTCAACTCAGAGGCACTGGCCAGGTAGACAGGAAAAGCCTTGGGAACTTTTGAATTTCATTTCCTGTTTGGCTAGCATGACGAGCTAATCAGCACAGGTGACCATGCAGTACCAAAATCGCAAAAGAGCTCCAGCATGGACTGAATGGGAGGTACTGGATCTGATCGCTGTATGGGGAGAAGAATCCATGCAGGCAGAACTCCGTTCCAAAAGACAAAATGCCAATATATAAGCCAAAATCTCCAAGGGCATGATGGACAGAGGCTACAACAGGGACACAGAACAGTGCCGCGTGAAAATTAAGGAGCTCAGGCAAGACTACCAAAAACCAAAGGAGTCAAATGGTCACTCCAGGTCAGAGCCCCATACATGCCGCTTCTATGATGAGCTGCATGCAATTCTAGGAGGGACCTCTACCCCTACCCCATCACTGTCCATGGACACCTGCAAGGGGGGAGTCTCACGCAACAGGGATGAGGATTTTGTGGATGATGAAGATGAGGAGGAGGTTGTTGAGGATAGTGCACAGCAGGCAAGCGGAGAATCCCTTCCCCCCGGCAGCCAGGAACTGTTCATTACCCTGGAGCCAATACCCTCCCAACCCTCCCAAGGCAGGCTCCTGGACCATGAAGCCAGAGAAGGCACCTCTGGTGAGTGTACCTTTGTAAATATAATACAGAGTATAAAAGCAAGCATGTTTAATGATTAATTTGCCCTGAAGACTTGGGATGCATTCGCGGCCAGTATAGCTACTGGAAAAGTCTGTTAACGTGTCTCGGGATGGAGTGGAAATCCTCCAGGGATATGTCCATGAAGCTCTCCTGGAGGTACTCTAAAAGCTTTTGCAGAAGGTTTCTGGTGAGTGCAGCCTTATTCCGTCCTCCATGGTAGGCCACAAGCTAGTAGCAAGTAGTCTGGAATCACTGCAGAACAAGGCATTGCAGCGAATGGGCCCAGGCTTTGGTGGATTCAAGCAACATCCGTTCTTTATCTCTTTGTGTTAGCCTCAGGAGAGTGATATCATTCATGGTCACCTGGTTGAAATACGTGAAATTTGTTTAAGGGGACATTCAGAGGTGTCTATTCCTGCTGGGCTGTTTGCCTTTGGCTGAAAAGAAATCATCCCCGCTGTTAGCCATACGGTAAGGGGAGGCCTGTTCATGCTGAGCTGTTCGCGTTTGGCTGACAGGGATCTTCCCTGATACTAGCCTTGTGGTGGGGTGGGGGTGGTGAAGCGATCATCCCAGAGAATTGGGGTGTGTGTGTGGTGTGCTGCACATTCACCCTAAAACTGCAGGCCCTCCTTTTAAATGGCCAACCCAATGGGCTTTGCTTGGTATGGGAAAGGAGGGTGCTGCTGTTTGAAACCGTTCCCACATGTTATGAATGTTGAAGAAGCTGAAACCCTGTGCCTTACCATGACTGCCTGCAAGCTGAATTCTGTTGTCCAGCTGAGCATTTGTGATGTCTCACACCAAATCAGCAAGCACTCAATATAAGAGGCAAAATGCGACCTTGTACCAAAAGCACATGTGCTATGTAATGTGAATCGCTTGGTTCAGTGAGAAATAGTTTTCCCTTTGTTCTCTAAAATGTATCTTTTTAAATACTACTCTCCCTTTTTTTTTAATCTCCGGCAGCTGCAACTGTTTCTACACTCCCCCTATCATCTCCAGCCCAGAGGCTAGAGCAGACTAGAAGATGAAAAAAATGCACTCACGACGACATGTTCTCAGAGCTAATGCAGTCCTCACGCACTGAAAGAACCCAGCAGAATGTGTGGAGGCAAACAATGGCAGAGTCTAGGAAAGCATTAAATGAATGCGATGAAAGGAGGCAGGATGCAATGCTGAGACTAATGGGGGAGCAAACTGACATGCTCAGGCGTCTGGTGGAGCTGCAGGAAAGGCAGCAGGAGTACAGACCGCCTCTGCAGCCTCTGTATAACCGCTTGCCCTCCTCCCCAAGTTCCATATCGTCCTCACCCAGATGCCCAAGAACGCAGGGAGTCGGGAGGGAAGAGGAGGCTATGGGCACCCAGGCACTCCACCCCAGAGGATTGCCTAAGCAACAGAAGGCTCTCATACAATAAGTTTTGAACTGTAGTGTGGCCTTGTCCTTCCCTTCTCCCCTCATCCACCATCGCACCTGGTGCTTCCCTCCTCACCCACCCCTCCCGAGCTAACTTGTGAGTTTTCCCCCTATTTGTGTTGAATTAATAACGAATGCACGATTTTGAAACAATAATGACTTTATTGCCTCTGAAAGTGGTGATTGAAGTGGGGAGGTGGGTCGGCTTACAGGGAAGTAGAGTCAACCAAGGGGGCGTGTTTTCATAGAATCATAGAATCTCAGGGTTGGAAGGGACCTCAGGAGGTCATCTAGTCCAACCCCCTGCTCAAAGCAGGACCAAACCCAACTAAATCATCCCAGCCAGGGCTTTGTCAAGCCTGACCTTAAAAACCTCTAAGGAAGGAGATTCCACCACCTCCCTAGGTAACCCATTCCAGTTCTTCACCACCCTACTAGTGAAAAAGTTTTTCCTAATATCCAACCTAAACCTCCCCCTCTGCAACTTGAGACCATTACTCCTTGTTCTGTCATCTTCTACCACTGAGAACAGTCTAGATCCATCCTCTTTGGAACCCCCTTTCAGGTAGCTGAAAGCAGCTATCAAATCCCCCCTCATTCTTCTCTTCTGCAGGCTAAACAATCCCAGTTCCCTCAGCCTCTCCTCATAAGTCATGTGCTCCAGCCCCCTAATCATTTTTGTTGCCCTCCGCTGGACTCTCTCCAATTTATCCACATCCTTCTTGTAGTGTGGGGCCCAAAACTGGACACAGTACTCCAGATGAGGCCTCACCAGTGCTGAGTAGAGGGGAATGATCACATCCCTTGATCTGCTGGAAATGCCCCTACTTATACAACCCAAAATGCCATTAGCCTTCTTGGCAACAAGGGCACACTGTTGACTCATATTCAGCTTTTCGTCCACCGTAACCCCTAGGTCCTTTTCTGCAGAACTGCTGCCCAGCCATTCGGTCCCTAGTCTGTAGCAGTGCATGGGATTCTTCCGTCCTAAGTGCAGGACTCTGCACTTGTCCTTGTTGAACCTCATCATATTTCTTTTGGCCCAATCCTCTAATTTGTCTAGTTTTCATCAAGGAGAAACAAATGGAACTGCCACACAGTAGCCTGGCCAGTCATGAAACTGGTTTTCAAAGCCTCTCTGATGCGCAGCGCACCCTGCTGTGCTCTTCTAATCGCCCTGGTGTCTGGCTGCTCAAAACTGGCTGCCAGGTGATTTGTCTCAACCTCCCACCCCACCATAAATGTCTCCCCCTTACTCTCACAGATATTGTGGAGGACACAGCAAGCAGCAATAACAATGGGAATATTGGTTTTGCTGAGGTCTAACTTAGTCAGTAAACTGCGCCAGCGAGCTTTTAAACATCCAAATTCACATTTACCACCATTCTGCACTTGCTCAGCCTATAGTTGAACTGCTCCTTACTACTGTCCAGAGTGCCTGTGTATGGCTTCATGAACCATGGCATTAAGGGGTAGGCTGGGTCCCCAAGGAGAACCAGAGGCATTTCAACATCCCCAACAGTAATTTTCTGGTCTGGGAAGTAAGTCCCTTCCTGCAGCTGTTCAAACAGATCAGAGTTCCTGAAGACACGAGCGTCATGCACCTTTCCTGGCCATCCCACATTGATGTCGGTCAACTGTCCCTTGTGATACACAAGTGCTTACAGCACCATTGAAAAGTACCCCTTGCGGTTTACGTACTGGCTGCCAGGATGGTCTGGTCCCAAGATAGGGATATGCGTTCCGTCTATTGTCCCACCACAGTTAGGGAACCCTATTGCAGCAAAGCCATCCACTATGACCTGCACATTTCCCAGAGTCACTACCCTTGATAGCAGCAGCTCAGTGATTGCGTTGGCTACTTGGATCACAGCAGCCCCCACAGTAGATTTACCCACTCCAAACTGATTCCCGACTGAACGGTAGCAATCTGGCACTGCAAGCTTCCAGAGGGCTATCACCACTCACTTCTCAACTGTGAGGGCTGCTCTCGTCTTAGATTCTTGTGCTTCAGGACAGGGGAAAGCAAGTCACAAAGTTCCATGAAAGTGCCCTTACTCACGCAAACGTTTCACAGCCACTGGGAATCATCCCAGACCTGCAACACTATGCGGTCCCACCAGTCTATGCTTGTTTCCCGGGCCCAGAATCAGCGTTCCTTGGCAGGAACCTGCCCCATTACCACCACAATATCCAAATTGCTAGGGCCCGTGCTTTGAGAGAAGTCTGTGTCCATGTCCTCATCACTATCGTGATCGCGCTGTCATTGCCTCCTCACCTGCTTTTGCAGGTTCTGCACATGCTGCAGGATAATGCGCGAGGTGTTTACAATGCTCACAGGAGCAGTGGTGAGCTGAGCGGGCTCCATGCTTGCTGTGGTATGGCGTCTGCAGGAGAGCAGAGTTGCAGTGGAAGCAGTGGATGACGACGGATGCCACGAGAATAGATATTTATACAGAGCGACAAGAGCACCTGCGAGGTGGATTCATAGCACCAGGAGAGCAGAGTTGCAGCAGAAGCGGTGGATGACGACGTATGCCACCAGAATAGATATTTATACAGAACGACGAGAGGACCTGCGAGGTGGATTCCTGGCACCAGGAGAGCAGTGGATGATGACGGTTAGCAGCCCTACTGCACCGTCTGCTGACAGCAGCACCCAGGACACAACAGCAGCAGTGACGGTGAGCTGAGCAGGCTTCATGCTTGCCGTGGCATGGCGTCTGCATGGAAAAAAGGCGTGAAACGATTGTCTGCCATTGCTTTCACGGAGGGAGGGGCGACTGACGACATAAACCCAAAACCACCCATGACAATGTTTTTGTCCCATCAGGCATTGGGAGCTTAACCCAGAATTCCAATGGGCGGCGGAGACTGTGGGAACTGTGGGATAGCTACCCACAGTGCACTGCTCCATAAGTCGATGCTAGCCATGGTAGTGAGGATGCACTCCGACTGAATGTGCTTAGTGGGGACATAAGCAATCGACTGTATAAAATTGATTTCTAAAAATCGACTTTTATAAAATCGACCTAATTTCGTAGTGTAGATGTACCCTCAGTCAGACTGGCAGCCTTTTCACTGATACATCCTGGCCAGTCTCTCAGATCATCCAAAAATTCCATCCTTCTTCTAGGGGAAAAGGAGCTAGGTCTTTGAGGAGCTAGGTTTCCTGATGCCAGGCTTAGCCTTGGGAAGAATAAAGATGGATTGAGCAGCTAGGTGAATTTTCCCACCAATTGATGGCCCAGCCATTCTTATCTTAATTTCTTTGAAGCTGTGTATGTGAGGCTGATTTATCCCTTTCACTGTTTTACTTTCCCGTCAGCTTCTGTAACAACCTCTTTACAGCCTTCTTTGATATAGCTCTCTGTATTCAGTCATACAGCATGAAAAACAGAGTCACACGTAATATTCATAAAACATAATATAGATGTTTTCCTAGTTTGTCACACCATTTCTGGTCAAAATTTGTTCAATGCAGTTTTTCCTCTCTAAATATGATTAAGTTAACAACAAAAATCCCACCCTAAAAACAAACAAACAAATAAAAAACAAAACAAAAAAGTCACACAAGCCTTGGATTTCAAGGGGTCTTAAAATAACTAGAAGCAGCAAAGAATCCTGTGGCACCTTATAGACTAACAGGATTCTTTGCTGCTTCTACAGAACCAGACTAACACGGCTACCCCTCTGATACTTAAAATAACTATACATTTAGATACCTTGATTACAATCTGGGTAAACTACACCAGAACAATTATTTTCTAAATTGTGTAATTTTAACAGAATAAATAAGAATATTGCAAAACTGTTTCATAAACCCAGTGACAAATTATATTAAAACAAAACATGCATTTGAGGTGCCCGATACAGTAATTAAAGTTGTATAGAAATTTGCAGTTGTGATTTTATACAAATGCAATTATTTTGTATTTTTTATACACACACACATACACAAACGTATGAATTTAAGGTTGTGAATTTGCAGCTGTGATTTTTATATATGTAAAGCACAATTGCAAATGTCCAAACAACCTTAATTATGGGGCACCTTAAAAATATATATATAGCTTTGAATTATTCTGGCTCTATATAAGTGGGAGAAAGGTGAAGCAAGGGGAGAGGAGTAGGAGGAAAGAAACATTTTCCAAAACATTTTCGAAAACTGAGCTTTTGTAATATTTGCTGATAGGCTATAATGTCTTCAAGAGAGCAAATAATCCATAGATAATTTTTAGTTTATTTTATTTCTTAGAAATCATACAGTGTTTGGTTTTTAGTTTTTGTTTAGGTTTTTTTATTTTGGTAACACATTTACCCAAGGATCCATTACAGCTTTGTGAGAAAATGCACATGTACATGTATAAATTTAGTTACAGTTCAATTATTGGTGTTTTACTGTCTGGGGTATTAGTTTGCTAGAATCCATCCATATATCAGCACTACTCCTCCGCAAATACTAAGTGCCAAGCAGTTTAACTCTATAATCACTTTAAAATAAATTCCATAGCACATTTTTTGTCAGAATTATGCCTCCAGGTGGCATAGGATAGAATTGCTCATTTCTGTTTCATGGTCCCTATATTCCAAAATCCTCATGAGGCATTACTAACTGGTACTACTCGCTGCAAATCAATTTAATAATCTGAAATTCCAAATACACTTGCTTTTCCATAAGCTATTGTCTCACACAGCTGTACCAGCCTCAATGAACCATCATAATGATTCAGGAACAGATTTTAACATTTAAAAAGCATTTCAGCTGGCAGTATAACTGCAGTAACGTTTGGTTGGTTGGAGTATAGTTATAATTAATGTCTCGTATATCTCAGATTTTAACTGGCAGCATGGGAGTAGTTTCTCCTTTTTCTATGCTCCAGGCAACCAAACACGGTCTCTTAATAATCCTAACTGAAATTTATATAAAAACTCTTCCATATTTTACTGCAAGATTCAAGCCACTTCACAAATGTGACATTTTGTGCTATTTCTTCCAGCAGCAATATTCTTTTGTGCCAACAAATGGAATATGTGTACTGTTGTGATTCAATGCAAGGCACAGCCTTTTGAAATAGTGAAGGTTGTTTGTTGGTTTCTTCCACAAGTGCCTTTGAGCTTTCGTTCATATAGTCTTCTTACATGGAAGAAACTGCCCCAAACTAGGGAAGCACAGCACTCAAAGCCTACAGGCTAAGGGGGGTAAATTGGCTTTAAACCACTTTTGCACCCTTCCAACCATCGGCTGCTCTAGGGGCTAGAGCGTGGCTGTCCCATAGGTAGGGTGACCAGATAGCAAGTGTAAAAAATTGGGACAGGGGGTGGGGGATCATAGGTGCCTATATAAGAAAAAGCCCCCAAAATCGGGATTGTCCCTATAAAATTGGGACATCTGGTCACCCTACCTATATGTCACAATACTACATCCTGCATCCCTATCCTTGACGTGCCACTCCTTCCCCCAGTCCAGCCCTCTGCACTTGGGCTTGTGATGGGGTACTTGGAAGGCAGTCTGAGAACTGTCTTCCACAGTGCCTGTGCTGGGGAGATTCCTCCCCAGATTGTAATTGGGACTTTTAAGACCCCTTTATACCACTCCAGCCCTCTTACCTATTGTGTGAGGGACCAGAGCAAGGATGAAGATCTTACCCGTAGTCTGTAAAATTACTATCCTGTCCTCCTTCAAATCTCTCCTGCAGACCCACTCTGTCACTTTGTCCATTGTAAACTATGAATTGATAAAAAGCAACAAAGAGTCCTGTGGCACCTTATAGACTAACAAATGTATTGGAGCAAAAGCTTTCGTGGGTGAATACATGCATCTGACAAAGTGGGTATTCACCCACGAAAGCTCATGCTCCAATACATTTGTTAGTCTATAAGGTGCCACAGGACTCTTTGTTGCTTTTTACAGATCCAGACTAACACGGCTACCCCTCTGATACGATGAATTGACAAACGTTAGATAGATGGACAGCAGGGACTTCTGATCTGTGCTCATAGCTGGCTTTTGTTAGTGCTCATATTGCTGTTTCCTATTCCTCCTTCTCCTCCTCTTTCCCACTCCTTTTCAGTTTTTGTAATTCCCACTGTTCCATTTCATCTTAAATTAGATGAGAGCTCTTTGGGGCAGGGACTGTCCTTCCACAATAGTGCTCTGAACCTGACTGGTGCACCTACGCATTATTATAAAATATATACATTAAAAGTTATATAAAATTAGTTTGTAATTTGTAGTTCCCCCAAAAAAAGAAAGAAAGCAGTAGCTCTGCTAGTATAAAATTATACTGAAACTTAAACAAAAAGACATACATAATCTTAATTATATATACTTGAAAGTGATGCTGCCAAATGAAATTGCATCAGTTTCAAAAACGGAGTAAAATGGAGTTTCAAGTGCTATATTTCTGTCCCTGAATTCTTGGTCATTTTCTTGTCATTTTACAGCCTCATTTCCTTTCAAAATATTTTTTTTCCCTTTTCCCTATTGCAAGGTGAAAGAACCACAAACAACTTGGAGCACTGACTAAAATGAAACAGTAACTATATTCAAAGCACTGTCAAATATACAAACTAAACCAAAGAAAGGTAGGAAATATTTGTCTATATACACATCTCTTTCAGTTACAACAATCTGAGGTATTACTTGTAGCTGTATTAGATAAAAAATGATTAGATACAAATGTTACTTTTAAATTGATGGTTTCCTTTAAATTATCTTGGGTGTTATGTAGTAATTAATGAACTGTGCAGAGTCTTTAGTAGAGTTAGGTGAATACTGTAAACAAAATTACCATTAAAAATGAAATTCCAAATTCCACTTTGATAGTACCTGCAACACTTTTAGTTCCCTTTTCACAAGTGCCCACATATGTGAATTTTTGTTTGCACAAGCATTTTTGAAAAGAGAAAATGTCATAAATATTGTGCAAACATATTCATGCAAATGTTCATACTGCAAGTGTTCATATGGTCACCTTGGAAATCAGTAGTTTAGGTGACCAATCATTCAGCACAAATAACAAATTACTAAGACAGAATACTCAAAGCAATATTCACAGTGAGAGCAATATAAAGTCTGGAATAGGTTTACATAAGCCATTTATAAACTCCCAATCCCTCTAGGTTTTCAAATTGCCTTAGAAGAGCACACTGCTCAAATACCTGGCCAAGGTGCCAATGAATTGGTACCATAATGCAATCATCTGATGTCTACTATCATTGATATCCGGGCCAAGCCACCCACTCCCCACAAAATACATCAGAGTATCTGTATAAGTCTCCAGCTGTTATGAGAGAACTGGACTTGACGTAACCCGCATCCATCTTGTGCACTTACCCACCATAAACTGGAAGTGAGGACATCACGTAGCAAGAAAGAATTTGGCTTTGCTTAGGCAGACAAAGACATCTGCACAGCTGCAGTGTTATTAACAAAGATAGCTGACCTTGGTCTGGGTGCCTGTGTTTGCAAATTTCTTGCGAGCTGTTTTGCTGATAAATAAAAATGATGAGTTTTTTGCTGCTGTTAGGGAAATTATTAGCTTATTACAAGTTATTTTGAGTTATATACTTTGTCTGGAGAAACCTATAAAGAGTTTAGTTAGTGTGTGCACTTTGGAGAAGCCTCAGAGAAGCTTAGATTTCTATGAGCAAGATGACACTGACATTTATCTCCCTAGCAGCGAGGAAGAAGGCTGGCCACTGGAAACTTGCTGCTGTCACTCAACAGCACCTCCGATTTTGGGTAACTATATTCTGAGGTGCTCTAGAGTATTGCTATTTTAGATGTGTGCTTTGTACTCAATAAAAAGACGGTTACTCACCATAGTAACTGTTGTTCTTCGAGATGTGTTGCTCCTATCCATTCCAGTTAGGTGTGCGCGCCGCGCGTGCACGGCTCTCCGGAAGATTTTTACCCTAGCAACTCCGGCGGGCCGGCTGGGCGCCCCCTGGAGTGGCGCCGCTATAGCGCAGGATATATACCCCAGCCGGCCCGTCCGCTCCTCAGTTCCTTCTTGCCGGCTACTCCGACAGTGGGGAAGGAGGGCGGGTCTGGAATGGATAGGAGCAACACATCTCGAAGAACAACAGTTACTACGGTGAGTAACCGTCTTTTCTTCTTCGAGTGATTGCTCCTATGCATTCCAGTTAGGTGATTCCCAAGCCTTACGTAGGCGGTGGGGTCGGAGTTAGATGTTGCAGAACGCAACCGCTAAGCCAGAGACTGCAACAGCTCTGGACTCCCGGACCAATGAGGCAAAGGTGGACCGAGGACCAGATAGGTGTACAACACATCCCCCGAAGGGGAATGCGAGCCAGGAAGGCAGCTGAGAAGCGTGAGCCCTGGCGGAATGTGCAGCAAGGTGGCTCTATGGCACATGGGCCGAAACAGAAGAGGTGCAGATGCACAACGTCATTGAAGATGAAATCCTCTAGGAGGAGACAGGTATGCCCTTCGTCCGGTAGGCCGGTACGATGAAGATTTTTGGGGGCGTTACGAGAGGGCTCAGTCCGCTAGATATAGATTGCGGACGCCCTGCACTTGTCGAAGGAGGGCAACCGTTGCTCTCCTTGCACAGAGAGTGGCTTCGGAAATAAGACCGGAAGGAAGATATTCTGGTGGATATAAAAGGCCGACACCTCCTTGGGGAGGCAGGTCGGACGTGGTAATAACTGCCCTTGTCCTTGAGGAACACAGTATCCCTTGGGCCTATTGTGAGAGTCTGAAGCTCGGAGACTTGTGTGGCCGCAGGAAAGACTACAGGAAACTGCCTTGCAGGACAGTTATATCAATGAGCCTGTTGACATTGGCTCGAATAGGGCAGTCATAAAACTGGGTAGAACCAGATTGAAGAGCCAGGTTTATGGCGGGGCCCCACTGGGGGGGGTGTATAAACGCTCCAAGCCCTGAGGAACCAGATGGAATGGAGCGGGATCTCGGCGGGAGAAACATTGCGCGTTTCGGAGCAGCATGAGAAACGCTTCCACTCGGCCAGATACTTTAACCGAATGGACGATTTTCTACCACCCCGGAGAATCCCGGAGAACCGAGGCCGAACGTAACTTGGATCGGTTTAGCCACGTAGGAGTCCTGCTATGAGGTGCAGGGATTACAAGACCGGGTGGTGAAGGTTGTCGTGATTCCGCGTCATGGGATCTGTGCCAAGAGGGTTGCTACCGACAGGTGTAGCAACATGGTGTGCCAGTGCTGCCCAGGTTACACTGGAGCGAACCCGATCAGGGGCGCTCTGTCCCTGCGGAGTTTGAGCAGGACCTTGTGAACCAGCGGGGACAGTGGACAGCGTACGGCAGATGGCTGATCCATGGCCTCAGGAAAATCCTCCAAGACCGAGCCTGGGGAGAGGCCTTGGAACGAGGAGAATTTCTCTCTCTCTTTCCGTTCTCGCGAAAGCGAGGAGGGCTATGCGGGGAAAGACCCACTTCTGGAAAACGGAATAGATAAAGACGGGAGGAAACCACCACTTGTGAGACAGGAAGGATCTGCTGAGACGATCCGCCAGCTGAATCGCCTGGTACACAAGGCAGACTGCTCTCAGGTCTCGGACATTGATGTGTAAGGCCAGCTCTTGCGCTGACCGAAGGCCGTGAGTGCGAAACTACACCAGGTGCGCACCCAGCCGAGAGATGGGCTGTCTGTCATGAGGGACCCCGAGGGGTGAATGAAACAGCATCCCCGGATACACCGGGGAGGACGCCGACTCCCGGTTGAGGGAGCCTAGGCTGCTCGGGGGAAACGAGACGACCACGAGTATGCCATCTCTGCCCGGGTGGCACCCCCAGGTGAGCCACGACTGGAGTGAACAGAGGCAAAGCCTGGTATGTTTAGTTGCAAACGTGTAGACAGCCATGTGACTCAGGAAACCGAGGCAAGAGCGAGCCCAAGTTGGCGGGAAGGTCCGTAGACCTTGTACAATTGTTACCCTCGCCTGAAACCAAGGCTGAGGAAAGCAGGCTCTGGCGAGTCTGGAGTCCAGGACGGCCCCAATGAATTCCCTTCCCTATATGGGAATCAGAGTGGATTTTACTATTGATCATCAGGCTTAGACACAGGAATAGGTTCGTGTCGATGCCCACATGACTGGTACTTTGGGCCTGGGGGTTCTTCGAATGAGCCACTCGTCTAGACACGGAGAACGTGTATCAGACGGTGGCGAAGAAAGGCGGCGACTACAGCCATGCACCTTGAATACCCCTGGGCTGTATAGAGGCCAACCGGGAGGGCCGTATACTGGGAATAACGATGGTAGGCCCCAAACCGAGGGTACCTTCTGTGTGGAAGAGAAATGGCAACGTGAAAAACACGCGCCCTTCATATCGAGGGTGGCGTACCAGTCTCCGGGATCCCAGGATGGGATGACGGTCGCCCTGGGTACCATGCGGAACTCATCTGCATTGTGACTTGTTGAGTTCCTGCAGGCCTAGGATAGGTCTGAGACCTCCCTTCGCTTAGGGGAATAGGCTTCGCCCTTAGGTACCTCCTGTATAGCTCCGATGAGGAGGAGCGTCCGCACCTCTTGCCAGAGGAATCGCTCGTGAGAGGGGTCCTTAGGAGGGGCGAGGATGGGTAGGCTTTTGCCCCATTGGTGGTCAGAAGGACCCTAATTCTGGCTCCTTTGGGGTGCGGATTGATGGCCACGACCGTGTAAGCCACGCCCGCTGGCCATGTCCTGACCTTGTCAAGGCGCAGGGTAAGAGCGGAGGTTGGGGACGGAAACGTCGGCACTGAATTACCGGCATGTGTATGCCAAGAGAGAGAGAGAGAGAGAGAGCAAAGTGACCCTGCTGCCCTTTAGGTTCTGCAGCCTAGGGCCAGTGTTGTCAGAGAACAGGCCTGTGCCACTGAAGGGCAAGATCTGTATAGCGTGCCGCAGCTGCGAGGGAAGGCTCGATAAATGGAGCCCTGAAACGCGCCGCGTGGCAACACCCGAGGCCACAGTCATGGCAGCGGAGTCAGCTGCGTCCAACGAGGCCTGGAGGGAAGCTCTCTCCAGCTCCGTCCTTTGCTGCAGGAGGGCATCGAACTCTTGACAGGAGTTCCGAAGAACCGACTCTGTAAATTTGCCCACCGCCACCCACAGTAGCGGATAAGCAGGGCTTGCTGGTTAGCTACACGAAGTTGCAGGGCCCCCTCCGGGTACATCTTATGGCCCAGTAAGACCACACGCCCAGCCTCTTTGGATTTAGGGGCTGGTCGCATTTCGATTAGAGGAGGGCCGGAGGGGTATGTTCCTGCCCTCGCCTCATCTGGGGAGGAGGAAGAAGAAAGGCCCAGGACAAGCGGGTCCTGTGTGGGCTTGAGCTCCTGGACAACCTCCTGATCCGGTGGGATCTGGGAGCCCGGTGCCGAACCGGGGGTTGCTCTGTACCGGTCGGACGGGGACGACTAATTGTCACCTCTGGCACCCAGAGCTCGGAGGGAACGGAGCGAGATGGGATCACCGGTACGCCTCTGGCGTGGTAGTACACCCACGGCATCCAGAATGCCCACTGATAGGTCTCCTGGAAGACTCTGGAGGGCACATCGGAAAACAGAGTGCTACGCATATGAAGTGTCCGCACGGGACGACACTGATGCGTGGCTGGATGGCCCTGGAGGAGCTGAAAGCTCTTGGTAGAGTCTCCGTCTGTAACTGACGTCGCTCGATGCGGCACCGGGGATCGGTACCGGTAGACAGACCGGTACCGAGAACGGGACCTGCCACCGAAGCTGTGCCAGGCGGTCGACCGAGGGTGCGAGGCTCGATGATCAGGAGTGGCTACGAGCGTCCCGGTGCCTGGGGCTTGATCGGAGCTGAGTGTCCCGGGCCGGCGAATGGGATGCTGACCGGTGCCGCGAGCACTACTGGTACCAACATGGAGAACGGTGCCGAGACCTAGATCGGTGACGGGACCGAGAACATCTGCGGGACCGCGACTCTGAACGGTGCCGCTGTGCAGTGCCGAGGTAGGGTGGTCTGATCAAGGCAGGCTTGCCCATTGACTATGTAACCCCCACCGGCGGTGCCGGGGGTTGAGGCAGCGTAGATGCTGTCGTTGCAATCAGCCCCCTCGCCGTGGACACGGTCTCCGGCGTGGAGGGAATAGTGAGCTCGACCATAGCTGGCACCCCGGATGCAGCTTCATAGCGAGCTCGACTACGGTCTGTACCGGGGAGTGTTCCAGCACCGGACTCGACGGCTTTTGCCTGGCCGGAGTTAATGGTGCGGGCATTGTCGGTGCCGCGGTAGACATCGGTGCCGGGCGATCCGACGGAGCATAGCGCTCGGCTGCGGAGCAGGCGGCTCAGACGCAGCTTCAGGGCGAGCTCGACCACGGTCCGTACCGGGGAGCTTTCCGGCACCGGACTCGACGGCTCTTGCCTGGCCAGAGTTAATGGTGCGGACATTGACGGTGCCGCGGCAGACATCGGTGCCGGGCGATCCCACTGAACATAGCGCTCGGCTGCGGAGCAGGCGGCTCGGACGCAGCTTCCTAGCGAGCTCGACCACGGTCCGTACCGGGGAGCTTACCAGCACCGGACTCGACGGCTCTTGCCTGGCCGGAGTTAACGGTGCGGATATTGTCGGTGCCGCGGCCGACATCGGTGCCGGGCGATCCGACGGAGCATAGCGCTCGGCTGCGGAGCAGGCGGCTCGGACGCAGCTTCATAGCGAGCTCGACCACGGTCCATACCGGGGAGCTTTCCAGCACCGGACTCGACGGCTCTTGCCTGGCCGGAGTGAAAGGTGCGGATATTGTCGGTGCCACGGCAGACATCAGTGCCGGGCGATCCGACGGAGCATAGCGCTCGGCTGCGGAGCAGGCGGCTCGGACGCAGCTTCAGAGCGAGCTCGACCACGGTCCGTACCGGGGAGCTTTCCAGCACCGGACTCGACGGCTCTTGCCTGGCCGGAGTGAAAGGTGCGGATATTGTCGGTGCCGCGGCAGACATCGGTGCCAGGCGATCCGACGGAGCATAGCGCTCGGCTGCGGAGCAGGCGGCTCGGACGCAGCTTCCGGGCGAGCTCGACCACGGTGCGTACCGGGGAGCTTTCCAGCACCGGACTCGACGGCTCTTGCCTGGCCGGAGTAACTCTTCATCCTCCAGGAGAGGGGTCCATGCCGAGGGTACGTCGGAGTCAGCAACGGTGGTGCCAGGAGGCCTTGGCGGCACCGGCAGTCCGGTGCCGAGGGAGCGCGCCGTGAAAACTAACTAGCGCTCGGCGCCGAGAGCGGAGGAGCAAGAGCTGCCTCCCTCAGGAGCTGTTTAAAACGAAAGCCCCGCTCCCCTTTGTTCACGGATTAAGGGCCTCACAAATGCGGCACTTATCTGTGAGGTAAGATCCCTCGAGGCACTTAGGAGAAGATCTCTTGTCGGCAGCGGCTTGTGGCCGGCCGAGAATTAGAAAACCCTGTGGACCGGGCATCGGACCCGGCCCCGGGTGAGGGGAAGGGGATAAACCCCAACCCCTGTAAAATAAATACACTATACTATTCTACAAACAAACAGAGTTAACTACAACTATAAACAGAACGAGAGAAAACTACGAGTAGCTAGGGAAGTGGAGGTCAGCTGAGCTGTGCTCCACTGTTCCAACGGCCGTCACGGGCGGAAAGAAGGAACTGAGGAGCGGACGGGCCGGCTGGGGTATATATCCTGCGCTATAGCGGCGCCACTCCAGGGGGCGCCCAGCCGGCCCGCCGGAGTTGCTAGGGTAAAAATCTTCCGGAGAGCCGTGCACGCACGGCGCGCACACCTAACTGGAATGCATAGGAGCAATCACTCGAAGAAGAAAACAAGGATTTGGGGGTGGAAGTACTCTTGTGTGCACCAATCATTTATTAGACAGAGGTGCTGTGTCCCCCTCTGATTTATTTCTGGACACCGCCTGGAAAATAGAGAATAGTTCATCAATCATCATCACTCCCATAACTACATTGGTCATTGGGGCGCCATCACTGATGAGCAATCAACCGATTGTCTCCACCCCAATCAGGGCCGGCTCTAGCAATTTCGGTGCCCCAAGCACGGCGGCACGCCGTGGGGGGCGCTCTGCCGCTCGCTGGTCCCGCGGCTCCGGTGGACCTCTCGCAGGCGTCCCTGCGGAGGGTCCGCTGGTCCCAGGGCACGCCTGCGAGAGGTTCACCGGAGCCTCCTGCCGCCCTCCCGGCAACCAGCAGAGCGCCCCCCGCGGCATGCCGCCCCAAGCATGTGCTTGGCATGCTGGGGTCTGGAGCCGGCCCTGACCCCGATGACTGTGTGTTAGTGCGTGAGTCTCTGCGAAGTCCATTCCTGTCCACTCTTTTACGTTGTCAATCCATCTCTTCTTCTCTTCCCCTGTACTGTCCCTTGGAGGATGATCTTAGATAGGCCAGATGATCTTGTTACGTGGCCGTACCACTTCAGTTTGCGCTTCTTCATGGTCATCAGGAGGTCTTCATATGACCCAGCGCATTGGGTGATGATGTGGACCTCTTCATTAGTGACGTGGTCGAAGTTGGAGATGTTCAGGATTTTACGAAAGCATCTGATCTCTACTACCTATACACCTCTACCCCAATATAACGCTGTCTTCAGGAGCCAAAAAATCTTACCGTGTTAAAGGTGAAACAGCGTTATATTGAACTTGCTTTGATCCGTGGGAGCATGCAGTCCCGCCTCCCCGGAGCGCTATTTTACCGCGTTATATCCAAATTTGTGTTATATTGGGTCACGTTATATCGGGGTAGAGGTGTATTTTCTGTTCAAGTTCTGCTGTAAGGGTCCATATCTCACATGCATACAGAAAAATGGAGATGACCAATGCGTGCGGCAGTTTTAGTTTGGATTCCAGGGAGATGTTCTTATTCCTTCAAATTGGCTTTAGCTTTGCCACTGCTGCTGCTGTTTGTGAAGTTCTGGCCTGAATTTCTGCCATGTATACTTCATCAGTTATGATTGCCCCCAAATATTTGAACTGTTTCATTGTCTCCAGCTTTTGTCCACTGATAGTGATATGTGAGCTGAACCCATCACATCTGTTTGTCATCAGCTTGGTTTTCTCTGTACTGATTTCCATGCCATATTTTGCGGAGGTTTCATCCAATCATTTCATAAGGTTGGCAAGTTCATCTTCATTGCCTGCCAGACCATCAATATCATCAGCGAACCGAAGACTTGAGATTGTTCGCTCCTCAATGCTGACTGTGCATATGTGATCTTCTAGGGCATCAGTCATTATGCGCTCCAAGTAGACGCTGAACAGTGTGGGCAAAAGAAGGCAGCCTTGCTGGACTCCAACAGTGGTACAAAATCACTCTCCTATTGTGCCATTGACAAGAACTGCACTGCTGGCCTTCGCATACAGTTGTTGAATGGTAAGAATTAGCTTACGACCAATATTGTACTTCTTCATGGTTGCCCAGAGAGCTTCATGCCATACTCTGTCAAACGCCTTCTTGAAGTCAACAAAGACGTGGTAAATGTCCTGCTGGTGTTGTAAGTACTTCTCACGTAGAACACAAAGGTTGAAAATCTGTTCTGTGGTACTTCTTCTAACACAAAAGCTAGTCTTGTCCTTCAGCAATGATATTGTTCTCTTGTGGCTTCAATGTGTTCAATATGACTTTCAACATCACTTTGCTGGGATGGCTAATTAAGCTTATGGTCTGGTAATTTTGACACAATTTCAGGTTGCCTTTCTTTGGCTGAGTGATGATTAGTGAGTAGAGAATAGTTACCATAGCTTTGAGTTCAGATAACCCCGGCTAACACAGCAACATAGCAGAGAAATGTCACCAGGTGACAGGTGCTTTTACTTTTTAAAACTTGATTTCATGTTGATGGTGTTTTTTTTTAAAAACACTACAAACAGTATATCATGAAAATTCAATGCTCAAAATAAAACAAACATAAGAATACAGAGGTAAGTGGCATGATGTAGTTTAGATGGGTGTTGGACTAAAGCATACCCAAGTCAAACAAAATGATTAACATATCAAATGAGAGAGAAAGAGAGAAGATTAACACAAAACACTGATTCTTATCTTTGCTTTTTCCTTTGAGTTATAAACTTCTTGTGTTGCATTTGCCATATTCAAGTGAAATTATAAAAAAAACTTGTGGGGTTATTTCAAATTCAGAAGTGCAGGTATGCCGCTCATGTGTACTGAACATATTCTTAGTGAAATCAGTACCAAAGCTCGCATTGATTTTGATGGGAGTAGGGTTCATCTCTTGGGGAATAAAAGATGCTGGAGATTAGGCAAACACTGAAAGGGTGCAGGGATGCCACATACTCTGCCCAAAAATTCTGTCGTCAGTTGATGGTATTCTTTTGACGACTTGATGCAAAAGGTCGTAAAATGTATCCTTTTCTTTGGGGCTTGATTTGAGTGTTGGTGCATAAGCATTAATGATGTTCACAGAGCCAATGGTCATCTGAAGTTTAAGTGAGATGATAACGCTCTGACTTCCCAATGGGTGTTTTTAGGAGCTTTAACCACTTCTTTCTCACAGCAAAACTGACACCATACAGACGATTTTCTTCGCTGCTTTTACCTTGCCAAAAGAAGGTATAACTGGCCTCTTGGACAGAACTAGCACCTGCAAGTCTTGTTTCTTGGAGTGCTGTAATGTCAATGAGTTTGTACAGCTCACAGTCTATCAAAGCTGACTTCTGCATGCTGCTTGTGTATTGTAGGTTGTCATTGTCTGTCAATCCCAGACACATGGTCCTGACATTCCAGCTTTCACGCCAGAAAGTTCTTGTTTTTGTTTTTTTTTGCCAGGTGCAAGATTTCTGTCTGCCTTCCAACTTTTGGTCTAGCCGCACGCACCCCATGAGGCAGACAGACTGTGGTGGGTCAGCACCCAACTCTCTGGGAGCTGCCCAGCTTTGTGGTGGGTGGGGCTGAACAATGGAATGCAGTGATTCTTCCCACCATTGAAGGTGACCTGTGACGCTCTCCTTTATGCCAAACAAGTGAGAGCTTATAACCCATAACTGCCACCTTCCATGTTGTGTCCAGGGTGCCAGAAAGGATGGAGTATCCTCTCCATGTGATGTGGCTGCAATAGCCTGGGTGGTTGATATGGAGGTGCTGCTTTGCCCATGCATCAGCATCCCCTTCTCGACTTCACTGGTTTGGACCAAAGGAAGGACTGGAGTTGATACATCTGGAACCAGGTATGCTGCAGGAGTTGCCAGTGCAGAGGAGATCTTCCCTCTGCCCTCCTTTCGGGGCTCCACTCCTAGATTGGTTATCAGCCACAGCTGAGGGGCCAAATCTATCCTGTATGGATGTCATTGGCAAAAAACACTTAGTGAATTTGCTCATACGCCTTTTGTACATTGTCTTTGTGGACCTAGCCAAAGCATTCAACACAGTCAGCAGAGCGGGTCTATTTGCAATACTAGAAAAGACAGGATGCCCATCAACCCTGTTAAGTCTGATACATTCATTCCCACAACAACATGAGAGCAACTTTCCTGTTTGACGGGTCCACTTTGGACAACTTTGAGATGAAAACTGGAGTGAAGCAAGGATGTATTCTTGCCCCTACACTCTTTGGAATCTTCTTCTCGGTACTCTTGAACTGTGTGTTTAAGGACACGAAAGATGGAATGTATCTCCACACAAGATTGGATGGGAAACTATTCAACCTGTCATGATGTAAGTCCAAGACCAAAGTTAAAAAGGTGCTAATCAGGTAACTTCTATTCACTCATGATGGTGCCCTCATAGCCCATGATGAAGATCTACTACAAGAAATTCATGGACTGCCTTTCAGGTGCTTGTCTGGCATTTGCTCTCACCATCAACATTAAGAAAATGGTTGTATTAGGACAGGAGATTCCACAAGATCCTTCAATCACCTTAAACCCAAACCAGCTAGAAGTAGTCCAAAAGTTCAGCTATTTAGTTCTACAGTGACCACCATCCATCTCACTGGATGAAGAACTAACTGTTTAGATTGGAAAGGCTGCTACAACCTTTAGCAGACTAACTAAAAGAGCATGGAACAACTCAAAGCTTACCATCAAGACCAAAATGGTAGTGTATCAAGCTTGTATTCTCTCAGCACTCTCATGTATGGTGGGGAAACATTGACAACTTATGCTCATCAGGAGAAAAGTTTAAACAGTTTCCACCTATGTTGTTTATGCCACATACTCAACACCAAATAGAAAGATAAAGTAACCAATGTAGAGGTTCTTCAAAGGGCAAATTTACCAAGTGTGACATAAGGAACATGCTAATTTCTCTGTCCATATGAGTGAAGTCAGCCATGGTACTGGAAGATGTTAGGATAATAATAAGATGTTGCGGAGGGAACTGGCACTTTAAAGCTTTTAGTGGACAGTGTCAGGGATCTACAGAGTTTCATGAGCTGCGCGTAAAGGTCTGTTCTTTCTGAATCTGGTACTAGTGTGAATGTGTTTTCTTTAAGCTGCCAGCCTGCCATTGCATCGTGTCATATCAATTAAACTGTGGCTTAAAAATCCAAGAGAATTTTGTCTCCCTGGATGAAAGTTTTTCATATTTGTTACTTGGATTGTGATTAGTTTATTCTCTGTGATGGGATTCGAGAAAGAGGAAAGGGCTATAACACAATTCTATAGTTTTCCTTTCCCCATTCCTACCAGCTTTAAGAACAGAAACAACAAAATCCAACCCACAGCCACAAGAATTCCTCTAAGTAAACATGAATGAAAAAAGCTTATGTAGCTATTAGTTGTCATAAGTGTGTCTGAGAAACAGATTATATTTAAACATCAAAACACCCCTTAACTGAGAGAGGGGAGTTCCTGAACAGAGGCAGAAAAAGAAGAGGAGAGAACATTTAAAGGCATAAAACTGAAGCTCTGTTACTTACTCTCAGCTCATCCTTTGTGTTAAATCTATCAAGAAGTTGCTGGTAATGTCTGTCTGTCATTTGTCGTAATAGTGACAAGAGACAGGAAACAAATTCCCCCTAATGCAAACCAAGAGAGGAAATGTTATACTTCAAGCCCAAAATATAGAAAACATCAAAACAATCATATTATGAAACTCTTAAAAATAAATTACTAATCTCAAGAAAATGAGCACTATGAAGTCTGAAAATTTTTTCAAAGATATTCCTGGATATTTTGTGTAGTATTTTCTTATTAATAAAAATAGGGCTATAATCCTTTAAAATGTCATACATTTTACCTATGGATTTGCTTCCCATTTACATGCTTTTGTTTTCCAAATGCAATTTCCTCTATATGAATCAGTTCAAAAGAAACTAAAACAATACAAGCATGACATGAAAAAGTAATCAATATAAGCTGATAGTATGTTTACATAATCATGAATTGTTTCCCTTGCATCTATATTTATGCAGATAGTTTACACAGCAAAAAATCCAGCTCTTCCTGTCAATTTGCTGTTGAAAGAAAATATAAATAAAAATATATTGCAACAATTCTGGGAAGAACTCTTGTTTACCTGTGGGGAGGAAAATGAGGCGGGAGATCATAGGAAGGAGAAAAGGACAGACAAAAACATTTTAGAGTATTTTTACACACTGATTCGGTAGTTTGCCAGCCCATATTTTGGGTAGATTTTCCTCTCTCATTTAAAAATTGAATTTTTGAAATACTAATGCTATATCTTCAGTGCAAAAAGTGTGTTTTTACAATGAAATAGCTAACTAACATTGAGAGTGCGAAGGCACTATAGTTTGTGCCTAGATGTTGCTAGTTGAGATAAACCCTACTGGGGGTGGAGGGAGAAGGATATTTTTTTTATCTTGACTAGTGACACCAAGATAAAAAATACCTGTGCCTTGTCTCTACTAGGATTTTACACAGAGATGGCTCTCTCAAGATGATAAACATTTTTTTTTGCAGTGAAGATGTAACTTCAGATTATTATACTAATAATAATAGCCTGGGATAATATATTTCTCAACTCCAGGCATAATCACCCAGGCTACCACTAGTACCTTGTAAACAGGAAGCAACTTTAAATGATCATAATATATCAGGAAATTTATTCCAGACCCTTGCTGATGATCTTCCCTGGTCATGAAGCTTTTATAATATTTAAAAATATTTTATATTTCATTATATCTGCAGAGATTCAAGCTGAATTAATGCGTCTCTGAATACAGTGTAGAAAAGAAAAAAATGGTGGTCCGATTTGATTAGCTGTTAAAAAAAACAGCTATAAGTTTCTGAGACTGCTGTTCTCCTTCAGTTACAAGTCAAGACCCCTGTGTGTCATTAGGCTACTTAGCTTAAATAAACAATGGAGTAAGTAAAAATGGACTTCTCTTACTTTAATCACAGCTAGATCCAGGGCCGGCTCCAGAGCCCAGCGGGGCAAGCACCCGCCTGGGGCGGCCCTTTCCCGGGGGGGCGGCAGGCTGGGCCGGTGGACCTGCCGCAATCATGCCTGCGGGAGGTCCACCGGAACCCCGGGAGCAGCGGACCTGCCGCAGGAATGACTGCGGAGGGGACGCTCGGCCGGCGGCTCCAGTGGACCTTCCGCAGGCATGACTGCGGACGGTTCGCTGGTCCCGCGGCTCGGCTGGACCTCCCGCAGGCATGCCTGCGGCAGCTCAACCGGAGCTGCCGGACCAGCGAACCGCCCACAGCTGCGGGAGGTCCAGCCGAGCCGCGCGACCAGCGGACCCTCCGCAGTCATGCCTGCGGGAGATCCGCTGCTCCCGCGGCTCGGGGGCGCCTCCCGGGCATGACTGCTTGGGGCGGCCAAATTTGTAGAGCCGCCCCTGGCTAGATCAACACATTTGAACATGAACCTCAAACTCTCATTCTTTAAATAAAATGAACTATGCATATGTCTTTTTGTTTCTATGTTTAGACGCTTCTAACCACTTACACTGCATATCTTCTGTGACCCCATATTAGCTTTATATTACAGATAACACACTGAAGTTTAAATAATACAGTACAACATCTATATTACATTATATAGTTCTACATTGTTACTATATGGTACACAACTTGATTTTCAAATGAGAGAGAAGCTGTAGCCAAGATTTTTTAAATAGGTTCCTAAAGCTGAGTGCCTAGTTCAGACTTAGACACCTAAAAAAGTGGCCTAATTTTCAAAAGTGATGACCACTCAGTAGCTTCCATTGAAATTAACTTTGGAACCTATTTTGTAAAATCTTGGCCTAGTTTCCGGCCAATGTCATATTCACAGAGCCAGGGAGTGTAAGCAACATCATTAATTTCTTTGTAAGATTGAAAGCATAGTCTGCATGTCTCATCCTCTCATACTAAAAAGCATAGGGGTAGAGTCTACCACCCTAAGGGCATGTCTACACTTACCTCCGGAGCGATCAATCCAGCGGGGGTCGATTTATCACGTCTAGTGAAGACATGATAAATCGACCGCCGAGAGTTCTCCTGTTGACTCAGATGCTTCTCGCTCCAGTGGAGTACAAGTGGAGTCGACAGGGTACAGTCAGCATTTGATCTACCGCAGTGAAGACACCACGGTAAGTAGATCCAAGTACGTCGACTTCAGCTACATTATTCACTTAGCTGAAGTTGCATAACTTAGATCAATCCCGCCCCCAGTGTAGACCAGGCCTTAGTCACCTTACTTCCACAAGCAGTCTCATCAAGTTATTTTCCATTTTCTCCCATAAAGAACAAAATTATTTAACACATATAGCATTGACTGTGTTGCAGTAGCACTCGGCTCTAGCTCATTATGCTTCACACGGACTGTAATTCTAAGATTTCACATTCCTTTCATTTAAATTTTAAAAGTATTTTGTAAATGGGAAAAGCTTCATTGTAATTGGTTTCCTTTCAGCAATCTAATTGTGTGCAGATACATTTCTCATAAAGCAACCTAAAGGGCTAATTTATTGACATCACTGCATTACTCCAGTTCTTGCTGGTGTAACTGAGATCACTGGCCCTGGAAATTATAAAGTTTTCTTTCAGGCACACAGCTTCATCCATCACACAGAGTGCACTAAATAATTCACAGCACAATATAAGGCAAGATTGAGATAGAATATACATTTATGCAGAAACACAATGCAGTCTGGGCCTATGGCAACATACTGAGACATAGTCTTGAAACTACTTGCAAACTGAGGCAGTACCCAACGAGAGGAAGAGTGACAGAATTTAACCCATTGTGTTGCCATAAAGCCTATATCCCACCTCACAAAGAGCATTTAACGATACAGGATTGACTCATGGCAACATGCTGGGCCAGATTCCACCATTTGTACTCATGTTGGGTGGTGCCTTACTCCACAAACAGTTCCAAGAACCTGGCTCAGTGTGTTGCCATAAGCCCATACTGCATGATGTTCTCACATTAATGTATATAATTGCCTTATGCTGTGCTGTGAGTCACTTTCACATTAAGTATTCTGTGAGGTGCATGTAGTGATGATGGCAAGCCTTAGTGATGCGTATATAACTAATGAAAACTTTATAACTTGCAAGGACCTTCAGAGTCTAATTTTTGATAGAGTGATAAACTAGCCCTTTACGCTACTTTATAAAAAAAATGTATCCACAAATAACTGGCTATTTTAATGGAAAACAATTACAATGGAGTTTTACCACACTTCCAACCCAGTTCTACCACCTTTATTTAGTTAAAGCAGAACTTCCCTATGCAATAAGTTTGAACTTCAGAGAACTTTTTTGCAGTTTAAAATTAAAAGAAATGTGAAATCTTAGAAGTACAATCCCTCTGATGCATAATGAATTGGAGCACAGTACTACTGTAAAACATGAGATAGTCACCGCATGGTTAACTCTACAAATGCTTCCAATAATTTTGTTCCGTGTGGGAGAAAGTGGAAAATATTTTCCACATTTATTAAATACTTTTTACAATGCTTGTCCTCAGAGGAAATTCAAGTTGAAAGGCTAGAGTCCCTATATCATTGGAAAAATAAAAAGTAACAGTGTAAGGAGCTGGTCTAATGAGATGGCAAATCAAAAAGAAGGAATGTTCAGGTACTTTAAATTTTTCACAGAAAACTCTGCTGAATGACCAGTAAGTGACCTGCTCCTCTTACTCAGTTGCTCTTTTGTAAGGCCACTACATTTCCGCTACTGTATAAGATTTTATTTTCCCCAAATACAACCTCCTTGAAAGCACAGCAAAGTGTAGTTTCATTTTATTTCAAGAACACTAACTTTTAGAGAAAAGCCCAGTGACTGCACTAAAACCTTTTAATGCACATCAGCCATTATATAGTGTTGGCTAATACCATTTATGTTCCCTGCAGAACACTGATCTCTTGACTTTAGTTAGCATGTAAGAACTGAAGCTCAGACCCAGATAAATACCTTTTTGTGTGTGTGTGTGTGTGTGTGTGTGTGTGTGTGTGTGTGTATTTTTTTCCCCTTTACAATATTTGGATTTTTGGGAGGTAAAAATGTCAATGTTTTGCCACACTATTTCATCTTCATGAGTGCTACGTACTAGTCCTTCCAGGAAGCTATTAAACACTCAACAAAAGCAGCATAATAAAATTGCCACTGAGCTAACAGAATGTCAAATGGAAGAATTTCGCCCCCTTAATTTTTTGGCCACTACAATGAATAAAATATATATATAAATAAAACCATACAGCACTAATGATTCCATTGAAAGTCAGAAAAGCAAGTAAAATCTACTTCACTTCCCTCATCCCCTTTAGCCCTGTAATGCAATCTTTTCAAACCAGCAGGTAACCTGATTAACAATGAGCATTACAACACATAGGCAATCCACCTAAACACAGTGGGATGAGTTAAGAGCCCAGTGACAGTCTTAACTTGGTATGGGTCTGTTTTATGATGAAAACCTTACAGTCACGTCTTGAAACTGCAGGCGCATCGCAGACCCTGATGGCTGAGGTCTGCTTGTGATCTCTAATATGGTTCTCAGCAGTATATCTAGAAGGCTGTTCACAATCACATCTATTTCTTCCAAGACGGATTTTTCCTAAGATAAAGAAAAATATTTTTTCAGATTGCTATTATTGAAAAAGGAACAGACACATGCAGAATTTAACCCTAGGACAGTGTTAGCACTTGGATTAGTTTAGTTGAGGTGAGAATTAGTTTTCATCATGGCTGCTGCACTTTATAAACCTCAGTAATATTTTCTACCCAAGATAACAGAGTCATTCCATTTACTTGAATCCTCTGTTCTCAAATGAATTACGTTACTGATATATAGAAGGCAGTTATAAAAACATGAGTCTAAGTACTCATCATTCAACATAATCCTTTTTCAAGGTACAGTATAAAGGAAAGTAGTACATGATTTATGGAGGCTATTTGGCTAAGATTTTTAAAGTCAACACTCATACATTTTAGCCATAGAAACTGACAGAGGAGATTTAAAGTCTAAAGCATAGAGAATTCTGTTTTGAATACTTTATGTGATCAGCAAAGAAACTACCACCAAAAACCAACAGATGGGTACTAAGTATAGCAACTTTTTAAGGCCAAATACCCGGTAACGACCAGCTACTTTGCAGCACTCCAATGACAGAAAGCAAACGTATATCTGGCCAGTTATGCAAGTTTTTAGCTGATTTGCATCATCAGAATAATGCAAAGGAGCCACAGTATAGACCATTGACCATGGCCATAAATGTTAACTAACAAGGAAGAACAAAGTTAGTGCAGTGTTAAAGTTGCACAGTTATTACAAAAACCAGGAAACACATATTTTAATTTTGCTGTGTTACACATATGTAGCAATCTCCCCATTTTAGTTTTCAAATTAAATTTTTATTATTTTTGTTATTCATTTTATTTAATTAATGTACCTATTAATTTATTTTTATTTTATATAATCATTTATTACATTTTCACCCATTTGCCAAATGGTAGCAGATTTTGGGCCTTGCAGGTCAATTTCCTATTGGAGAAGAAATCAGCAACACAGAATTTGGGTATTTTCTTAGTATAACTTCTTTTAGTTACACTTTATACATTAGTCCTTGAACAGAGGTGATCACATATGACACATAAACAATCCTATCTCCCAGTAATCTCTGCCCAAACAATCTGGTCCAAGAATTCCACCTCTCATTAGAGAGATCAAGGAAGGGAATAAACTCTCCTGCTGTAAGGCAACAGCTCTCCTAAGAGAACCTGCATTATAAAATAAACCCTGCATTTCTTCAAAGACTGTACGCTGCTCGCATACTAAGAAAAAGAACTTGTAGGACCATGTGGAAACAGCACCATCTGGTGATTCCTGTCAAAACAATATATTAATGTTTATGGCCCCAGTCCTTGAAGGTAATTCATGGGTATGCATACTTGCACCTGCATTAAGCCCTTTAAGGGATATGGGCCTGTCTTAAAATATGTACCATGCTTCTAGGATTTGCAATTTAGTTAATATTTCTGTAAAACCCTGAACTTTTGCACTTCCTGAGTTTATTTTACTTTTACTCAACATTCTTAATGTCACATTAATTTAAATTTCAGTTAGTTTGCGAGGTTGATTTCTTTTACTGATTTTTACAAAAAGCAACTTACTGTGATAGTAAATATTAACATTTGAATGGTCCCAGTTATTCTTTGTGCACCTGTGCTACAACTGCCAGTTGCATTCCCAGGTAAGGACACAAATACAAGTTCTGAAAAATCGTGGGGTGGCTTTCCTCAAAACACTAACATATCCCCTCTATCTTGTCTTGATTAGTCACAGACAGCTAGCCCGCATCCAAGCCCTAAGTTAGTATAAACACTGGGTTATTGGTTTCACTTCTCTGGCCTGGTCAAACATGGAGACATAGCATAATGAATTCCATGTGATCTATTGTCTCACCACTCACCCTCTTAGTGCTACAAGTTGAGCAAAAGGGGTGACAATACAGACTCTCTGCAAGTAAGAACCCCGAGGCAGAGAAACACTTGCCTACAACTATCCCTGAGTAATATCTCTAGTGGCCAAAAAATGGAGCTATTTAACAGCAATTCATCCATCCATACTAGT